>NC_041350.1:17540878-17890044 GCF_004354835.1 Perca flavescens
CCAGTTGGAAGACATAATCGCCAAATTTAAGCAGTTGGACAGTAAGTAGTAAAAATGAAGTAGCGCGCCCACATGTTGTCATTCTCTGTTTATAGATTCTTACTTTCCCTGATTTTGCGTTCACCCTGGAAAAGTCTCTGTTCTCAAATAATTATTACTGAAGGTAATGGATATGCAACACTCCTTAAAATGATCTTGTCTTGTTCTTAAACAGCAGTAGCTGCTGAACCTCCCCCCACTGTGGAAGACAGTATCACCTCCCCACTAAAGCATCTTCAAAAGAAAACTGATCTGGCCCAACTGCAGAAGGTTTTCATGGTTTTATGAAGAATGTTATCGTCACAGGATTTCTGTGAGGAGATTCTCCACCTTGCTGATGTGTTTGATCCATAAATTGTCTGGTTACGTATTCTAGACGCTGCTGGAGATGAACGAATCTCGGAGATCCAAGAAACTGAGTCCGTTCGAGGTTCTGCGAAATGAAGCCCTTGAGTTCATTGACAGCTTAGTGAAGTGAGGCATATTATCTTCTTGCTCTGCTGAAAGTGTAACGATTTTTATGCAAGCATTAAATTACATGAATATGGTAGAAATTCTTCTTCGGCTAACATCTCTCTCTCCCACCTAGGAGTCACCTGTCTCCCCCAGAGTCTCAGATACTGAATGAAGTTTGCTACTACGCTTCTTCTGCCACTGTGCGACGCCACCTCAACGCAACACCTCGCACCTCCATTCAGGCTGCACTCAACAGTCCCTTCTATTATCTTCAGGTACGTGTCTTATCAAGTGTCTATCTTAACATGAGGAGTAACTGAAAGCAATGAAAGTACTTCATCAGAGCCTCTTCTTCCAGAATGACCGCCTAAAGACTGAGGATGGGACGGTCTCTAATGCCGCACCTGATATCTGCATCGTGTACAAACTCCATCTGGAGTGCGGCAGGCTGATTAACCTTTACGACTGGCTGGAAGTGAGTTTATATACAGAATAATTTGATGTTTGTCTAATAATGTAAATCAATCATTTTATATTTGTCTAATAATTTAATTCAGCTGAATCAACCAACATCTTTAAGGAAAAACAAAAGATGATAATGTTTATGCAGCGTTCCATTTTAACTTACAATACTGGCACCTTTGCCCTACAAACTTTGATGATTGCTGATTTGATGGTTTGTTTTTCATTCTGCAGAAGGCTTCATTGATCCTGAGGATCACTGTGTCATGTTATTGATCTGAAAATCGGCCTAGAATGGACTGGATACTGACATGAATAAACCTGTTTGTTTCCAGGCCTATGCCACTGTGGTTTCTGCTGCTGAGGGTAACGATCCAGATTCTGACAATTTCGGGAAAGTGGATGAGGTCAAACAGTATCCTTCCGTAACTTTATCTACGAACATGTTCCCCCCCCCCCCCATCATGCTATACCAACATTTTATTACTCCCTTAATGTCATAATTGTTTGCTCTAGGGACATGTAACACAAGTTAGTTCATACAATATAGTTACATGAGGCGATTTTACTTTTGGCCAGAGTTTAATACTCATTTGAGACATGTTGTTCCTTAGCTTGTTTTCTAGCGCTCGTTTCATCCGAGCTGTGTCAGAGCTCGAATTTCTGGGCTTCATAAAGTCCACCAAGCAGAAGACTGACCATGTGGCTCGACTCACCTGGGGAGGCTGCTGACCGAACCCAAAAAGAAACCATGCACACGTCTTTAACGTACACCCGTGGCTGCAGTCTCCCTTCATTTAAGCTCTTATCGAACTTAACTTGGATTGATATTTTGTACTGCATTTTCCCCTTCTAATAAAACGTATGGCAGTAGCGTCTGATAATCAGGGTGCCGTACACGTTTTTATTCTTAGCTGCGCAATGAGCAAAACCCATTGTACCTTTTAGAGATAGTATAAACATATCAGACACTGGATGTTCAACAAAACAGTACAAGTATCTGAAGTGATAAGATTCTCTAGAAACTTATCTTGGTATGGTTGAGCCAATATGTTCCTATACTGCAGGCACAGCATAAGTATAGTATGCATAGTATACCGTTCATTGATAACCGGTGTAAGATATAACTACCATAGAAATGAAATGTCTAACATGCATCAAAACAACTTAGAAGATTTTTATTGTTTTTTCCCCAATAAGTACATTGGTTTCAAAGTAATACCGGCAAAACAAAAGTCAAAATAAATAAAACACTGGTAGGAGAAAAAAAAAAAAAAATTTCATTGATCAATAATCAAATTAGCCCATTTTTTAAAAGCAATGAACATGAACTGCAAACATATTCTCTGTTCTGCTGTGTTTCTTCCACTGCCTCTCAGATTGACCAGCAAACCTTAAGTAAAACTCTTGCACTGCTTTATCATATTTACATGTAACAAACAAAACGAGTGACAAAGCCTGGAATGCTGGGAATCATTACAAAAGTGAGATAACTGTAGATACACGTACAGCAGGAGGAACATAGGCCACTGGTAGAGAAAGGATCCATTCATTTACATAAGGAAGCACCTAGTTGCTTACAACAGAGAGGTAACTGACAACAGCTTTATATAGAAACCTTTGCCCAAAGACAGAAATATGGCACAGTAAGAAAAGTTTCATTTAAACTAGCTAAACTGAATCTCTTAATGAGGTTTTTCTTCTTCTTTCTTGAGATATCACATGATAGCTTGCAGCCAGAGAAGGCAGTCTTGCAAAGATTTCTGGGCCACACTCAGGAAACATCTGGAGAAGAGGGAGATAAAACAAAAATACAGAAACCAGACTTGTTACTTTAAACTTCAAAAGGCAGAGCAAAAACCAAGATCCAATACTTTTGCACAGAGTATTGCCAGTGAGACAGGAATGTGGAGGAAATAACTCACAGCTTGCTGGTTGCTCCCCGAATCGTCGCATTAACTGATCATGTGTGAACTTCACAAAGGTGTCATATTGTTCTGAAATGTTACAGGACAGGAAATGAGAATTACTATTGTACAACTCAACGTAAAACATTGTGCATTAGTCTTTTATATTATCATTTTCCCAGAGACTTGTCTTTTAACTATGGTACAGATCACAAACTTACTAAAATAAATACTACTAAAAACATATTTACTGGGGTCAGGAATCAATCTATTCTCATATTCAAGTCTGGCTTTGTGAAGTAAAATTACAGCCAAACATTTGCCTGTTACAGTGTCATTATTTTGAGGATTTGTTTTCCTTGGTTAACTATACACAGTAGGGCTGTGCAATTACGATTTTGGCTCCTAATGATCACAAAAAGAATAAATTGCAAAAAAACAAACATTGTTTTGCAAGTAAACTTATTTTGTCTTGTGTTCTGAATGAAAAAAAAGGTAAAACAGGAAAATTATGACCGTTCAAGGTGTTTTCACTGTTGATTTGTTTAACTATAATAATTGCAACATCTTTCCAAAAGTTAATGAAAAATAAACAAAATAATAAAAATGTATTAATTTGTTTTTACAGCTTAGTCAGACAAAACACTTAAAACATGACTTTGGGTTAGGCAATTATAATTTTATAGATTTCATTTTGAATTTAGTACTGATCATCTTTCACAATCAAAAAAAACAAACAACTATACTGCAAAGATAAGTGCATTAATCAATTGACAGGAAATTGACTAACAGCAATGTTGCTTATCAACCAGCAGCAGCAGCAACAAACAGTTACTAGTTCCTGCTTATCAATTGTAATGAAATAGGATACCTTTAGGTTTTGGACTGTTGGTTGATTTGTGATGTTCTGAGTCATAACTCGCTCAATGTGTAGCTAGCTACTAACCTGCCAGTTTTGAAGTCATGGTCTCCTCATACTCCTCCCGCACCTTCTCTTCCCTTTCTTTCAGCAGGCGTTCACAGATCATTCCAACTTGTCTGAGGGTGAATAATGGCTGTTCTTTTCTAGTAGGAGAAACGCTTCCAGAGGATGTTCCTGTACAAATCAAACAAAAACCTAAGAATCAAGGCATGTGTGGTATTTCTGGTTGCCTTTGTACATGTCACAGTCATTCCTGAGCAGCCTATCCTGTAGACAGTGTGTTACTCAACCAACCTGGCATGCTGGAAACATTCATAGTAGACGACTGGGATGGGGACCCTGGAGAATAGCCGCACTCTGACTGATGGTAGCCTCCATCTAGATGCTTCCTCTTTTGAATGCGTTTGTACTCCTGCTTGATGCTGTTGAGGATTTGTTCTAGTGGGACAAAAGAAAAGTAAAAAAAGATATAACTAGGGGGCTACAAACAGCTGTCACGTTAGGAGTCCACAACTACACTTTAACATTAATAAGCATATTTGTCGTCTGGTTTGTTATGTGATTTGACGTGTTGCTAATGCATCTCAAGCCCCTGGCTAGCCATCAAGCAGGCCAACCTTGCCAACATTGGTAACGATAATATTACCTGCTCTGAGCCTTGACGACGATTCCCCAAATGGCGAGGGCTCCATGCTAAGGTACTTCCTAGGGGATGAGGACGATGGGGACACGGGGATGCATCTTCTTCTTTTAGGGGACGTAGGACTCATCAGCGGATCGAAATCCATGGTCCTCTTCAGGGTGGCTCCACACGCCATGACTTCAGTTTGTTTAAGGGTGAGGGGGTGCAAAATACCGAAACAGGACAATAATGAAGCGATAACATGATTTCAGTTAACTGCTAACCATGGTTATTCTTTGACACGATTGGCTTATTACAGTGCCAGTAGTTCTGCTAAAATAAATTCCCTTCGCTGAAGAATACATGCTATACATACTGCGCAGCTGAGGCTTTAAATATTTGCTAACAAGCTAACGCTAGCCGTGCTTGCTAGCCAATAATCAAAAAGAAAACAAAGCTAACGTTAGCTTTGGCTTCCGTTGGTAGAACAGTGCGCTCTGGTGAACATTTGAATTAAACTGTCTCTTACCTTTACGGAGGAAAGCTGGTCTGTTCAGCTGCGATCAACAACTCGTGTTGTTCTAAAAGTTGCTTCCCAAAAGTTGAGGTGACGATCCGCCGGCTGCGGGCCAACTGTCTGGGGAGCTAGCTAACGCTACTTAGCTGCTTGTTTTTGATACGGGTCTGTCGGCTTCTCCGGTTTGTGACGTCACGTGCGAACTGCGCTGCAATGAGTTGTGGGTCATGTAGTAAAACAAAACAAAGTAAAAGATGAGGAATTAAAGGTTTATGTCGTCCTAATTATAGCCTACATTTTCCAAAATTCACGTTTTGAATTTAATTTGGTTACATTATAGCCGCATTATACTATTCGATAAACTACAACTACATATATCTGTATGATCAGTATCAGTCCATCCATGGGAATAATAAAGACAATGGATTGTCTTGGATTAGCCTATGTCTCTTTTATTTCCACAGGAGGGCAGTGTTACACAGTTGACTTCGCTTTATGATGCAGTGGATAAAATCTTTATTCTCTACACAAAAGTATGTTTATTTCTTAGTAGCTTTTTAGTTTAGTTTTTGCTTTTTTGTTGTTGTGAGGAATATTTTCATCTCTTAAGGCCCAAAAGTCCTCAAGTTAAACAAATACAAAATTCTTCTCTGAATGAACTGCTTATTATTTACGTCCACATTTAGACAATATTGACTAGGCATTACAAGTAGTGGGTCACAGGTAATTGCCATTACTTGTACTTATACCTGCACTATATATTTTGCCTACTGTATTGCTGTAGCCTACATGTTCATACTGTATATATCTTAGCATACCCTTTACTGTATAGTCTTGAAATTGCCACTATACTTTTGTACAATACTGTACAGGGTCCCCAATTTTTATTTTTTAGCACTTCTGGTTAGATACTAAACCACACTTCGATGTCTCAGTACTTGTACTCTGTGCAATGACAATAAATGTGGATCTAATCTAATCAAAAATCCAAAACAGTCTGGCCCACAGCAATAAACACACAGTCACACACACTCACACTATTAGCCACAGGTGCAGATGTGAGGGTTTGCTGATTTTATTGTTTTATAGAGAAAAAAAGACACAAGATATGTTGACAAAAGTGATGAAAATAGACACATTTCATAGATTTATTGAATACATGTCCTTGCTTTTACACACTGTTATGAGACACAATGGCACAATGGATGCTTCACATAAATACCAAAGTGTAGCTTCCCACAAAATTCTGTAACTGGTTTATAAGCACATATGTCATAAGCAGCAATGTAACATTCCCAAATTACTACAGACTGAAGTTCCAAAAGCTGTTCATATTCAAAGTTGCCTCATCATTTTGCTTTGCAAAGTACAAGTTTAAAACAAACAATAAATAAAGTAAAATAACAAAAATCTTACAATATCATGGTCTTACAAAAGCATCAGTAGCTGATTTCAAATCACTAATGGGATGCTGATTTTACTTACAAGCAGTGTGCTGTCATAAGAAACTGACATTTTACATGACGGTAGACACATTTTCACCTTGCATTACTGCCACAATATTCCTATGATGTGAAAAAGAAAGGAAGTGCCATATTTTCTAACTTCTATCTGTAACTTTATGCCCATTCAAACCACAAAGGTGACAGGTCAGAGTGTTGTGCTTGTAACTGTTGTTGCAGAAAAAACTTGTACGGCTATATGGTATTGTTTACCGAATGAAATAAGATCAAATTGGCATTGTCAATCAGACTTGTGCAACATAACAAACTATTTCTCCGAAACAAAGTAAAGAGATAATGCACAGTAGAGTCTCGTCACACTGCACCTAGTCTATATCGACAACGTTTCATTTACGGGATTGTTCCGGTGCCGCCGGAGGTTCAGGCTCCCTCATTTTCTGCCGGATGTCCCTCTCCTTCCGCTTTCTTTGTGTTGGCATTCTAAACTCCGGTTGATTCAGGAACCTCCTCCGAGCTAGAACTGAAAATCTAACTATATTTATCTTTTTATGAGTAAAATTCTCATCACATATCCAGAGCTCGCCTCCCTACATGCACATTCCACCAAAACAAGTTCCTTCTCAAGGCTATTTTGCAGAGACACAACACCGTACCTGCGTATGGCGCTTAGAGCCGATTGTGATTGGTTAAGAGAAATGCCAATAAACCAGAGCATGTTTTTCTCCCATCCCGGAATGCTGTGTGTGGACTCGGCAGACCTTCCTCCGCAGCGCTGTAGAGGAAGGTCTGGAAATGCCAGACTACACTATACCACACAGTTGGGTAACGTAATATGTCAATATTACAGATTTCAGCTTAAAATCAACAAAAACTCTTCAGTTCTGTATCTAAGTCATTTTTTGGCACATTTCACAGTAACAGAAACCTGCAGTGCACTGGGAGGGTCGGGGCTATTCTACAATAACTTTACAGTTATACCATATTTCTTAGACTGGCTCTGCAGTAGAAGTCTCAGTCACTCCAGAAACGGTAACCTGGGCTACTTTTATTCGATTCTTTACACAACCGGCGTCATTTTTCCCCACCCCACCTGTTGTGCCTCTCACACTCCTGCTGTTCCAATCACTCTCTGCGCTGTTGTCCAGAGACTGCGTCGTTCCCTGGCACATATGGCAGATGTTGAGGAAGGCCCTGCGCAGGTCTTTGCTCCTCATGGCGTAGATCACAGGGTTCACGGTGGAGTTGAGCAGGGTGAGCATGCTGCAAAAGGCAAACACAGTCTTGATGAAGTCGTTCACCTTCCCAAAGAGGTCGTAAACCATGATAGCTAGAAGTGGGCCCCAGCAGATGATAAGGGCCACCAGGATCAGAACCAGGGTTTTAGCCAGACGGAGGTCCATCCGGGCCTGGTCGGGCCTCACCGTCTGCACTTTGGTCCCCTCTGCGGTGTAGACAATCACACTCCTCTGGGAGCTGCGGCTCAGCATGCGGACAGCATGGTGGTGGGACTTCCAGAGGATGAACATGTAGGCGTAGATGATGAACAGGACCAAGATAATTGTCATCCCGATCCAGAACATCAAGTACTTCTGGTCGATTAGAGGGAAAATATCCGAGCAGACAGAGTTGAGACGCTTGCAGTTCCACCCCAGCAGCGGCAGCAGTGAGAAGACGATAGAGATGGTCCACATCACACTGAAGGCAATAACTGCTTTAGTCTTTGTGACGATGCGTTTGTACGACATGGGCCTGTGGATGGAGATGTAGCGGTCAATCGCAGTGAGAAACAGACTGCCAACAGAGGCGGTGAAGGAGGCGATGACCCCGGCCAGCTTGAAAAGGAAAATATTGGGGCTGTCCTTCCTGTGGAGGACGTGGAAATCCAGGAAGCTGTAGACAAAGATTATGCTGCCTATCAGATCAGCCACAGCCAGGCTGCCTATGAAGTGATAGGAAGGCCGAGATCGAAGCGTCTGGGAGTGTAGGATCACACACAGCACCATGAGGTTTTCCAGCACTGTAAATGTACCCAGGGTGAGTGCCAGGATGGCGACTGCGAGCTGCTGACTGGGTGTCAGAATCATAAAACACTCCATGTTGTCCACAAAGTCCTCCCCACACTGTGCCACCCCTCCGCTGAGAGAGGTGCCATTGCTCAGCAGAAAGTCTGTTACATTTGTTGGGAAAATGGGAGAGAGGCCACTGTAAATGACCTCCTTATTTCCAGGGACGAGTCCGGGAAAGGAGTTACTAATCGAGGCAGAGTGAGGCTTCTCAAAGTGGAATCGGTTCTTGATTAGACTCGAGTCAATGGAGGCGTCGTTGTAGCTGGCGTCGTTTGAGCCAAGATACTGGACACCTGTTGTTAATGTACTCATTGTGGTGCCTGCTATCCTTTGCAAAGCCGACTTCATGGCTGGTTTGTGGCTGTAGAGATGCTCAGTAGAGAGGTATGTGGTCTAAAAGCATTACATCCGTGCAGAAGGAAATCTATGAAGAAAAAAAAAATTCCCCATAAAGATTGTAATAAGTTATTCATTACTAAATTCATCGTATTACATTAAATTCTTAAATTGTTTGAATACACAATGTAACACTCATAATTAATATAGCGCAAAATGAATTTGTTGCTGGGAGATATTTTGGGGAATCTGTGTATCAGCCAGCTGACTCCAGAGCAGATGCATCCCAGACAATAGTGGGAAACTGAACAGTTGATGACAAACCTAGGCAGCCTCAGGGGAAATCATTGCCTTAAGTATGTAGGACGGACAGGCTTTCTTATTAATTAAAGCAGGTCAGCATTAAGCTGTTTTGTTTCCTCAATAATCATTGGATTAATTAGGCATCAAGGGAGAAAAAAGATAGAGTGCACATATCTGTCCAATTATCCATTTACATTTTGATGCCAGTAATGATGATATTAAGTACTAACAGTTACGTTTGCATGAAGGTTTTGGAAAAAATACATTGTTTGAAGAACAGAAACAGTGTTGACTAACAACTATTGCAAATGCAATAGGCCTACATTAAAATAAAGTCTTTAATGATGTTTCTAAATACAGTTTGGATCCATGCTAAAGTATTGAGCAATAACAACAACGTAAGCACGACTAAATAAATTAGGATAACACACAAATTAAAAACTATCACAATATAAAAATCAATAAAGAAATTAAAAACGTACCTTGATTTTCTCGTCAGAAACATCTTAGCCATGATGCAAAAAAAATAAAATAAAGATTGTCACTAAACTGGGAGTAAACCAGTCTGTTGTCTTCACTCTCTTCACCAACAGTTGCAGCTACTCCACAAAGAACTGGAAGCCAATGGGAAATTACAATTGCTGTTTTGACGATTTGGGCTGACTCCCTGGATACTTTCAATGTCAAATACAGTAGCCTAAAGGCGAGCAGGCAGTCGGTGAAGAGAGAGAGAGTGTGTTTGTGGGAGCGGGCGCTGTTAACACTCCTTTTTGTGCGCGTGCTGGTCACGTGGTCTGATGTGTTTGAGCGCAGTAGGAGTGTAGTCCATCCCTGAGCATCATACACGTGTGCGCGTGTGTATGATGCTCGCGCGCGCGCACACACACACACACACACACACACACACACACACACACACACACACACACACACACACACACACACACACACACACACACATATTTATGCAAGACCAAAGCCGCTGTTGTAGACAAGACATGAAGTCCAGCCTTTAACCCATGTGTTTCAGTGTTTAGTGTCCCATATCTAACATTTTTCTCTCTTCAAATGCTTGCATGCTTGTTTCTCACCTGATTAAATAGAAATGGCAAACCTTGTCAGTGTACAGAATACAAAATTAGGAGTGCTACTACTGATGAAAAAAATGGAAAAACAAAAACAACTTAAGCAAACAAACATCCACAGCCAACAACACAGGTTCAAACATAACTAAATTAATAAATTCAATATGATTTTGTACTAGAATAAGTTTGTATTGCACAAGAATACATGTAAATATTTCACTGGTATTAATTACACTATAGAATAAATTTAATTATTGCACTACTATGAATGTAATCACTGCACAAGATAGCCTACAGTGGATCGCCCTCATCATCATATTGCACATTAGGGGTCATTGGATGCTTCTAGTGATGTGTGCTTGTGGCTCAGGGAAAGAAACTGTTCTTATGTCTGGTGGGTTGTGCTTTGATGGACCTGTAGCGCCTGCCAGAGGGCAACAGGTCATGGAGGTGTCCGGGATGAGAAGATTAAAAGATTTAAAGTATTGAAGTGGTAACCCCTCCTTTTGCCACAATTATCATAATTCATTGTTTTTATACCAAATAAGGAAATATTTGTTGTTGTATATGTTGCATGAACACATATATATTCATTTTTCAAGAAATGTACAGTATGTTAACCCACACAGTCACATTTTTCATGTTTTGGGTCAAGTAGATGTCAGTTTCATTTTGTTTCTTTATTTATAAGGACATCAACCATGAATCAACATTTCTGTAAATGTGCCAGTGTCAGCCAGCTGGTTCATTTTCAACTGCAGTCATTTAGTGAGATGTTCTAAAAACCACAAAGGGACAGACTAAGAAATACAGTTTAACTCCCTGTTATGAACAAATTATTATATAACTTCAACAACAGAAATAAACTTATTTGGGAGGGGCAGGGTTGTGTAGAAAGTATACTGTTGACATCACTCACAGATCTAGAGCATTTAATAGTTAATTGTATTTAACCATGTTTTACAGCTGGGTCTGTGATACTGTAAACATAAATAATGCATAATTAATTATTCTAAAATTAGAAAAAGGAATTTCAAAAAACACTGATTATCTTGCAAAAAATTCTGATTATCCATATCATTCAAATATCACAGCACAACATCAATCCCATTTACCACGCTTACATGTTAATGTATCAGTAAAGACAAACTAGTAATAGGCTATGAAACATAATGAGTCATAATATCAGTTTGAAAATAGCCTTTCTGCACAGTACTTTCACTTTTGATATTGAAAGTACATTTTGTTGTGGATATTCTTGCATGCAGGACTTTTACCTGTATAACACAATTATATACATTGTAGCGTTGCTGATTTTAAATATGTGAATACTTCTTTAATTACTGCTTTTGTAGTTTGTTACAGTGTGATCATGCTGATAGTAAAATAAAAATAAAAACGCCATACAGAATAATCTTTGTGCAATTTTAAAGCCACAGTCCTACTAAAAGTCCATTCTAAATATTCTCCACTATTTATTTATGTACTGCAGTTGGGGGTCACATGCATGAGTCCTTTTCCTGTCCTGCCCAGCTGCACAATTATTTCCACTATGCACTCCCAGCAGAGCTCCCAAATTACATGTATCTTGTTGTGGAAAATACATGACATTTGGCGATGCAACATTATGGGAAAACAATGAAAGACTTTGCACATGATGCCAGTGCTTCCAGTTTTGGCAGAACAGAAGAGGCAGAAGCAGATTCAAGCAGCTATTGATCACTTAAGGCAGAACACTATATCCAATATGTACAATATATTTTGCACAGACAGTGTAAAATATTACACTGAAATATCTTGTTAATGACTGTTGTTTGTTGCATTCATTTATAATTAATTCAGATATATTTAAAGCGACTTCTGTTTTCCTTTTGATCAAGATAAAGTTTGTATGTGGTTGTGGCTTGAAAGCAGCATCTATTATCTCTCAAAGCAGGGTGGCAAGGGAATTGCAATCCACATCCATCATAATAATTATCATCAATATTTCAGTGTCATTCCCACCAAAGCATCAGTGAACAAGGGAGAGATTTCAAAGACAAAGCTGTCTGTGCTGACAAAAGGCTTCAACACGATTAACTAACAGTGATTTGTAGAAGTTCAATTTTTTCTAAATCCTCTCCCAACATGTTGGCCATGCAGATATGGGAGGCTGCTGTTGTTTCATGTCCATCTGTCTCTGGTGGTGAATATTGCAAGTGATTTACAGTTATATATTTTTTGCAGGATTTCTGACAAAAAGCAACATAATGCGTCTAATTTAATATAGATCCTTTTTCCATTTACAGTCAATTGTTGTTTGAGTGGCTACCCACATTATGAAATCGTTACTTTCGGTCCACACAGGCTCGAATCCTCCAAAATAGACAGATTCAAGCGATACACTTACATGCAAAACATGTGAATGAAAGTAAATTTAGCTATTGCACAAGAGCATTCTGAGGGTTACTTATTTTGTGAAATCAGAGAGCAAGAAGCATTTTACACACACAGTATGTTCCCAGATGAGACTCTAAAGCAGGCTGTCTCTGATGTGTTTGTGTCAAGGGGTTGGAAGATGGGAGAGAATGGGGAGGGAGAGAATGGGGAGGGAGAGAGGGAGCGAGTGAGGGAGGGAGGAAAAGATGCATAAATAGAGAAGGGGAGGAGGTTGTGACTGTACACTAAACTAAACACAGTCTCCTAATCGACCACTTCTATATTCTGTTCCTTTCCCAGCTGGAGACATGTCTTACTGTAGCCACGGTTGCACAGCAGAATGAAATCAATTCATCAATTCAAATAACTTCAGCAAAGAGAAAAAGACCCAAATATAACATTTACCAAAGTCAATATTGTTTTGCACGTTTCTCCATCTCGTGCACAGAAGAGTGGTCTGCATCATCGCCTATCATCAGTCATCAGACTGATAGGCGATGATGAATCCAACAATTATGTGTATCAACTTGGCTTCATTAGGCAAATCAAAGGTGTTTATTGATGCATTTTCCCAAAGACTTTTTTTAATTAATTGAACAAACTCCCCACCCACGAAATGACATCAGAGAAATAAAAAGAGGAGTAAGTAAAGTGTGGGAGTTTCCCATCATGTTTGTCTACTGCATCATATTTTCAGGACAGATCTTCCTTGCAGGGAACAGCATAGGAAACAGCTTCCTTACAGCACAGCAGAGAAGAGGAAAAAGTTGTGACTTAATGCCTTCTATGACTGAATTTCTTTCAACTGTCTCTATCAAAACATCAAACATCCTGGTAATAAAAGACAGACTAAATACATTTAAATTGTCAGTGTAATTAAACGCACTTCTTTTATTTCTGATGAACAATTAAGCAAGTTGATCAGCTGCAATGCATGAATTTCCGTTGGAGACTGGGGCGGATTTTCTTTCTACAGAATAGAAAGACTCACAGCATAACGGTCAGTGGGTAGAATCTCCTTCATGCACCATTTAGTCATGTAAAGACCGTTTTTTGTTATCTCAGCGAGACACAGTGGTAATCACAAATATTTAGCAGGTGGTTCAGTGAGTGCTCACTTGTGCAAACACTATGCAAATGAATGCTACAGGCACAGATGAATTACTCAGGCAGCAGAGCTTCAAATCACAGCTCAGATTATCTGTTTCTCTCAGTGTTATTTCTCATGGTTTTCAGGAGGAAGAGTGATTCGGTACCTACAGTAGTGTAGCCCTGTGGCCTCAACCCAGAATAGCCTGATCTGGAATCACCTTGCAGTGCCATTGGCTGATTCAGAGCCAGAGAATAATTCATTTGCCCTACACCCAGCTGTAGAGCTGCAGAGACTGACAAGAACCCCGAATGGACCTGACTGCCATGAGACCAACGGTCACATGTAATCACATCTGTCAAGAGGAAGAAGAGTTGTGAAATAGAATTTATTTTGAGCTGTTCACCTTGTCGTTACTTTTATACACGTCTTACTTACTTCAGGAGTGGTTTCGGAAACAAGCAGTGATTCTTTTTTTTTATATGTCTTGTTTGCCTATGTTGACATCCAGCAGATAAGGAGCAACATAAGCTCTCATTTGGAGTCATGCTTCTGGCCACCTGATGAAGTCCAATATTTACTCTCTTTTTAGTTCTTTTTTGGTCTCCACCACCTCCTGAGGGTATCTTTAGCTGCTCCACTATGTTCCCCAACTTGTGTATAACTTTGTATACCATTTGTTGCTGGGAAGGTTGTCAAGGCTTTATTTACTGAAAACATGTGCCTGCTGCATCCAAAAATTATGATGTATGAGAGAAGTAAGAGTGAGCCAAAACAGGAAAGTAGCCAAAACCAAAACTATGAGATGAAAGATGCTCTGTAGGGCATCTGTATCCAATGTTCATATAAAATATTGACTATAGCTGCTTTTAATCCTTACTAAATTAAATATTTTAAGTGCTGTATAGCTGGTTTAATTCTTTAGCATATTGCTGGTGTTGCCATTTTAATGGAGAGATACAATGTGGAATGCAGTGGCTTTCTTTTTCCACAAAATACTGAATACTGAATGAAGAAAGGTTATAATAATTACTAAAAAGCAACACTGATCCAGCATCAATTAAACAATCAAAGAACATTTCATTACAGATAAAGATTTATTGTGCAAAAATGGAAAAGATATGCGTTACAGACAATATTTGGAGAAAGTGACACTTCTTTTGAGGTGAGCTATGTGGCAGCACAGTGGCTAGCTAATGCTTATATTTTGCATCATATTCAGGTATTCAGTTTGAACTGGAGTCCTACCGAGCACGGCCATGAAAACTATTCATACCCACCACATAGTACTTATCCATTCATCTGCTCACTCCACCATGTTTATTCTCCTATTACTGGCAAATGGATCGAGCAAACAATTTCAGAGTGAGCTCAGATCCCAGAGGAAGGTATTTCATCACAGAGATACATTAAGCTTTTAGCTTTATCACAAGGTAAAAAGACTCCACCACAATTAAGCTGACATTAAAGAACAAAGAGTTGGAATTGGTTTGAGATTTGCTTTCTTATGTTTCTTGGTCAGTTCAGAGGTGTAACATAAGTCTATATATTACATATTTTCAAAATATGCCTTGGTTCTGGTGCAAACATGCATTTGTTTGCATGTTGCAGGAAAGGCTAAATATTTAAAATCTAGTACACATTGTCAATCATTCTAAATGTATTTGTGGTAAGCAGTAAAGAGCAATTTGACTTGGTTCTTTCTTGATGTATGTTGGCAAATGTTTTTCCTTATTACACATGGGGCATTAGTATTGACTGTTGGTCAAATGTGGGTTGTGTGTGAACTCATCAGTGTTTAGAGGACAACCAAAATTGACTCATGAGAGAAAAAAAAAGCTTCATCTGATAAAACTTTTTCTTCTCAATCTTTTAATATTTGTCGTCCTCCCTTGAACTTGCTATTACTGCCTCTCCACTTTCATGCATAAAAGCGTTTCTGGCATATTTATTGTGCAGTCAATTATGAGAAAATCATTTGATCCAAAAATCTATAAATGGCATTCTGGGCAATACAGCAAAGCTACAGGAGGTTGAATAAACCCTCAGGACAACTGTATGCCGAGACCTTTTTAATAAAAGGCTGGGGTCAAAGATGAACATTAGTGGCAGATGACATTTAAATACATCCAAACCAAGTCGGGAAAGTATCTGGTACGCCATCACAGAACAACCACCACTGCAAGAAATATTACTTGTGATTTGTTTTGTTCTTATTGTGTAAAAGCAGTGTGTGATTCATGTGAGGTTAGTGGTCTTTAAACCAGAATTAACTTAACACTATAAATGCATAAAGTGAGTGTCATGTGATTGTAAGTGTAAATTATAATTTTGGGAAATGTTTTTTTTTGTGTTTTCTTTTTTTTTATTTCACAATAATTTCATGAAGGTAGCAAAATATGATGTGGTACTAATTATAGAGAAAACATAGAGACACACTTGGGAAATCGGTTTTCTTTTACTTACAACTGATTCCAAGTTACAGTCATTCCCAGGAAATTATTAGGAAATTATCAGGAAGTAATGGGCCCTTGTAATAAGCCTTTATGCAATTTTGTTGTTGTCCACAAAATCAGCAATGTTGACAGATAAACCAGGAGCATTGTGCCGGGGGAGGGCTCTAGGCTCGACACATCTTTATAGGACTACTTTCAACACAAACCATTGTGTGTTGTTGTGCCTTATTTATTGCAGTGCTGACACATGCAGGACTGTAAGATTGCTTATTGTTTATTATTGTCATTTTCACACATCCTGGTGTACTGCAGGGTCATCAGTTGGACATGAGCTGATAATGACCATAGTATGATATCTGTGGACATCAGTAAAGTGTCTGTAAAGAAGCCGGTTTTGTCAGCTAAAGACAGATTTGATTATAATCCCTGTCAGGTAGAGCTCATATCTCCCCCTCCTCAAGCGATCACAGCCATCTGGGCTGGAAAATAGATTGATGGCCACAGAGCATAAACAACCCTGCTGGCAGCCAGCCACCAGGCTAAACTTGGCGAACAGAGACAACTTCTTCACTTTATACCTATAACCCCCCCACACTTCTTATCACTTCACAGCTTGCGGCTTAATTGACTCACTCAGTCAGCACTGTATTACAGAACATATCAGTATTGAGAATAAAATAAAGTAATTTCTAACTTTTAGCTATTCACCTTTTCACTACTCTCATCTTGATCTAAGCTGTAATTTGTCTGCAGTGACTTTTGCCTAATGGAATAAATATGTTTATGGGCTACTTTAAAATCTTAGTTTTTCTTTGCTTTCACTGATTAGTTTGTTAGTTGCAGCATTAGTATTTATTTCTCCTCCAACCCTCGAGTAATAACAGTGAAGCCCTGCAGAGAACGATTCTTCTGTGACAAGAACAATTATCAATCTTATTTCTGATTTACAAGATGAGAAGATTATAAAAGGTGTACCGTTTCTTTGTAAGTAATTTAGGTGCATCACCATGGCGACACTGCTGCACAAGGTCACCTGGCTTACCAGTGTGTGTGTGTGTGTGTGTGTGTGTGTGCTTCTTTGTGTGGATATTTGTGTGTTAAACAGTGCAGAGACTCTGAGATGGGACAAAAGAAGTAATCCACAGTTGGTTTGATCACAGTGTATTTGAAAAGCAGTGGATGAATGTGTTGCGTTCAGGTACTGTTATTATTTGGGTTGTTTGGGCTTCAGGCTAGATTGCTTTTTCTTTGCTTATTGATGCTGTGTGCCAGTTGCCAGTACTATTTTTGAGGGATACATGAGAGTGACACATCAAATTGTTATGCTTGCCACTGTATCAGTCTGTGTGGCTATTTAAGGTCATGGTGACAATTTTTTTTTTTAAACTTGCTTGCATAGAAATATATCCAAATATTTCAGTGTGAACTTCTTAGGAAAACGGTTATAAATCTTAGCATTTATATTGTTCTTCATTTCAGATGACATTTACTATAATCTATATTTTTAAACTAGCAATGGATTAAATGACTCTTATAGAAGAATTATCATACAACTCTACAGTTCACCTTAGCTTTATGGAGCATCTTTTAGCATCTTTCAGCTCATTGTTTAGATTTTTTGGCTTCACGGTTTTGGTTCACTCTCACTGCGGTTAGTGTAATTTCTTCCAGTGAAAAAGCTTTAAAAACCCACTGTACACTACCTTCTCAGCACCAAACAGCAGACTGACACAGTTAGCAACTAGCTGGTAAACATAGCAGAGCATTTAGCAGCTAAAAAGATGGATATATTTTTACAAGAAGACCAAAGCAGAGCTAAACGGAGGGTGAATATTGGACTTAAGTTCATCAGGTGGACAAAACTGAAAACAAATGGTTTAAAGAAACGTTGAATGTAGCAAACATTATGCAAACAGGAGTAAATCAGGTATTTGTCGAGGATCATTTTTATCCACATATTTGATGCTTTATGTGAGTATTTATAGCATCAGCATGGTTTATGTGAAATTCAATCAAAATAAACCACAGTACCCATGTTCATTGAAATGAAGGAACACAGTGCAACAGTGTGGTTCATAGCTTTTAGATGACAATGGAGCATTATGGCACAGAAGACTAAATCAGGTTTTGGCTACAAAGTGAATACTAGGAGGGTCAACTTATTGTTGGTTTAATTGGTCTTGTTTTGATGGTATTTGTTGACAATAAGAAAATTGTAAAATATTGCAAAACTTAATCTTTAATTTTTGTTATACGTCACAAAACATCTTTCTCAAACATAAATACACTGTCTTGTTGTGTCTGCAGCCTCTTCTCAGAATATGAGTAATGTCAGGAGACGTGTTCTATTAGTTCTGGCTCAGCAGTTTAACCCAGTTTTGGGTTCATGCAGGTTCAACCCTCATCAGTCTCTCTCAAATGCACGTTTGTGGATGAGGTCAAAGGTTATGACCACCAGAGTCAGGAGTTCATTGTTAAGTTTTGATTGATTAATGACGTGTCATGCAACAACACCTGTTCCTACAATGAAATCAGCATTTTATCTATTTCATTTTCTAATGATTCCAAAATTCAGATGCACTGAAGCTTTCTGTGCATTTAACATGTTTGTTTTGCCAAATGTGTGTGTGTGTGTGTGTGTGCGGTGTGTGTGTGTGTGTGTGTGTGTGTGTGTGTGTGTGTTAATGTTGGAGAGAGTTAATGTTTGGAGGTCTGTGGTGTCTGAGAAGGTGTCTAAATTATTTCTTTGATGTATGAGCTCTGGGAGCTTGGGACAGATATTACATTATTAAAGCCGCCAGGTTTTGGCTATAATCATTAGAAGAAGTAAATGTATTAGCAGCGATTTCTTTTTCATCTTGTCTTTGAGGTGTCATTACTGTCCAAACAGCCAACTGATTCTCTTCTAGAAAGCTAACATTTACACTGTTCACAAAATAAAGGCTAAAGTATGTCCATCATTTTCATAAAATATTAGAGGCATAATAATGCTATCTACAAAGAAAACTTCAAAAGTTAAATTTATTTGAGTTTGTGTTTTGTGCTACTGCTGCTTACATCAACAATGCTTCTATATGTATCAAAACTACATTTTATTCATTCGCAGAGTTTTTTGTATTGGCAAAATACAACAGCCCTGGAAAATAGCCTCAGTGATGTTGAAAAGAGATGAATACAGGGGAGTTGGAAGCAGAGTGGCAGGAGGTTGGATGTTGGTTGGATGTGTGTGAAAGCCTCACTGTTTGAATCTCTTATGTTTTGTAAGTTGTTTACCTTGAAGCTGAAAGCAAACAAGAAGTGTGAGACAGCATCCTAAAATGCAAAAATGTGGGCAATTACCAAGCCATACAAGGCTGTTCAATCTACAAACGCATACAAAGAACATGACTCAGATTGAGAAGTATAACCTGAGGGTGGTGAATGTGCTCGGCAAATGTAATAGTGATCTGCTCACATGTTGATATTTCTTGTGTACAAGTTTAAACTTTGGCCTTTTGATAGCGCATAAATAACCACAAATAACCTTACTAAAAATGCCAAGGCAATTCTGGCCATGCAGTAGTTGAACTGAAATCATCATCTTTAAGCTTTTCTGCTAACAGTATAACATTATATTTTACCTTTATATTTATCAGGTGCAAATGGAAATTCACAGAAAACATCTCTACATCACCAAATATATGAGGATTCACCTTCTGAGGACCATGAATCATATTCACACAAAGTTGATGGAAATCCGGCCATACGTTTTTCAATTATTAGCCATTAACCAAGGTTTTGTTTTGTCAATGGGACCTTACAGTGAGGCTAAACAAAAGATTAAGGGGTCACTGAAATAATTACAATAATTATAATTAAAATAATTTAATATTCATGTGAATCTGACTGGCAGCTGTTAATATATTTCGCTGTACAAATGGACCACTAGATGCTACGGTAATTCTTTGAAAACAATAACATGCAATACTGTTGAAATGAATGTATGTCATTTAAGGCAATAACACAAAAAATAACAAATAGTAAATTGCTGATTGTCTACTCACACATACCAACAAAGTATATGCATCACAACAAAAAAGATGGCTGGGGTGCAATATCATTTGTGATAATATCATTATAACAGAGGAAATGCTATAAAAAGACACCAATAATAATAATAATAATAGAAAAAGACATAAAGAGTAACAATCTGGAAGATAAATGAGCCGACACATTTTGTGTATTTTTTTTATTATTTTTTTTAAATCAAGCTGTTATTATGCTATTTTCTGTAAGGATAATCAGGCTGTGAATGGCGTCCTGTGGTGAGAAACCTTGTCTTCACATCCTGAACGATGATTGTCTGATTGTTTAAGGATGAGTCTATGATAGTAATCAAATGGCTGTTGAGTGACTCTTTGTGTAAATTAGAGCTGCAGTAATTTACATTTGAATTAATATTGTATTCATCTAAGGTAATCTATTGCAATTTAAACATGTTTAGCCATTTATATATTCAGTTTATAAATACTGCCATCATGCTTGTAAAGGGAAAATACATTTGATAAATGCTATTGATTCATGTTGTTTGAATCAACAACAAGTTGAGGACAATAGAATGTCTAAGTTGAAACACAATATCACTCAGACACACCGGGCTGTGTTTAATCTCCATCAAACATAATATCAAAACAAATGGAAAATTCTCATGAGCAGAAGAGCTTGAGACTATCTTCTACAAAATCAAATTAAACAAAAGCAATTTCATGATTGCACATGATCTCACTCACAACTATTTGGTGTAATTCATGCGTGTAAAGATGTCACTTTTCAGTTTCAGAAATATGACCTCTGGGCCTGCCGCGCGCATAGAAGCATATTATCTTTGTAGAATGAAATTAATCCAACTTTTCAACTTTTATACTTACTTAAATGCAAATCACACCGCTGAGGCAAGCAGAGGAGCTTGATCGATGAGATTCAGGTCAAAATGCCAACTGTGGGTACTGTCGTCTTACAATGAGTTCAGTCTCAAATATTAATCTTGTGCTTGCCAGTATGATATTATTATCTGGATCAGCCATTACTGAATATGCTCATATAAAAGAATAGTTCAACATTTTGGAAAAATACGCTTAAATATTACTACATATCGGGAGCGGTATCAATCTGTCACGTAACTCTCTGCAAGAAAGTGTATTTTCCAAAATGTCAAATTATTCCTTTAGCCCACTATTTAATATCCAAGCTTATCCGTAGGCTACAGGATTTTTTCGAAAACTAATACACTACAAGTGTCAGAAGAGGGCTTACATCAAAGCTGGTTTCATTTAACCCTGCAACAGAGGAACCATCGGAAAAACAACAGTGTGTCTGTGTCTATTATAGTACAATAAATCCAGTTGTATCAGATGGGGTTTCATTTTTTTAATACTTAAGTATCATTCACGCACAACAGGTCACGAGAGTCTGAAAGGAATACTAAGCATGTTCATTATTCAGGAGTAGCTACGAATCCAAGAGAGCCATGGCAATCACATTAGTCGATAAACACAGAGGACAAGGAAGACAAGTTCCCGCGGGAGAGCATCCAATTAACACTCAAGCTTTCTCCCTGACATGATGGCTGGCTCGAGAATGTGAAGAGATGGAAGGACAGGCAGAAAGAGAGAAAGAGAGAGAGAGAGAGAGAGAGAGAGAGAGAGAGTGCTCAGGCACATTCAGGGAAATTCAGAGACGCATTTGTTTCTAAAGGTGAAATATACAGTATGTTCTCTGTGGGAATTATGGTCTTTAGGTACAAAACAAATGCACAGAAGACAAGAAGTATTTACATTTGTTTTCTATATGTTTTTTTCTCTAGTGTCATCATCAGGTTGACATTTGTGATTTTAAGTTTTTAGGTGTTACATGATTTTAAACTATTGGAAGGATTGCCATTCAATTTCTATCACACATGAATGTGTTACAACCCCTCAGGATGAATTGTTATAACTTTCGTGATTCCTTAACTTTTAGTCTAGCGCCATCATCAGGTCAAAATTTAAATTTGTCCAACACTTTGGTTTATGACCAAATACTTGCAAATAAAATGGATTTTTAGCGCTTATTGGTAAATTATAGTATGCTAACACTGAACATTACTTACTAAATAGTCTCTATTGACGCCGTTTCACTACCGGGATTGTTCCGGTGCCGCCGCAAATTCTGTCGCATGTCCCTCATTTTGGCTGGATGTCTGTCACCTTCCGCTTTCTTTGTGTTGTTTGTGTTTAAACTTCGGTGGATTTCTGAGGACTATGGTTAACTGCTCCTCAGATCTCTGCAGGGTAAATCCAGACAGCTAGCTAGAGTATCTGTCCAATCTGAGTTTTCTGTTGCACGACTAAAACAACTTTTGAACGTCCACATGTTCCACCAAAACAAGTTCCGGAGGCTATTTTGCAGTGATGATTGTGATTGGTTTAAGGAAATGCCAATAAATCAGAGCATGTTTTTCTGCCATTCCGGAATGCTGTGTGGACTAGCCAGACGCTCCTCTGCAGCGCTGTGAAGGAAGGTCTGGCAATGTGAGACTACCTACTAAACCTCAGCAAGACTCAGCAGCATTGTCATGAGTATGTTAGTATGCTGATGTTAGCATTAGCTCAATGCACCGCTACAGCATGGCTGTAGACTCTTAGCGTTACTCTGTCAAGACTAAAACACACAGGCAATCACTGGAACATAACACAGACCAATATTATTTTTATAAATAATTTTGAACATGGTATGTGCACTGACTGATATATTTCACAGAAAGAATGATAATAAATTATACTTTTAGTACTTTGTCTTTTTATTCTAATGAAAAAACTGCCCAGTGTGCAGGCCTAATTAGCAGCTCCTCTTGTGTTTTGCTACACAAATACTGTCAAACCTAACGTTGATTTGGACGCAGGAGTTTCCCTCCTGCCCCTTTGAAAGGGTTGAAACTGATATTTCTCTTGTGCTGTCTCATACCTTTTCACTATTAGAGACAAACACTGATCCCTAATTGATCCCTCAGTCCTCTCTGCAAACCTTTGGCCCCCTAGTCATCTGGAATCACCCTAGTCTATGTTTTATTCAAACGGTTTTCTGCTCGGGGCAATTATCAGATATGGGAGATCCTCTGAAGAGAAGGAGGTGTTTCTTCCCTCCTCTGAAGCAGAAAACTTAAATTAATCCTGCCCCCTCAAGAATTCACCGAGTGAATTTTGAAGACTACAAATTAAACATATACAGTGTACCAAGGAGGGTATCAACCTTTCAAATGCAATACATGTGGGTCGTATGTAAATCAGGCAAAGCTGTGGTCTGTTTTGCACAATCACTTTATCAACTGTCACTGGGTTTACCTTTTCAACAAGTCTCCTCCTTTTCAACTATAGCTTCCTCTATCAAAACACCACCCAGCAGAAAAACTCAGGAAGAGTTCAAATCTGCACTCCAGCTCCACTTTGCACACACCCTGCTGAGCGCGTCTCCTCTGTGGTTAGAGGGACTACTCTCACTGTTCAACACACTGCCCCCAAAGGGTGATGTTATAAGGGCAGATAGCAGCCTTTTCAGCGCCGTCAAACAAAGAAAGGGCACTGCTACAGCAGCACTGCCTCTGAAGCATCGAGGGCAGCTGTGTAGACAGACAGGAAAATATACGACTCGGACTGAAGACAGAGAAAAATGTGTTCTGTTCAAACAGCAATCTAGGTTTTGTATTTTGGCGAGACATTTTCACTTTGCACTGTGTGGATAACAAGATGACATCTCTTTTCCCAACTCTCCTGTTTGATTTTTTGCTCCTTTATTTTTCTGCACAGCAATAATGCAAACTAATCACTTCCTGTCCGTTGGAACCCAAGATGAGAAAATGGGTCCCTGTCTGTGTGACAGAGGATTTTTTTCTAGGGTGTTAGTAACAGCAAATGTGAAAGCTTTTTATGAACTGGAAATGACTTGAAGCAGTGATAAACTGTATACTTTTAAGGATTTCAAAGACACTGATGTATATGAAAATGTGGATTATTGCTCTCAAGACGCCACTGTTTAATAGAATTCACATCCATAAGCCCTGACCGTGTAAAACATAGTTGTTTTTTGGTGGGTTACTATTATTTAGAGAGCAGGCTGAAGCTATGTTCAATCATAAACCATCACAAAAACATGAACAAATGTTGTACAGTGCCATCCCACCCCCACTCCGCCTGAAGATGAGAGACGACTTGACAAACCTGAGGTGTTAATGTATTCTAGCTCCGAGAACGCAGAGGCACACTGTGTGCACTGATGTGACATTAATGACAGAAACAGGACTGTCAAGTTACACATGCACCCACACACACATGCACTCACATTTCTGAGGCCCTCGGGTGATATTTTCCAACTATCAAGCAGCTTGCTGTGCGATATCGAACGTTTGCAGGATGGATTTTTGGGGGACTCCTCTAAGGGTGCATTTTGTTTGACAGTGATGCTGACAGGACAGAGCAAGACGACTAACACTTTGTCAGTTTCCTTCAGTCAGCTGGAACCTCATGTTTAAAATCAGGCTCATCAACAAATTGTCAGGGTTCATATTTGTCAGGTTGGAAAAAAAATAAACTGGTATAGTTGAGACTAGTATGAAAGCTGATTTATGCCAGAAAAGAAATGTTGACAAAATAGTGATTACAAATATTAAAATGCTAATGGTGTATCAACATTTTGAATTACTAAGTGAGATAAAAAGTCAAAATTGTAATATAGCCATTTCATATAACATGAAACTGTGCTGCTGTGTCTGCTAATCATTTCATAACAAAATTAATGGAACTATAAAAAATTAAATACATAAAAATGCAGCATGGTTTGCAAAATGTTAGCTGGACGTACCTTGAACACCTCCTTAGGGAGGCGCCCAGGGGGTATCCTTACCAGATGCCCAAACCACCTCAACTGGCTCCTTTTGACGCAAAGGAGAAGCAGCTCTACTCAGAGGTCTTCACGGATGACCCTATCTCTAAGGGAGATGCCAGCCACCCTCCTGAGGAAACCCATTTTGGCCACTTGCACCCTGGCACTAGCAACATTGTTTGTTTTATCTCCAGACATGTGCTGTCATCAGGAGCGCATCCATTCATTGTGACAAACCAGCCTTCCTTTAGGGCCTCATGCTGTTGTGACGCCTGCATGCGAATATCACAACTCTTTCATCACTTCAGCTGGGTGTGATGACTAGTAACCCAAAATATCTACGCTGCTTGGAATATTATTTTTTTTTAATGTATGTATCATGTGGAGGTTTTATTTGTTGCATCACTCAGTGGATGCAATCGCTTTTATTTCTGCCTTTAGGGCAGTTATTTTTTTTTCCCCTCCTCTGAGCTGATGTGGGTTTTATCAGCAGCACCTCTATTAGATCATCAAACTCTCAATGTGATGTGCTATTTGAAACAATTATCTTGTAATCAATAAAACCATTTTAAACCAACTTTCATGCAAAAAAAAAATCCAAGTTTTGTGGAAGCACTGGCTGATGTTGTGAGGCCAAAAGCATGTGTAATCATGTGAAATTTAACACATGCTCACAGGCAAATCCCTCAATAAGACAATGGAGTGACACATGGATGCCTCCCTTCTATGTCACTTAATTGATACACAATGGAGAATGTCGGTGTCACCGGCGGGGCGTAAAGTTAGCTGACAGACAGGCCATGTCAGATGTCAGCTTGCTGAGCGCTGTTCGACATGTCTCCTCCTGTGACTGACAACCGCCCCCAATTAACCTCCAACTCAAATACAGACAGAAAACACATACAAGTACACCTGCTCTCTCTCTCTCTCACACACACACACACACACACACACACACACACACTGGGTGTGTGACAGCTGTGGAGCTTTGTCTTTATTCATTCGGCGCTAATTGACCTTGTTTTACAGAGCTCTCAGTTCATCCTCAGCAAGGGGAAAGCATTGTTTGCTTGCTGCATGTGTAGTCATCTGAGTAGCTACAGGCAATACATACATTAATAAATAAATGCAATATGCTCAAGATAATTGTAAGGTTTTTCTATTCATTCTCAATGCATTCAAATGTTCAAGGTAAAACGTGAAACACAGCAGAATACTGATTTATTTTCACGGCTAATTAAATGCAGAAGCATTTGCGGAAGCAGCCTTCCAAAGTATGTCACTCTGGGTCCCTCTAGTGTGGTAACAGACAGATGGCACAAGGATTTTAATCCCAGTCTCTATTTATTCTCATTTAATACATAGGCCTGACAGAAGGTGTGATTTATTATGTAAAGTAACACACAGTGTAGAAGCATCATATGTGCACAATATTTCTAGTTTGCGTTATCTTCACAATACTGCATTAAAGAGGAAGAAGGCAGCGTTGCAGTGATAGAAGATTTACAAAAGCAAAGGGCAAGATATTAAGATATAAGTCACAAAATGTAAAGAAAAGCATTGCAGTACCAATCTCATATTCCTTTTGATTTGAAATATATTGCCTGGTGCCCTTTTTAGTTCAATTAAAGTGAAAGGCAGGAGCACAGTAGCAGATCACTACTATCAGCAGGTGGTAGAAATACCACATAATAAGGTGCTGTTATAAAACCAACCATACAAGAAAAATGTGGAAGAAATAACAAAATAACATACATTTGTTATGGGTTGTTTTATATAGCTTTGTTACATTTTAACATTTCACAAGATTTGAAAAGCATGAAAGGAGCTGTAGCACAACAAACTTTGTACAGATGCTAAGCAATGACCTACACACTTAGGCAAATGTGTACTGTAGGCCTACAACTAATTGCAGCCCTACAATAACGTTCATATAGGGTATTATTTAGCCTGCCTTCATTCATATAAATGGGCTAGACAGCTCAATTTAGAGGTACTTGTACTTTACTTGAGTATTTCCATTTTATCCTACTTTATACTTCTATCTATCTATCTATCTATCTATCTTAGCGCCACTTTTACCAGCTGCAACATCAGGGTTGCCTTATTGCATTAAAGTAATTTAATATATGTTTGCATAATGAGCTTTTTTACTTTTGGTAAAAGTATATTTTGATGCCAATACTTATGTAATTTTACTTGAGTAAGTTTTGAAATGCAGTACTTTTACTTGTAATAAGAGTATTTTTACACTGTGGTATTACTTTTACTTAAATAAATTTGATCTGAACTACTTTTACCACTGATTGCAGGACTGTTAGATTGCTTAGTTTTAGCTAGGTGTAACCTACCTAATAAACGGTTAACTAATTATGTGTATGTCGAACCAAAGCCTTATTAGAGATTTTTCGGTCGAACTATGCAAAGCAAATTTACAAGGATCAAACTATTTCCGGTTCCGCCCACTCGCATAAGGGCCGAATGGTGCCAAATTCCAGATGAACAGCAGATTAATGTTGCCAATAGATCTTCGTGAAACACCAACGTGACAGAGAGAGTGAACTAAATACATTATTTTCTAAAGCAGAATCACGAGTGCGCAAGGTTATTG
The DNA here is from genome assembly GCF_004354835.1 of Perca flavescens. Lineage (NCBI taxonomy): Eukaryota > Metazoa > Chordata > Actinopteri > Perciformes > Percidae > Perca > Perca flavescens. The sequence continues at coordinate 17,568,524 of NC_041350.1, forward strand.
ATTTCTGAGCTGCTGACTCCCGCTCAGTAGCCTACACGGTGAGCTGAGATAACACCCAGGACTTTCCGGTCCCATGGAGAAACGACAGCTGATGAAAGACGTCCTGCAGCGGTGCATAGACAGACATAAAGACGAGCTGCACAGTTTGAGTCTGGACATTTGGAGCCGACCTGAACTTGCCGGAAACGAGACACACGCGCACGACAGGCTGGTCCGCTTTTTTTCTCAGGACCAGACATGGACGGTAGAAAGTCACTACAAATTACCGACCGCATTCCGGGCCAGCTGGGGTGCGGTCGATGGCGGGGAGCGGGAGCAGCCGGGGCTGAACGTGGGGTTCCTGTGCGAGTACGACGCGCTTCCGGGCATCGGGCACGCGTGCGGGCATAACCTGATAGCAGAGGTTGGAGCTGCCGCAGCTTTGGGGCTGAAAGCTGCTTTAGAGAACCAGACTCAACTCCCTGAACCAGTGAAGGTAACCAGGGAACAGCCAGACGTCAAACTTTGTCCTTCAGTCAACTCCTTTGATTCATTTTAACAAAATGAGACTCAGTTCCTTCAACAGACAGCAGACAGAAGAAACATTTAGGCTACATTAGCCTATAGACCATAATATTAATATACATACATTTATTTTTATTACATAGATGGCCTGATAATAACAAGTTGTGTGGATGCATCCTGGCTACAAGAGGTTTTCTAATATGAAGATATTCATTTTTAGTTTTTTTTAGTTTATTCTTTACTTTAAAAAAAAGTTGTCAACATCCCCAATGACATTTCTGTGAGTCCAGAAACTTGACATTTGCACTTCCAATAATTAACCGAGACCGTAAAACTCTTTGTTTAGTCTAGGTTATAGCTAGTAAGTGGACGTTGAGTCAAAACCACTGTAGAGTGAACTTCTACCTCTGAGCTGAAAGCAATTGACTTTTTTGACCAGTCAGGCTGACTGACACAAATGAGCTGATGTGATGATGTCAAATGACTGAATTAAACACTTTTTCTACCAGATAACAGTTCTGGGAACTCCTGCAGAGGAGGATATAGGAGGCAAAATTCAATTGATCAAGGCAGGAGCCTTCGCTGACATCGACCTTGTCTTCATGGCTCACCCAGCTCAGCAAGACGCTTCTTTCCTGCCCTGTGTCGCAATCGTTGAGTAAGTTCCTGTTCAGATAATTTATAAATTCACAACTTGTCCTGTGTCCTCTAACCTCTACATATTTCAGATAACCCTTAACATGCTACATTACACAGTGTGTCAGTGAAGTACCATGGGAAGGCATCTCATGCTTCTGCATACCCTTGGGAGGGAGTGAATGCCCTGGATGCTGCTGTGCTGGCTTACAACAATCTCTCTGCACTCAGACAGCAACTCAAACCAGAGTGGAGGATTCACGGTAAGGAACAGGCAGAAACTGTGATCAGCTGAGCTTCAAAGTTCATTCCAAACAATCTCTCGTCGATGAGAGGTCCCTAATGTACATGGAACATTTATACATCTACAGTTCCATGACAACCGAGCAGCATTCATCTGCCGACACACTCATTGAAGAAGAATAGCAACCAGAGGGTACAGTGTGCGAACTAAAGGGGGAGCCAGGGGGAGGTTTGCTCCTGTTTATAAGACATGAGCTCACCTGAAAACATGATTTGGGAAATACTGGGGGTTCGCTAAAATATTGACAATGCTATTTTTGCTACAGTTTCTATTTTTGTTGAATCTTCATCATCGTGGATCATGCGTATAATATGGCTATTATTTAGGCATGAGGGTGATTCATCACTTATTCGTTTTAATTAAGATACTGGCATGCATGCTATTCTTGCCACCACCATTTGGTGGAGGCATAATATAAAAAATGTCACTCCCTTTAACTCAAAAATCAGAAACGTTCTTAAGGTGTGTGGAGGTTTGATGTGGTCATCAAGTGATTGGTATATATCAGATGTGCTGACATTAAGCAAGGAGGCCTACATGGCGGGACATCAAAAGTCACGGTCCCCCCACACATAAAAAAAAAGTGAGCATCCCTGAAAGCCATGGTACAGTTTGCATACTGAGAGGGTATCTATGTCAGGCAATCTTTCCAAGTATCTGTAACGTATTTTCATCTGGCTTTTCAAATGTAGAGGGATGTTTTATATCTAATGGAAATCAGAAATAACACAATTGAACTGGTATTTTTTTTTTGTTATGGATGCATTTCTTCTTATCCTCCATTGTGTCCATTTTCTCTAATACAGGCATCATCAAACATGGAGGGGAGAAGCCCAACATTATCCCTGCCTACACGGAGTTAGAGTTTTATCTGCGTACGCCGCTGGTTAAGGATCTTTGTGACCTGAAGGCCAAAGCTGAGGCTTGCTTCAGGGCAGCTGCTGTTGCCACTGGCTGCCAAGTAAGCTTACCTAAAGTGTTTTCTTCCATTCGCTTCCCTTTGGCCCAGATGTAAGAAAAGACCATGTACGTTTTATATAGCTGAGAAATTCAATGTCGGAGTTACCTCTGCTGTTATACAACATGCCCTTTTTTTTAACATGTTCCTGTAATTATGCTCTGAGTGTTATTCTACTGTTACATAATTAACCATTAACTCCAGGCTGCTTTTCTCTTGCGTCTGTACTTGCTTAAGGCAGATTTAACACATCACAGAGCATGCATTGGGCTCCATATTCTGTTGATGTATGGTAGTAATCTTTATTTTTGTAACAGAGATTTTATGAATGACGGTATACTTGTGTTGCCTTCAGGTAGAGATAATCTACCCAACCGATGGCTATGATAGCATTCTGCAAAATGCCACACTGGCAAACCTGTATGAAAATAATGGAAAAGCTTTGGGGATCCAGTTTCCAGAGCAGCCAGCCAACTTCTCTGGTATGTGAAAATAAAAAATAAATCATAGAAACAGACATATTTATCTCTTACTGTCCCTGGTTTGTGCAGAAGAAATGTAAAAAAGTGTATCAGCAGAACAGCAATCTAGTGTTTTTCCCACAGGTTGTCTTTTTTTTGTTGTTCACTAAATCAACAAAGAATCATTATTACAGAGTATTTATAATTATCTGGCAGGTTCTACAGACTTTGGCAACGTATCATTCATAGTTCCCGGTATCCATCCTTTCTTCTACATCTGCACCGACGCGTTTAACCACACTGAGGAATACACCGAAGCAGCAGGTACGGCAACTCGGTGGCTATTGAGCAGATGTTGTTTCTCGTGATGAAATTGAATTGCACTATGATCAGACAATTTCAGCCATCGTTATCTTTCCAGGTCACTCGGCTTGTCTGTTTAGTGTCTATTTGCTTAGATGCTTTATTTTCCTTCTCCACTTTTTTCCCTGTGCCAGGAGCTGAAAAGGCCCAGTTGTACACCCTGAGGACAGCCAAAGCCCTGGCTATGACAGCTGTGGATGTAGTATGCTGCCCTGTTCTGCTGAGGCAAGTGAGAGAGGACTTTAGACTAGCCAAACTGAAACAGGAGAAATGACTAGAAAGCAGTGATACAGCCTGGACAGCTCATAAATGAAATTACTTTAATAATAAATATAGTACATGGGCTTTAACTCAAGAGCACATATTGGCATACAGCAATTCCAGCAGTTTGTATGGTTAGCGTTGGAGAATAGAGCTGTAAAACTATAACTCAACAAGGGCCTTTGCAAATCTCAAATGCCACCTTCATTAGGTTGGACGAGCTCATTCCCACTAGACTACTACTAACTGGTGCTCGCAGAGGTTCAATACCAACATGGGTACCTGTTTTTTCAGGTTGTGTGGTGCCAGGAACTGGAAAAAGTTACCTTTGCACACGCCACAATTTTAAATAGAAGGCTTAGGAGAAACTTACCCCGGATTTCCACTGGATGCGGAACGGCTGCGGAACGGCTGCGGAACGGCTGCGGAACGGCTGCGGAACGGCTGCGGAACGGCTGCGGAACGGCTGCGGAACGGCTGCGGAACGGCTGCGGAACGGCTCCGGAACGGCGGCGGGGTCATTAGGTTTCCATTAAAGTCAATGTGTGTATTTCAACTGGTTGCATAACTGCTGCGTTCCGACTCCGGCACAGCTCCGGCGGCCCGTGGCCCTCCATATCAGATACGCATAGCTTCTATTTTTGCCGGATGCCGGAGAGCTCCGCAGCAATTCAGCACACGGCAGATAGTGCGGGACAGGAAGTCGAGCACAGAAGCAAAATAAAACATCCGGTTAATTTTCAAAATAAAATACACCGTGCTCATGGCGGATCATATTTTCCTGCACTACACCTTGAAAACACAGCACAGAGTTGTTTCCCCTCTAGTCCTCTGGATGGAAACAAACTGTTGTTGGTTTTATGGTTCTATTCTGCGTGAATTCGAGAACTTGTGGGTCCTCGTGACTACAGCTGTCAGTCATGGCCGCAGCCGTGCCACAACAAATCTGGACCTAGTGGGTATTGATGGACTGCGGAGCACGCAGCAGACATGCAGTGGAGCCGGTCCGCAGCCGTTACGCATCCTGTGGAAATCCGGGGTAAGAAGTGTACGTTTAACATCCTAGTTACCATTTTATGTAATTTTTTTCATATAGTTTTTAGCCATGGCTTTATGGTAAAGTCTAGTGGTTGGTTGGTCCACCACTTTGGTCCAGACTGAAAATCAACAACTATTGGATGGATTAAGATGAAATGTTGTACAAACTTTCAGTTTATACAATATTCAGATTATGAGACCTACTGGGGATCCTGGTAGACTTTTGAGGTTAGAGATTTTGGTTTTTACAACTATTGGATCTTTTTTTTCAATACCTGCAAAACCTTTACATCATCCTTAGCTGTAGTTTGCATTTAGTGCTAATTAACAAATGTCAGCATGCTAAACTAGGATGTGTTAGCATTTAGCATCGCTGTGCCTAAGTCCAGTCTCACGGAGTCGCTAGCATTGCTGTAGACTTAGTTTGTCCATCCATCCATCCATCGTCATCCGCTTATCTGGGGACGGGTTGCGAAATGTTTGTATTGAAATTATTTTATTAATGATGATATAGGTATTTATTGTGTTGGTATGATGATGTTGCCCATTCACCTGGACTTTTGCATCTTTACATCAAGAACCACAATTTAAAAAAGCCTAAACTTGTAGTTGTGATTTGATGTACTGTAAATAATTGTACCAAAAGTATTGCAGCAGTCTCATTGGGCTATTCACTCATTTAGATTTCTGGGCATGCTTTCACCAGCACACAGGTCAATTGAAAAACTTGGCATCCCTTGAGTGATCACAGATGTGGTGGCAAATCAGGTTCTGGACATCTTTTATGCTTTATCATTTTCATGTCTTTCATCTGCAGTGATGACTTTGTTCAAGTTTTTTGCAAGATTATTGTGCACAAAGTTTGAATTGTCAACTTGTCCTTTGGGACGTTACTAGGATTAAAAGAAAAGTTAAAAAAGAAACATTCTTCAACATAATCCACAGTTTTGCCTGTAAGAAATCAGAAAATTGGCTTAATGATATTTATCTATATCTTTTTACGTCACATGTGAACAGTTAATGGTATTACAGATTATGCAGTTCATATGATTTGGTATGAAAGCTCATCAGCAATCAGGCCTGTGCTATAGAAAGAAGAGAGACCTGGCAGCTGGTGGCAATCCAATGTCTAATAACTGTGAAAGCTTGTCCTCCAGCACTGTTTAAATATACTGTATAAGAGACCAGGAAAATAGGATAACAATTTGGGACTGTGACTGTAGAGGTCGTTTCAGCAGATTTTAATTGACGTCTGCAGAAGCAATATTCAGAAAAAAGCATTATTCAGCCATGCATCTCAATCCATTTACGTTTCTACATACTAAATGTGTTACATGGAGATTTAAAATGTACAGTATTGTGGTTGTGTTGTCCAGCACCTAAATTCTGCTCAAGTAATTTTCACATTTTCATAAAACAAAACAAACATTTTTCCCACATTTAATATCTGTATGTTTGGTCATTTAATTGTAATAAACCACCAAAAGACATTTTTAATATATTTTTATCAACAAATTAAACTAGCAACTAACGGGTCGCAGTGAATCTCAAAGCCTCACAACACCAAACAGAGGAGATGAGCTTCAGTTGTATAAAAAAGAAAAAAAGAAGAAGAAATAGACATTTAAAAAAAGTCAATACCATAATCAGTGTTTGGGATTTACTAACCATATATTTTTACATTTGTGATTTTAATAGAATGCATTACTTAACATTATCAAATCACACAAATGCAATGCAGTAAGAGCTTGACAGCAAAATAATTGCATTGAAACAAAGATTACAAGAAATGTAACACAATCATAAAAACATGCTTTAAGAATAATTAGATTAGCAGGTTTTTAAAGAAATAGTTTCACATTTTAGAAAATGGCACTAATTAGTTCTCTCAGCCAAGAGTCCAATAAGAAGATTATCTTAGCACAAAGACTGGAAACAGGGAAACAGCTAGCCTGGCTCTGTCCTAAGGCAACCATCTGCCTGCTAGGGGTGTAAATCACACATTTGATCACAATACAATATTATATTGATTCTATGGGCAACAATACAATATTTACTGATATCACAAAGTCTGCCACAATACGATTTTTGGCATCATTCAGTTCAGGGGCCTGCGACCAAAACAAGACAATACATAAGCCCATTTAACACACTCAATTTATATATATTCAAAAAAGTAAAAATATGATTTGACAATTTCATTACTAAGCTTGTTGTTTTAGCAGTGCTGGTAGGTAGACAGAGCAGGCTAGCTGCCCCCCCGTTTACAGTATTTGTGCTAAGCTAAGCTAACCATCTCATATTTACTGTACAGACATGAGAGTGGTATAAATCTTTTTATCAAACTTTCCATCAAAATGCAAATAAGCCAAACTATTCCTTAAAGGAATACGACACCGTTTGTTGAAATAAGGTTATTCACAGTCTTCTCTATATTTATATAGGTGGGCAAACACATTTTTGTCTCAGTGCATGTATTGTCTTAGTCCGGCGGCGGCGCCGCTAGCTTAGTTTAGCGTAATGAATGGAATCCTTTGTTGCCGTTAGCATATCGTGAGTAAAAGTGACCCAACAACAAAACCTAATTACTTCGTGTGGCCTGCGTATTCACAACAAGTAAAAATAGCAATGCAGATTAAGGCGATTTCCGAGGCAGATATTGATTTGGGATTATATTGGGTGGAAATAGGCTACAGCCAAAGCACTGCTACTCGGGCACAGAGATATCGGCAGCCCGTTGAGCTCCACGGGCTGCCTGCCGCGGAGCCCCATCAATCTCAGTCAGGGCAATGGCATTTGGTTGTCCAGCAACCCAGAAACCGTGACTTTGCGCCGGCCGCAGAGCCCCGTGGGCTGCCTGCCGCGGAGCTCAGTCATGGCAGTGGCATTTGGTTGTCCAGTAACCCAGAAATTGCTGGTCGCAGAGCCCTGCGGGCTGCCGATATCTCTGTGTCCGAGTAGCAGTGCTTCGGCAGTAGCCTACTTCCACCTAATATAGTCCCAAGTCAATATCTACCTAGGAAATCGTCTAGTCTTAATCTGCATTGCTATTTTTACAGCAACAAAGGATTCCATTCACTAACTAAGGACTAAGACAATGCATGCACTGAGACAAAAATGCATTTGCCCACCTATATAAATATAAAGGAGACGGTGAATAACCCTATTTCAACAAACGGTGGCATATTCCTTTAAAGTATTTTAGTTTGCCATTGATTGTCAAGTCCAGTTCATATGCCAAGGTTAAGAAATGTGTTTTCAATGTCAGAAATCTGTTTTCAGTTCACATTTTTTGGTTTTGAAAATGTGGTCAAAGAGTCACTGCATCAAGAACTGAAATGTCGCCGAGTTAAAATGCACAGGTTCATGTTTGTGCATCTCACTGTGCAGTAAGTCCTGAGGCGACAGTATCCAAATGTCTTTCCATCACCTCTACTGATAGTTACAACATGAAGCCACATAGATTTGATGGAGTGAAAAAAAACAGCAATGACTGTCCTGTGTCAGTAGCTCATTTATAAACTCTTCTGTTTTAAGGGGCTGGGTCGAGAAGGCAATGGTCACCAATCTGTTAATGGTCCCCATGCATCTTAAGTGCAGTTTCTGGGTCTGAAAAGCATCAAATGCAATGTTATTTTCCTGCTCCTCTACAAATGAGCCAAGCTCCTGGAGTCTCATCATTAACGACTCTCACAATCTACTTCTGCATCCCTGGTTATGAGTAGATGGACCAATAGATGATGTTAAAGAGGATGTACGCTCCAGGAAACACAACCCTTGAGTACTTGTCTATGGCGTGGGTGTCTATCCAAATGTTCACATAGCCTCTGGATGGCTTCACCTGGCTTGCAATCTGCGGGTCATTCAATGACACCTGGGCCAACATTCGATCCTGGCGGCCGCCGTTCTCTGGCATCCCATAATTCCCTGTGTTGTTTATATCCATGGACCCGTAGCCAGTGATCTGGGGGTCAATCATCATCTCATCAGGGTTGCCAATGCCGCATGTACACGGCAGCTAGAGAGGTAAAAAGGAAGCTTTTGAAATCGGTTTATTGTAAATGTTACTTTCTGTAAAGTCATTAATTAAAGCAAGAATATAAATACATCAGTTTGTTAAATGTTTATAATTTCCTGCACACTCTGGTCCCTTAAATAACTTTGGCATGAAACATTTATAGAAGGATGTTTGTGCTGGAAATGTTCCTTGGGGTACATGGCTCCATATGCTGCAGCAGTTGGCAGATGAAGAATAGCGATATAGTACACAAGCTGTAGTCCCAGAATTTGCCATAGCCCCAAGAGCAGCTTAAAGTGAGTCAATTTAAAAAATATTTATCTGTTACACATAAAGTATTAATTAATGTTTCTAGCAGTTTAGAAATATTTTAATGTGTAAAATATTTTTTATATAAAATCAGGTCAACCTTGTCCTGTGTTGACTTAGAGCTATCAACATGTCTGTTTCACTACAGCCGTCTGCTTTCTTGCTTTCAATGAGAAAATATTTCATATCTGCAGCTAATATAGGATGCAACTTATATTTTATCAGTAGACCATTTTATATTTAGGAAATTTAAATCAGGATGAGAGAGCTTTAAAATCCTATATGCTTTATGGTGTTCTACCCGTGGGACGCTATGTATAACTTATAACTTATAAGTACTGTTAATTTAGACTCATATGTTTGGTCGGGGTGGACATATTTAAAAAGAACGTCCTAAAGAAAAAGAAGAGACTTTATGCACACTAAAATTTCAAGCTCCCAAGAAGAATAACCCAGATTCAATGCACGGCAGAATACACAACTAAAACCTTAAACATATGGTGTGGGGTGGGTGTTAAAGGGTTAAACTACAACTACAAGAATGCTAAGGATATGTCCTCTGCCCAGATTCAAAGCTATGTGGCTAGGGTTCAGTTTAGGGGGAAAACTGCATCAAACAAGAATAAAATATTTGTAGAACAGTTAAACTGTCTTAATAATAAATTATGAAAACTGTAAAGAATTTGCTTCCTCATTTCTACTACTACGCACTTTAGTACTTGAGTATGAGCTGGTCACATTCATTACTTACAATCTGTATGAAAAGGTGATTTAATCACTCAAGAATAAGTTGTTTTTACTGTTACAATTAAGCTTGGCACTGTTGCACTCAAACTCAGGTGAAAATAGGACGTCATTACATTCAGGCTTTCAGTGCTATAATATATATATTTTTAAGTGTTAAATGCTTAAGCACACTGTTTCTGTGTGCATACAACTAAATCAGTAACCAGAGAGATTATTACACTGGTTTGGTAATGTTAAACTGTCCATGTGAACATGTTAAAAGATGAACATTTCATAGGTTAACTGTGTTTTTAACTGCAGGTGATGAACAGCCACAGAGGAAAGTCACATAAAATAACACTTACTCTCTCCCTTAGTTTCCTCTCTTTCCTCTCCTGTACGGTGGAGAGGTAGTTGACTGCCGCATACTCTATCACCGAGAGGAAGACAAAGACAAAGCTGACCCAGAGGTAAATGTCCACTGCCTTGATGTAGGAGACCCGCGGCATGGAGGCGTTGACCCCGGTGATGATGGTGGACATGGTCAGCACTGTGGTGATGCCTGGAGTAAAACACGCAAACAGTTGAGTCACATCAGAGCGCATGTGTATCCCAGGGCTGGGAAAGTAAAACTGTTAAATACTAAATATCATAGAAAGGGCTGTACGTGAGACATTTTTCATTTTGTGTTGCCATAATATATTTTTTTTCTTCTTTTTTCCTTGGCCTTTCCCAGCAGAGGCTGACATTTTTGTGTAATTATTTTGACTGTGATACTGTTTTATGTTTTAAATGTAGATGTTGTAAATGTTTTAAATTATTTAAAATGTTTCTGTACAGCACCTTGTGCAACGTTGGCTGCTTTTAAAGTGCTTTATAAATAAATTTGATTGATTGATATTTCTATATGTGTACTGTATTTGTTTTTTAATGTTTGTTTTTTAACAGTATTTTGTTAATCACTGTAGGAACGTTCTGTAATTGCTCTCCCACCGCCACAGGAGGGTCAGAGGTCAGTCTCAGCTGCAGAACAAAAAAAACAGATATGACTGATAAATTATTTCCTCTATACACTTCAGCAGGGCACAGTTTCCTTATATGAGAGCCATAATCCAGAACTTATGTTGTAAGAGCAGACTCCCTACTCACTATTTCTGCCACCTGTTCCCAACCTGCCGGTCGGGACCCCTGAAAGGGTCACAGGAAAAATATAATAGGTCACAAGATGTTTAAAAGATAGCAAAGGGGGAAAAACAGACCATATTTCTGCTATGGATTTTCTTCCTGTGATTTATCACAGAAAGGTTTTCCTCTTCAGTCCTATAAGATATGTTCAAAAGATACAACCATGGATGGGAAATCACTCATTTAACATCTCATAGACAACCTGTGGTAATGTGCTGCAAGTTGAATGAAACGTTGTGGATATAGACTACCTTTGGACAGACCCAGGCTAGTTGTTTCCTCATGTTCCTCTTTATGGAAAGCTAAGCTGACTGCCTTCTGGCCAGCTACTGTACATATTTATGGTACAGACATGAGTGTGGTATCAATCTTCTTATCTAACTCTTGGCAAGACAACAAATATATTTCCCAAAATTGTGGGTCACAAAAAGGGGTCACTGCACTATGTTACTCTGCTTTTTTAGGAAAACTCCATTTCTCAAACTAAATCTTTTTGTAGAGCTAGATTTCTTTGCTAAGGCCATGCCCTGTAAAGGAAACTCTATCTACCTAGTGGTACCCTGGCGGGGACGGCCCTACGGTCAATCCAGAAGGACACCCAGGACAGCATGACCATCAGAGTAGCAGGGAAGTAGGTCTGCAGCAAGAAGAAGAAGATGTGGCGCCGCAGGGTGAAGTGGATGTACAAACGATTGTACCAGCCTGGGGAGAAGAAATACCATCATTTAGATTGTCATGCGTTAGCGGCTGATACACCGCACAAACACTCAAAGCAGAGGTTCCCAGCTATTGTGGCAGGGAGAGATAGGATGCAAAACCCTTTTTAGTGCTTCAGGTTGCTCTTGAGAGCTAGAAAGTGGAATGTGGTTATAAGACGGCTGCAGGGCTGTCACATTAGCTTTCCAGCAGCCCGAGAGTGGTTGGCAGTAGTAGTAGTGATTAATTTTGTTACACTGTAAGGATTACATATTTGTACATTATTCTTGGTGTAACATAAAGGACGTGTAAGGAAGACTCAATCCTTTAGTCGGAAAAGGCTTATAAAGTAAAATGAGATCCATTGAAGTTGCACGATGCACACCCATTTTTTTCCATTTGCATAATCAGTTCAGTTTACTGTATGTATTAGACGTGCTTGTGTTGTGGATTACAGTACCTGTGCTGCTGTAGAAAGCCAGTTTGGTGGTGGTGTGAAATTTCTGGATGAGGAACTGGGACAGAGATATTCTCTCGTCTGTGTTCAGGGATTCGTTGCCTTTCTTCCAGTACAACATCAGGTCGTCATCTGTGTACGCATCTGGAGGGGGAAGAAGTAAAAGTGAGCACATCTGTGATGAACCAAATCAGGACAGATTTACTATGAACAATGGTGGATGTTGGTCTGAACAAAATGTGTGCAGATTTAACAAGACAAGACTGCCATTCTAAAGCACCACCAGCCGCCCCTAGAGACTGCAATGTTCATTACACCGTCTGATTTTGAGTCTTAGAGCTTCACTAGCAGAGGAGCTAAGGGGATACTAGAGGAGATGCATGGCATGATGTATCTGAGATTTCATGAGATATCTGGTGAGCAAACTTGACATTTGGGCCTGAGGAGAGCATAAATGTAGTGTCAAAAATGGAAATGAGAAAGAGTGTGAATGTGTTTAGTAAATGTTGATAATTCTTGTATATAGTGAAACGTTTGGCACGTTGATGGCACTAGAAGAAAGGTCAGAGAGGTTGGACTGGAAAACAAGATTATGTAAGCCGATTTCACGGAAATCCAGACTTGAGTTTTTTCAGATACTAGGCCATGGGTCAAAAGGAAACTGACCTGATGGTGGTGCTTATTATATGAATCATCATGTTAGCAGTGAAAAAAAAAAGTTATTGTTTTGCTGAAATATTTGTTAATATTTTTTGATAAATCCACTCACAGCTCTCGATCTCCAGCGAGCAGGTTTGGGTGTCCAGAGGGAAGCGGCTGAGGTCCATGTTGCACATGGCAGTGACCGTGACTCTGCAGAGAAAAAGAGCAGTAGAAGCTTTTTTTTTTTTTTTTTTTGTATTATAAAAAAGAAGCCACTCGATCTCGTAGTGTGAGTTTTTGGCTTAAGTTAAGGCTCCTGTCTATGTGTTTACCTGAGACTGTAGAGGACGTTGCCGTCAGGGTAAACCCTCAGCATGACGTTATCGGTTGTGGTGTCGTGGATAAAAGAGCGCTTGGAGTGGACAAAGAACATGTCAGGAACCCAAATCTTTTTCACCAGGCGACTGTCAAAGGTCATGCTCTGGTTGTTGGTGCTCGGGAACGACAGCCGCTCGTCCTTCCAGTAGTGACGCAGGTACAGTGTCATGGTAAAGTCCTACAGGAAGAAAAGAACCTTGTACTTAGATGCTTTACATTTGTAAAAGTACCAATACAACAATGTAAAAAATACTTCAAGTAAAAGTCCTGCATCCAAAATGTTACTTAAATAAAAGTGTTCTTAGCTTCATGTACTGAAAGAATCAAAGTAAAAGTGGTGGTTGTGCTATTTATCTACTTTGTATACAGTTAGGTTGTTTAGGTTCCCAACCTAGGGGGTCGGGACCCTCCAAAGGGCCTCAAGATGAATCTGAAGGGTTGTGAGATGATTAATGAGAGAGGAAAGTAGAAAACAAATACAGTTCTGATACACAAATATGTTACTTTTCTGAGACCTTTCTCTAATCTCTTTCTGTTTCTGTGAAATATTAGATCACTTGAAACCATCTTCTTTCTGTTTCTGTGAAATATTAGATCACTTGAAACCATCTAAGACATTTGGTGAACTATCTTATAGACATCTAAGTAGCTAAGTAAGTAAAAGTGGTTTAATCTTTAGCAATACATTGTTTTTGAAATCTTTTGTTTTTAATGTCAAATCTTAACTAACTCTATCAGTTTATGTGAAGTAAAAAGTACATTTCCCTATGATATAGAGTGGAGTAGTAGAAGTTGAATACTTTCTTACTTACCATATCCACCTCAGAGATGGTGTCCAGACTTTCAACCTGAACATCCACTCCAACAGGAATTGGAGGACCTGAAAAAAAACTCATGTTAGAATAAATGCATAACACATGCAGAGTTGTTATTTTCCTTCATAGAAGCGTGTTGAGCTCCTGATTTTGGATGTGACAGTGGGTAAAACAGTCAAGGTGACCATAACAGAGACTGATTGAACCTTTAGTTTTGAAAAATAAATTTTGTTTCCAAAAAAAAACAATAAATCCCACAATTATAGAGCAACTGCTGGAGCTACGACTGTGTTGGTCTGGCTGGGATTCTACTTTTGACCTATTTTAGTCTTTCTACTCTGCATCATCCTCAAATAGTACACAAATACAATTAGGTCACAAAAATGGAATCAAAGTTAATGCAGCAGTGGATGAAATCCAGCTCTCTCTTCCTATTCCAGCTGAGACGCACTTGATGTTTGAAATTAAATGCAGCAAAAGGTTTCTGCGAGGCACACGTGGTGTGTTTTCAACAGCAGATTGTGGTCTGACATAAAAAAAAGAAAAAGACCTTCAAAGCCTCATGGCTGATTCTTCGTAGTTAAATACAGCTCTTGTGTTTGTGGTAATTTGCCTTAAATGACGAATAAAAAGATAAAGACAGCTAAAAGGATTATAAATATATATTTCATTACTGTCATTTAGTAAAACAAAAGCCTTTGTGCCTTTCTGACATGAAATGCAATATACAGTAGTGATGCACAGAAGTGAGCTGCAACTGGAAACTCCGGCACAGCTTGCATGGATGGTGTTATCTCCAAGAGCTTAATGCTTATAGTACAGTTTGACCCAAACCAATGACCACTGCACACATCTTATCCAGCTGAGCGTGCCGCCTCTCCAGCATTCACCCAGCATGTCTGAGCTATACAAATGAAACCTGTTTATTTAAAAGCACTTTAATCTGAAGTTAATCTGAACATTAATTTTCTGACCTCCAAATGCTGGCCTCATGGTGAAATCATGGTCATCTATTCTCAGGAGTTGCTCAGATTTTGTCATCAAAGATTTTGTCATGTCTGGACTTCGTTTGTAAATTGGGCTGTAAAAAAGAAAAGAAAAAGAAATGTTTTGTTGTTTTAATGTGCAAATTAATTAGCCAAAGAACCAATATTACTTTGAAAATGTAATCAAAGATTTTGAAAACTCACCTTCCGGTTTTTTGACCTCCACCCCCATCCATTCTGGTCTCTCTTCGCGACCTGATTGGTTGAAAAGAGTAATGAACACATAAATAAATGATGTCACATGTAGCAGCAGCACATATTGTCATTTCTAAGCACTTACACACATAGAAACATTTTGTCCTCTGCATTTAGCCATGCTATACACAGGAGCAGCACCTTGATCTCTTTGAAACTAAACTAGTAACCATTCACTATTTTCTAATGAAGTTTAACAGTCTAAAAGATTATTAATTATTTAATTAATCAAAGATTAAAGTAATCATTGGCTGGAGATAAATTATTATGTCTAAAGCCTAAATCTACATTGTTAGAGTAGGGGCAATAATTAAAACTTTTTTGTTTTGTTTTGATGCTTCTCACTTCCTAAGAATATGTAATACATTCGGTTGCATAACAAATTGTATCCACACATCGCACAAAGGACAAAAGAGCATTTCGTCGTCAGGAAGTTCGTCTCTGGTATCACTTTTCAAGAGGGCTGCCTCTGAATTCTTCTATTTTTTTCTCCAAAAACCCTAAAATGGATTATTAGAGTAGAGCATGCTGTGACAGACAGGGACAAATCCCTGTGACAACCACAGACATGCATCAAGGAAATAGAGAGGAAGAGAGAGAGAGAGCGGGGGAAGGATAAAGGGACTGCAAGTAAACAGAAATAAATGCAATATGAAACGGTGAGAAGAGGGTTTTACTGGCGAGCTGCAGAGCTCTCATGGGCAGTGGGTGCTACTCGTCTGTGTCCATCCAGCTGGTTCCTAATCCTCTTGGCAGAAATGCCTCTCCTCTCTCTGCACACTGTTTCTGCTCTGTCGCCATGGACCTGCATGCATGCATCGCTGCAGGGGTTGCATCAGGGTTAATGGGCCAGATTCCTGCACAGGTCATTCTGGACACATTCATATACAGTATGCAATTTTAGACTTATTTTAAACATAAATCAGTGGCATATAGATGGTGGGATGTAACTACAGTAAGTGCATTTACAACTACAAGTACTACTCTTAAGTACAATTTTGTACTTGTAGTTAAGTTACTTGAGTATTTCCATTTTATGCTACTTTATACTTTTTACTCCACTACATTTATTTGACAAGTACTAGTTACTTTTCAAATTAAGATTATTAATACAAAACATAAATTGTTTAATAAATTGTGATGTATTATTATTAATTAAGATACCTGGCAGTTTATAAAAATATCAATATTATCCCCACATTTCATTATAAATTCATTTCATTTCTAAAGTATTAAAAATATATGTATGGCAAAATAAATAACAGATATCAGATTCTGGTGTTAACTACTTTTTGAGTAAATATGTAGCTAGCTAGGACAGCAGTATGCGCCTGTGTTACTGTGGGGTGCTTTGAATTAAGATGAGTTACTTTTACAGTTTGTATGCTTTAGTTTGCTTTTATCAAATGTGCTCAAAGTGTGGCCTGTGGGTCAATGACGGCACTCAGAAACATGTTGTCCAAATCCCTAACTTGACATGAAATGTATGCATTATATTTCAATCATCTGTGTTTCATTTTAATAGTTTCACTTTTAAGCCTTGTGTTGTAAAAGGTAAAGGTAAAGGTACTTTATTTGTCACATACACGTACATGTAGCGAAATTCATTCTCTGCATTTAACCCATCCCTCAAGGGAGCAGTGGGCAGCCAATCACAGCGGCCGGGGACCAACTCCAGATCTGAGCCAGTGCCTTGATCAAGGGCACTGCCTGGAGAACCTAGTCTGCCTGTCTTCCCGTCGACATGAACTTGTTGGCCATTTCGGGTCAAAATTGAAATTTATATGAAATTATACCTCATTTCTTTCTTTAAAAAAGGCATACATTATGAATTATTATGACTAATAGTTAAGATCAGAGAATGTTGAGTGGATCACAGACTGCTATATGTCAAAGTTTAGTCTGGATACTGTTTTGAAGCCATTTAAACATTTTAAACACCAAAAACTCAATGGAAGTAATCATTAATTTTACCTGCGAAGAATGTTGTATGGGTTCCATACCATACAACATGTATCCATGTTATTTTTGGGCCATTTGGTTGAAAGAAACCCATATTTCACATCAAATTTGACCCAAGGACAACACAAGGGTTAATAGCCTGAATTTAATACACTACTCGGCTACTGCGTCAAACTTCACCCCTCTAACAAGTGTTTGCATGGAGACCAGTGGCACCTGTTGCAGGAATTACATCCTATCATCAGTGCTAGTGCTGTTTAGCTGTATGGCCGAGGAGAAAAGAAAAGTTTCAGGAAAAATGCATCAACTCGTTAAACGCTACTTGATCTAATCTCCTGGGACAGATAACTTGATCTACCTTCTGCAGACAGCTCAAGGAATTTATTGTTAAACATCATTATGAGATTACGTTCATAGCTGAAGAGCACAACTTGTAAGGATGAACAGTTCCAACAAAGCGTATCTGTCCACCAGTCAGTCATTACAAATCTCGTGAAAAGTAGTGAAACTGTAACACAGGCAAGTGGTAGCATCTCACAAAATTGCTACAAGTAGTAAGCCATCCAGTGATTGAGATATTCCTTATGTTCTGAACCTGTGAGGCCCTCAATCATATGCTGGCTCCTTAAATTAGCAGTAAGCCATTACAACTTAGAGAACCCCTGCTGTAGATGTTTATGTGGTGTGAAAAAAAGCAAAAGAGGGAAATCAGAAAGAAAGAAGCAGAATGATTTTTTTTTTTATTATCAAAATGTGTTTTTCTGTCCCAATAATCATTCAGCTCGTACTCAAAATTATCCTTTAAACCTCATGAGGGTTTTCCCCTCAGATGATTTCTTATCCCCCTCAGTGCTTGCTTCCTCAAGGCAGCGAGTGAAAAGAAAATGTAAGTAATATAGTGAAAACTCCCACAACACACGCCAGCAGCATCCAGCCGCTTCTGCAATTTCACACTCAAAGAGAGGAGGAGTGGAGTGATGAGAAACAGGGAGAAGAAAGGTTTGACTTCGGCATAAGTATATGAGATTGTACCCTTGCTTCTGGAAGAGCAACGAGAGATTGAAATTTGATCTGTATTCTCAGACTGTGTGGTAGCAGAGAGAAGACATGACATGAGAGGACTTTTAACTAGGTGATGAAAAAAACACTGGTGTTTAGAGATTACAATGCAGCTTTTCTGGCACTTGTGCTTTCTTGCCTTTTGAAGATTTTCCACACATGATAACGACTGTGCTCTTATGCTTAATGATCATCTTAATCACCTCAGGGCTGAGATGATCAATTTAAATGACTGTAATTTCACGGAGGATTGTTCAGCTTTAAAAAAGACAGCTTGAACTGTTTAAGACATTCAATAAAATCAGATTTGCCCTGTCATTCGCTCTGACAGTTTGTCATAATGTACATAAGAACCAGCAGGTATGTAATATCAAAAACATTTATGTCACTCAAATGGAGGAGAATCTTAATAGCAATGTCTCCTCTGATCTATAAATAACAACAGTTACACCATGAAAAGTCATACTGTATCTAAAGGCGGAGGGATTATATGATTTGACAGGGTTTGTTGAATATATTAATGCAAATCATTCAACGCTGATAGCATTATGAAGCGGCCACGCTGTACTTTGCCTGCTTGGGATAAATGTATCATCTTCCCTAGAGATGAATGCAAAAACTGTTTCTTACTTGAGGACCTCAGGATATAGTTAAGCTCTTTGCTGATTTTTTTGGACAGAACATTTGCATTTTGCTCCTTATTTACTTTATATCAGTTAAAGGCAAATATTCCCATGCTGCTCTCAGCACGTGTTCAGAGCCATCTAGAGGTGTTGACTTAGCTAACCATTTGCTGGTTCCGTCTTCTCAAATGTCAAGATTTGCTGCTTTTCGTTGCCTTTTCTTGGGTTTTGGACTGTTGGTTGTATAAAGCAAGACATTTGAAGACATCAACTTTAGCAAAATGTGATGGACATTAATAAACATTCATCTTTTTAAATACCTTACAGCTGTTGCTTTAAAATGTATACAAATAATGATCAAATTTGCATTTCTAATGTGCATCAAAGACTAAGGTGCTTTTTGCCTGTTTTGTTGTGTAAAAGCAAAAACAATTCCACTGCAGGTATGCAGGCTGCATCTCCACGTACTGTCCCCTGCACTAAACAGCAATGATCAGACATCTGATATTGTTATTAGAGCTGAACAGATTAGTCAATTGACAGAAAAATTAATCTGTAATTATTTTGATAATCATATTTTTTAAAGCAAAAATGGCAAATCTTTACAAGTCCTGCTTCTTAAATGTGAATATATGCTCCTTTTCTTTGTCTTATATGACAGTAAACTGAATATATTTGGGTTATTTTGCTGAGTATTTAAAAAAGAAACTTGAAACGAACGCAACATTATGCTTACTATGTCACATACACAGTAGAGTGTAGTGAAATGTAATTACTGAATTTAACCCATCCTAAGTATTGTCTACAGCATCCGGGGAGCAACTTGGGGTTCAGTGTCTTGCTCAGGGACACTTTGACATGTGGCCAGAAAAGCCTGGGAATCGGACCGCCAATCGTGTGGTTGAGGGGCGACCACTCTACCTCCCAGTCACAAGCCATAAGCATTGAGCTTTCTAAATACCAATTTCTTCACAGAAGATCAATCTCATAAAGTGTTTTCATGCCACATTATGTGCCCCCAACTTAACTGAATCATTACAATAATGATTATCAGCATTTCTAATGCGAGTCAAAAAAGACAAAGATGCTAATAGATGGTTATGTAGTGTAAAAGTTACATTCCTTCCACCACGACTGGTTAGACTGCCCCTCCACATAGTGCTCCCTGCACTTAACAGCACAGATAAAACTAATAAACAAACAAACACAAGCCTTTCTATTCAAATCCCTTCCTATGTCAAAGCCAATTCAATCAATAATATGTATTGAAGGAACGATTCCCAGATCTAGTTCAGTCCCAGACTAAAACATCTAATCCATTGAACGCATTAACAAGGCAGCAATTAGCCTAAATAATCACCTGGAAATGACATTGGCTACAACTGCTGCCAGTGGGGAAAACAGTCATTACCCAGCCTGCAGCAGTTGTGGGGCAAGAGAACACAGCATTCCCTAGTAGTGCATAAATAGATGTGGGGATTTAGGTCTTCCTCTCTCTCTCGCCGCTCTCCAATCTGCTGTCTGAATAAGTCTGTTTTCAGAGGGGGAGGGAGCAGCACAGGTGACCCAGGAAACACTGGACAACATTGTGTAAACCTCAAAAAACATCGATAAGAACATCATGAAGCCAATAAAAACATGCCATCCAGTGTTAGTCTTTGACACATCTGTGAGTCCTTTGACATTACCTGCTCTGTTTGTAGGTCTCCAGCTTGTGACCCCTCGACTGGGCCAACCTCCCAGCTGCTCCTGCGAGCCAAACACAGAAGAGCACAAGAACAGCATCCACCTGCATGGTTCACATTCCCCAGAGGACGGACCTCTCCTGTCAGTCAGAATCTACTCCCCTCAAGGATTCGGAGCACTCTGCCTTGCTGAGACATTCCCTTCTTCAGCACCGGAGCCGACAAGAGGGAGGAAAAACAGCAAGAGCAGCATCAGCTACACTGAGCTAGTCTACGGCCTGAGTGGAAAACATCCTACAGTGCTTAATCTCCACAGTGGGAAAAGCAATTTTGACTAAACCCATAAATCCTTGAGCGTCAGATGGTACAGATTTGATCCCTGCAGCGGCGGATGTCCCTGCCTCTCTGTGCTCTGCTGTGCTCAGATATCCTGCACCCTGATGTGCTCTACTCCACTTTGCACCGCCCAGAAACACCAATTCTCACAATGATGCGGTGCGCTCATCTGTAAGGTCAACGGTTTAGAGATGCAGACTCACAGAGAGGAAGCTTTGTGCCTGATGTGAAAGGCTTCTCAGCTCCTTCTGTTGTGGGATTCTCGTGTCTGGCATGTCAAAATTCTCTACCAAAAGAAGAAAAAAAAAAATAATAATGCGCTGTGTCTACTGTTTTTTGTCAGGGAACTCAGATTTGGGAATATTTTTGGATGCTCCAAAAAAATATTATACAGGTTACTGTGCAAATCCATCAGAAATAAGGCCAACAGAGTTTTTTTAAACAAGAGACCTAATTAAGCAACTGTCTTTGTAATATTCACAGTATTTTTCAATGATTATTTGGTCCTCTGTTTAACAAATACAGGACTACATACATTTAGTCTTATCATCCCCCATTTATCAATCTGCTTCAAACAATATATAAATAAAATATCAGAGGATAAATAATAGGTGCTTTTGTTTGTTTAGCGATGCATCAGAGGCTGCACCACTATTTGTCTGTCAAGACGTGTCCGTCTGAATAAGCCAATCAAAAAACATCTCAGCACTGACGTCACTGGCCATGTGTCCCTTTTTTTTAGCAGACCAAACAGTTGGATTATAAGATCATGAATTTGGGTTAGCTCCATGGACGTCAATCTGAAAATTGGTGTAAGTATGTTAAGCATTTTTTTTTTGTGTGTGTGTGTGGATCCTTCTTTACAGTTGTCCTGCTGACTGAGCGAAAGTAATAAATGCACAACAAACAATGTCCTCTTTCTTATTATAACATTTATGATTTAAACACTCATCTTTTAGTTATTGTACTGAATCACAGGGAGCCTAGTAGTGGTGTCCAAATATAATTTGAGATTTACATAGAGGTTGAATTTGAAATTGAATGAGGAATGAAAATAAAACCTCTCCCAAGCATGACATACAACAGAATTCAACTCACTTAAAATCACTTACATGTTATGTACATTTCTGATAGGGATCCCTTAAATTTTGGTTATTTAGCAATTGTGACTAAGACACAGTGAGTGGCACATCTAAAAAAATTAACTTGCCAGCGCTCCCTGGAGGCTGTTTCTGCTTGGAACATATCTTCTGTACTACATTAAAGCCCACATATAAACCAATTCCAATAGATCTGGGATAAGCTCAAATAAGCCAACTATAATGGTCATGGATATATATTGATTGATTTCTAATAATTATGAGATATTTCATTATCTGACTTACTATTCTGTCATTATTATGAGGTAGGCTATTGTAATATTTTTTTTCTACCATTTCAAATTCTTTTAGATTTTTTTTTCCCCTGCCAGGAATGGGCTCCTAACCTATTACCTTTAAATTTCTTTAAAACAAAACAAAAATCATTATCTCCCTTGCTACAGCAACAGTTCAGTTCTCCTCAATACTTAATCAACGTGCCAATGTGACATCGGGTTTAGATCTGAACATTTCCATCAAAAGTAGATCAGCACCTAAGGACTCTTACCTCATCTACCTTTTTGACCTGATTGACTTGAGTTGGCCCACATACAGTAGAGTCAGACCAGCAGCTACTCATCAACATGAGCTCTTGTGCTGTTTGTTACTTCTGTATCTTTACTTTGACATACTCCTATGTACTATAGCTTTGAGTGTGGGATTTGAATTATTTGAGTGCATATACTACAACTAGTTTTAACAAAAAGGTAATAGTTTCACCTGAGCTAACCCTTCACTAACGTTTCTATGTAGAACTACGTCACGCTGTGGCGTTACCCAATAAACGGTAGACATTTTAAAAGTTAATATAATGCCCTGAGTTTAGTCTGTCAGAAAGATAGGTGCAGTCTGTTCTCATGCTGTACATTGTCCACAAAAACGCCAACAAATCACATACGTTATGCTTAAGTGCTAAATTCTTGCCGATGGTCAGGGTTGAACACACGACCTTTCAATCCCAAGAAGCGAGGCGGGGTTTGCGCCTGACAGGCTAACGTCAGGGTAAAATACGCTTCATTACTGATGCACTGAAGTCATTGGATCGCGAGTACTGGCGGGGCAATGTAAAGTTTACTGATAGTTAGCTAAAGCAAAGAGATGTTTACTGAAATCATTACTGTGTAGCGCTATTTGATGGGACATTAAACACGATCGGTTACGTAAATGACAGCGAGGACATCAATGGACCAGAAAAAACTATCAGGGAAAATGACTGATTCGTTCATTTATGATTTGGCAATTACCGCTAAGCTAAAGTGAAGCGCGCTGCGTTGTTATTTACTCCCAGCTGTATGTTAGCTAACATAGCTGTTGCCCATCAGTGCTAAATCAAGATGAGTTCCTCCCGGGAGATTAAACGTGAGTTTCACGTTCACTTGCTTTCTGATTTGTTTTAATTGTTTACGCTGGTAGAGGATGATGTGTAAAAAATGTTTGATTACTCTGCAGAGCTGCGGAAAGCCAAGAGCAAAGCGCAGGACAGCAACAACTTAAGAGAGGAAGCAAACATCTGCAATCAGCTAGGAGAGCTGCTGTCCAGAAATGGTAAGTGGTTCATATGGCGACCATCGGGGTTGAAAGCATTAACGTGGTCCAACTGCACTAACTTACATATTGTAGCTCGTCACACTATTGAAACTACTGTCGAATATGGATTTAAGATAGGGATAAGGACGTGGCATACAGACGTACATAAGGACACAGATTAGAAATTTTTAAACAATAGATAGTAGTGATCATCCAGATTATACAGAGCAACTCATCATTTTGTGAAATATAAAGATGTGATTTCAATAAACGCGACTTGCAAACTCCGCCTGTGTGCATTAACAAACTATACATTGATTTATTCACAATGACTTCACATAATAATGACCATGCTGGTGAGTTTTAAGTAGTTTTCAATCAGCAACTTTGAGCCTCTGCATACATTTGAAGGTTCACAGTCCTACACACCGCTGTCTTCTTGTTCTGCTGCTGCCTCCTTATTGATTCAGCCCTCAGTTTGGAGTTACTAGTTCGGTCTCTGCACTTATCACAAAAAAACATCTAAATGTTTCCAGTAATGTAAAGTGTGGTTTCTGGATTACTGAATATTCTAAATCTACTCATCCATCGTCCTTCCTATTTTTGTGTGTATCTCAGGTGATTATGAGGCCGCCATTACGGAACACCAGCAGGAGTTGTCTCTCTCTGAGGTTCTAAATGATGTGATTGGACGAGCTGTGGCCCATCGTAAGATAGGCGAGTGCTACGCAGAGATGGGAAACATTGAGGCTGCGTTGAAAGTAAGTAAATTGGTCTGCATTATTAAAAATGGCTACATTGCAAGCATTTGTGGCCATTAAACCAATTCTTTAAAATCTTTACATCAGTGAAAAATGTAAGGGTTTTTATGTATTTTTTCTTCTTCAGCACCAGCGATGTCATTTGGACCTGGCCCGCTCTGTCAGAGATCATGCTGAGGAGCAAAGGGCGCTGGCCACTATTGGTCGTACCTACCTCTTCCGTTATGAATCGGACCAATCGAGGAACAGTTTGGAGCAGGCAGATGATGCCTTCAGGAAGAGCCTGGCCATTGTGGATGACCGTCTAGAAGGTCTGCTATGTGCTTTTTTACATCCTCAAGAATTTTATGGAGCATATTTAATTATCTAGTGCCTGTGCTTTTTGTATTATTTGTTTGTTCTTACATTTTACTTTGTTCTTACCACCAGGGACTGTGCCAGGGCGAGAGATTAATGAGATGAAGGCACGTCTCTTCCTCAATCTTGGTCTGGTCTGTGATCACCTCGGGGAGCCCAAACGTTGCAGCGAGTTCATCCGACGAAGTGTCTTTATTGCAGAGTGAGAGCATCCTAAATTATACTTTATTATAATGTAAAAACTCAATTAGGAAGATGGGAATTTTTCAGGAATCTTTTCTACAGTCTTACTGTTCACTGGCCGTGTAACAATAGGGACTTACAGTAAGTGTCTATAAAAAGATTATCATAAAGTATTGTTAATTGTGCTTTCTCCATTCTTATCCTGTAAAGGAAGAGTCAGCTGCTGGAGGATCTCTACCGTGCAAACTTTAACCTGGGCAACATCTATTTCCGTCATGGTCAGCTGTCTAATGCCGTGCGCTGCCTTGAACAGGCCAAAGAGTGTGCGAGGAAGATCAAAGACAAGTTCAGTGAGAGCGAGTGCTTTCACTGCATTGGCAAGGTAGGAACTCATTCTAGAGAAAGCCATAGCAAAAAAAAGTCAAATTGCATTCAACCAACTGACCCCTTTTTGGTTATTGTGGCTGTACATTTTGTAATTGGTGCGTCTCCATGACATTTCTCTACAGGTGCAGCTGTCTCTGGGTGATTTTGTAGCAGCTAGACGATCTCTGAAGAAAGCCGTTTTACTGGGTTCCCAGCAGCCACTGGACAGGCAGGCAGTGAAGAAAGTTTTCAAATATGGTGAAAGAGCAAGTTTTATCCACTCAGTCTTGTTGCTTATTTGTATTTAGTTAAAATAATTGTTTTCACCGAGATAGCTGAGCTGTTGGTGTGATTTGTTTTAAATTGTATAGCGGACCAGGGCTGTAAATTGGAGGAAGAGTTGGGGGAGGATCAGGGCAAAAGACTCAGCTCCCATCAGGCCGTGGGGCTGGCAGAGCAGCTGGGCGACCTTTACTGTAAGGTTGGCTGCTACAGCAAAGCTCTGGATGCATATCTAGCTCAGGTAAAGATTGTTTTTTTTTATGTTTACTGTAGCACCCAATATTCACTGCCTTTTTGCTCCTCTCCAATCTGAGTGTATCACATAAAAGAATGAATTGTTTTAAGCTCTGTTGTCTATGTGGTGCAGCTAAAGGGCGCTGAGGCGTTGGGAAAGCCTGCCAGGGAGCTGGCTGTCATCCACGTGTCCCTGGCTGCGACCTACACAGACCTGAGACAGCACAGCAAGGCAGTGGAGCACTATAGACAGGAGCTGGCTTTACGACAGGGCAGCTCAACTGAGGTATACATGCACTACATGGATCTTCACCCAGCATTATCTTTCTGTTTGTTTTTTTCATAGTGATATTATTTGGGTTTTATTATAGGTAAATCATGTATATAATATACATTATAATGGTTTAAGTATATACAAAATCACCAGCTGATCACCTGTAAGATTTTGGAAGATGAGCTGCCTACTAGTATTTGATTGCTGGTCTTAGTTTGGATTGTCAAACTGTCCAACATAATTTACAATATTATAACTATAAATCTTGCATGTAATTTAATCACTTGTATGTGTCTATGTAAGGAGTGTAGCACTTGGCTGAACATCGCAACAGCTCAGGAGGAGAGCGGCTGTGCCTTCGAGGATATAGACAGCAGTTACAGTACAGCCTCACACTGTGCCCACAAGTCTGGGCAGAACAGACTACAGGTGAGCTGGAATGAGCAGCTAAAAGTTGGGGAAATGAATCGGATAAGAAAAAGTTGGACTTTAACTGATTTATTTATTTATTTTTTTAAAGGATGATCCTTTTCATGCGTGTTAGCCTTTTTATAGAGCTGCAAATCCATATACTATGTTGAAGAACAATACAATACTTTGGGAAGGGTCTAAAACAGATGCAGTGTATGAACGCTCACTTTCTCTCTTAACAGAAGCGCGTGTTAAGGCTTTGGCTGGCGTCCCAGAGACGACTCGGCTCGTCGAAGGCTGATGACACTGAAGCGAGGCTGCACGAGCTGTGTGCTGCGGAGGGCTGGTGTCCAGATGGGAGCGACGGTGAGGAGGATGAAGAGGAGATGGACAACAGTGAACCTCTGGATGACAGTGATGTCGTTCTCTCAGACTCAGGTAGAACTGGCGTTCTGCCCCCCTGACCTCTCTAAACAAATGCATTTTAACATTTCCCAAAGCCATTCTGTGTTTGTCTCATGACTCTTCATGTGGTTTCTAGATGAGGATTTGGAGGGTTATGAAAAGATGGTATCAGGAAGGAGGAAGGCAGGAAGGGTGAGTCATATATTAGTTGTCTCCAAGCACTAGCAATCCTCTCATCTTTTGTGTTCCAATGTCCTCAGTGTTTTACCCGCCACTCTTTTTGTATCTATTTTCCTGCTTTAGTGGAACAAGAGGAACGAGAAGGGTGAGACGTCTCTGCACAGAGCGTGTATAGACGGAAACCTAAAGCAGGTCCAGTATCTGGTGGAACAGGTGAGGAAAACAAGATTCATCATTTTTGTTTCAAAACATAATGCAGTTTTTTTTTTTTATCAGAAATGTAGCCAAAAAACTAAAATCAAGACAAAACATGATGAAAGTCAGACAGATGACAATAAAATTCTCAGTAAACGGTAAACTTACTGTAATATACTGAGCAGAAGTCCAATAACAAAGCTTCTTGCCTCAGCTTGTTAAGTATTTACACTACCGGTCAAAGGTTTGGGGTCACTTATACATTTCCATTCCACTCCATTTTAGACAGAATACCAGCTGAGATCAGTTGCAGTTTTTATTTTATTTTTTTTAACCAGGGCAGCAGTTTTCAGATTACATTATGTGCTTACAGAATTGCAAAAGGGTTTTCGACTGTTGTAGACAGAAGTGGCTGAAGAAACGCTTGAAATCGCTTTTTGGTCTAAATGTCATACCCAAATTAAAAGTGGTACAGCTCCCATATACTTTGACACTCTGGGTTGTGCCTGATATCATTGGAAAGGTGATTGATGTGGGTGTGTTTGTGTATTTGAGAAGTGTTGTATTTTGTAGTTGTTTGGCTTTTTTTTTTTTTTTTTTTTTTTTTTTGGAAATAAAAAAATGCACAGACATATCTGTAGAAAACAAATCCTATAAAATCCATTTTTGAGTCTTTTGGCTTCTGGATTTTTTTCTGTAGTAAGCTGAGACATGTGGCTAATGCCCTGTGTTGTCTGTCACCTGTCCTATGTGTTAACAGCAGTGTATTCTAATCATTTTACAGATGTATGACTTGGACGGAAATAAAAAAACTCCATTCTAGCCTCTGTAACTCTGTCAGTAAGGCTTAGAATCACCCTGACACTTGTAACAAAAACTTGAGAGTGTTACCTTTCCAATGATATCAGGCACACCCCAGAGTGTCAAAGTATATGGAGCTGTACAACTTTTAATTTGGGAATGACGTTTAAAGCATGGATTTCAAGCATTTCTTCAGCCACACACTTTTATGTGTAAGCACATAATGTAATCTGAAAACTGCTGCCCTGATTAAAAAAACAATGCAACTGATCTCAGCTGGTATTCTGTCTGGAATGGAAATTTCTAGGTGACCCCAAACTTTTGATCGGTAGTGTACTTCACAAAAACGCATCATTTCACTTAATTTCAAGAAGAGACTTTCTCTGCTTAAATCATTCATAACAAGTGATGTTAATGAAGATGAAAGTGTAAAAACAAACCTGGATTGCATGGCCATTAATGATGTTCTGCTTGTCTGTATGTCAGGGTCACCCGGTGAACCCCAGAGACTATTGTGGCTGGACTCCTCTTCATGAGGCCTGCAACCACGGTCACTATGGTAACTCATTTTTTATTAACTGTATTTACCCAAAGTTGTATTTGTAAAAAAATAAAAAACTTTTCCATCCTCTTTCTATCATGCAGACGTTGTAGCGGTGCTGCTGGAGCGCGGCGCTAACGTTAATGATCCTGGTGGTCCCTTATGCGAGGGAGTGACGCCTCTCCATGATGCCCTCACCTGTGGCAATTTAAAAGTTGCAAGACTCTTGGTGGAACGAGGGGCTTCTGTCACCCAACGCAACTCCAAGGTGTGTGTGGCATTTTAGCCCCTGGTAAATTACAGGAGATGCTTCTGTAATAGAAAATAGGGCTGTTCGATTATGGAAAAAAACATAATCACGATTATTTCGGTCAATATTGAAATCAGGATAATTCAACACGATTACTCGTTGACATCTCGAAAGATGTTGCAATGATTGAACTTAGTAGAAAAAGTTAAATAAATCAACATTAAAAAAAACAAAACACATACAACTGTGAACTTTGCCTTAATACTTTTATTATATATTATTTATTATTTTTTCATTCAGAACACAAGAGAAAATAAGAGTTTACTTGCAAAACGTAATGAGCTAAATAATTGTTTTTCTCGATTATTCTGTTTTTGTGATCATTGGGAGCCAAAATCATAATCACAATTACATTTCGATTAATTGCACAGCCCTAATAGAAAATGATATGCTGCAGGAAAACCATTTGATCCTTAAAGCCGTTTTACAGTAGCCGCAGCCGAGCTCGCGAGTGTGACATCAAAATGACGTAGATCTCGCTGGGGCGGCAGGATTTTGAGTGCGCGACAAGAGGGTGCACACCACTCTATTTTTTTCCAGTGGTGCGCGACAAAGCGGAAACGGGAAGCATGAACGAGCTCCGGGGCAACCTGATGCCAGGAATCTCGGAGTGACTACAAGTCTCTCTTGTAAACTTACTGGGTTAAGATGAGTTCTTTTATGGCGAATGAAAGGCTTGACCTGAGGTCATTGAATCAAATCGAAGCATTGACGTCAATGCTGCTGCCATTCTGCCGTTGTTTACCTTTTTCATCTTCTTCTAGTCTGTAGAAATAGCAAAGTTGGTAGCCTTTCCTCATTAGCGCCACCTCTGTTCAGGAGAAGACTGCAACTACTATTGTGACCACCTCGCGGGAGTATAAATACTTACGGCGCTCCCATGACGTCACATTTGTGGGCGCCATGTTCGGAACGGCTGGTGTACTGAACGTTTTAGTTCGTATTATTTACCAGTAATCATTTTACAGTAATTCTGTCTATCACAGAAAGTTGCAAACTCCTAAATCGATGTTTCTGAATGTGAATTGGGCTGCTTTTACAGTAACAGAGGGACTGGTTTCAGCGACAGTGTTAAATACATGGAGCAAAACAAATAAGTTACACCGTGTGCTGAGCTGATGAAACTCAGAAACACAGCTCGATGCATAAAAAGAGACCCTTTTGTGTCATTCATGTCTTATTTAATGAATAGAATTATTATTTCTTAAGTTCAAGTATAGTGAAACCATTTCTTCCATCTTCCATCTAATTCCCTCTTAGAATAAATGTAATTTGCTCCATGGTTTTAATTTCCCCTATTATTTCTTTCCAGTCATGGAAGCATAGACGTGATTCCTGTAACCATCCTTTTCTTGTTATAAGTTACAGAGCAGAAATCTTTAAAATGTTGAGTAAATAAATATCATCCTTACACAACATTTCTGTTGATATTTTTACCAAGTAATACAAATTCCACATAAAATAATAAGAAGCTTTCTGATAATTCAATTTCTGTAATTATTCTTTTCCTAAATTGGACCCGTTTTCTGAAAAATAGCAGGTGATTGTATCTCTTCTTATTACCTAGATAGGGGTGAAAACTAACCGACATATTCACTCCAAAAGGGGTTAAAATCACTGCCTGGTAATATTTATTTCACCCCACATCCCCTAGAAAAATAAATCTGTATGTGTGCATCTGTCTCATGCTGTACCATCCTCTGACAGGGTAACACCGCCATGGACACCCTGCGTCAGTGGCAGAGGACGTACAGCAGAGAGTTGGACCAGGACACCAAGCAGGAGTGCATCGCTACAGAGAGACTGCTGAGGAAGGCGCTCGCGGGGGGAGGTGAGCTCCTTACATCATCACAACCGTTTAGCTTCGGTTTGCCTTTTTAAATATCCATTCACATTCTTCTTTTTTTTTCTTTTTTTTTACCCCACTTATCTCTGTCTAACACAGTTCCTGCTGCTCCGGCCCCAGCCAAGCCTTTCGATGCCCTGCAGGACAGCCAGCTGTTTGATGCTGAGAACTCAGAGCCGCTGTCGTCCTCTGGAGGGGGCTGTTCCTCCAGCCAAGGCTGGCGTCGGACCAACAGGAACTCCGAGGTGAATGCAGTACCTGGCAGCCCCAAACGGTGGAAGAGCAACGGCGCGACACAGCGACACAGAGCCCGAGGAACAGAGGCTGCTGTTCTCTATGGGGTAATGTCTGCCAATTGCTTATTGATATGTAGATAAAACTACTAAATACTATAATGCTTTTGTATCTGATTATGACCTTTTAAACACCTATAAACTAAAAGTTGCGACAGTGGATTGTGCAGCAAGAGGCTGTTTCAATCCTGTAGCAAACATTGTCACTACTGCTAGCTACAGTAGCGAGGAAGTTCGTCTGTTAATGGGCAAGTGTCGGTTTGAATTAATTAATTCATCATTTTGAATTGGTTAATCCATCCGTCAAGAGTCCAGGTCTTGTTAATAATTATGAAATACAATACTTTACTTCTGGGATGTACTGAAAATAATGTGATGTAATACAAATCTTTGTAGGCCATATCGCACTACTGGTTTTCCACCATACTTTCATACTACATCAGTTGCATTCTATGTGATATTAAAAGGGCCTTCAAAAGTCTTGGTTTGAACTTGGTTGCCCCTAGGGAAACCCCACCTCTGAAACTTAATTCTTTACATCTACAATTGCAGTATGTCATTTGTATGTATAATGTATTCCATAGAATAACAGCAGCTCCTCAGACGACAGCGACAATGAAAGCCCGGTTAGTCCTCTCCGGTCCGTCCGCCCTCGACACAGCTTTCCAGCAGCCCAGAGTCAAAAGGAAGTCCCAGCAATTAAGGAAGCCAACCCGATTCCCAACTCGGGTAGAGAAAGTGTCAGGGAGGCTCCCGCGCCATCGGTCTTTGTACAAGAGGAGTACCACAGTGCCATTCGAGGCTTAGGCAGCGCCAAAACTCTTCTCCAGGGTCTGTCACAGCCTCAGTTCTCCAGCACACCAGCTGTTTCTACCAGCAGCAAATCAGCCCTGGTTCCTGAGGATGAGTATCTGGCTGATGAGTGGCTGGAGGATGATTTGGGGGAAAACCAGCCGAAGAAGAAGAGGAGGCTTCGAGTAGAACAGAATGGGATGAGAAGGGAGGACACTGCCTTGTCTTCAGCAGCAAGGAGTCAAAACAGGCACTCTTACACTGAAACCTGCAGAGGTAATGATTTTTTTTTTTTTCTTTTAATTCTATTTTACTCCACATGTCTTTGCTTGTTTGACCTTCTTTATGCTTCTCTTCTCTTTCAGGTTCTGCAGTTCCTTCCTGCTCCAGCAGGAGTCACTCTCTGAATAAGAATGGCACTCTGAAGCCTCACCAGGTCAAAATGACTCAGATGCCAGGGATGGTCCGATTGGGCAGACGAGAGGTCAACAGGTCACACAGCCCCACAGTTACAGATGATGACGACTTGAGACCTGAGACGCCACCACCCCCACAAATACACATACAGGTGTGAAACAATGTCTGTATCCTGCTTTTTATTCTGATGAGTTACAAATGAAGTCAAATGTAGAAAAATGCACTGTATTATTTGCCTTGGACAAAGATAATGTACCTATAAAAGGACTCATTTCAAGTTGAGAAAGAGATTTCACATTACTTATTTTAGGACAACATTGACTGCAGCTAGACAATTATTAATGTCTCAGCATCAATAGGGGCCATAAGTGGAACATCATTTGTCAGGAATCTGTCTTTTTTCTTGATTAACTTTAGGCAGTGATGAATATGCTGGTAAATGAGAGAGAGAGACAGTCAAGAAAATGGTGCCATTTTAAGACACTGCTGCAGATTTAATATCTTCAGCTGTACCTTGAATCTAAACTGAGTTTAGTTTGAGTGTATTTGCATCATAACTTTGCATGAGTCTCAGGATTTGCAGATCTGAGTCTTGATCTAATTTCAGGATTTGGTGGAGTTCCCTTTTAAAGAAACTAATCTGTTTTGCTTATATGTATTTTTTATTTTTCAATTTATTCCAGGCTCCAGCTCAAACCTTCGCTGCTCCCATGCCTACATTACAGCCTCCACCAATCAGAATGAGGGTCAGAGTTCAGGAAGATATTTTCCTCATCCCAGTTCCGCAAAGGTTGGTGTATATATGGAACAATTTTTTATATGAATGAATGACACCAGTGATTTTGTAGTTTCTTTATTTTTTTTTATACATATCCTCATTCCACTGTGTTCCAGTGAGGCAGACTCCTGCACTGTGTCATGGCTGTGTGAGCAGGCCGCTCAGCGTTACTACCAGAAATGTGGCCTCCTGCCTCGCCTCTCACTACAGAAGGAAGGTGCTCTGCTTTCTCCCCAGGACCTGCTGCTGGCTGTCCTGCACACCAATGAAGAGGTGAGGCCAGTTTGAGGACAGGCATTGAGAAAGGTGCCTTTTTAAGGTTACTTTGACTTATTTTCACCAGGACAGAATTAAAGGGGCGCTACGCAGTTTTGGCCATTTCTTCGCTGTTTTCTCGCAGCTTCCCCTACAGCTTCGGAATAGATATTTGGCAGCTACTTTTGGCGGCCGGCCAAAAGTTGCAAGGGTGGTTTTTCCGCTCACAGGCACTAGGGGGGAGCGAGACGACCACCATTCAACTTGAAAAAAGTCCTATAACCATTCCAATGACTCCGAAGTTATGCATAGTTCCCCTTTTTAAGATGTTGTGTTGTGTTGTGTTGTTGTAGGTTCTGGCTGAAGTTTGCTCCTGGGATCTTCCTCCTCTCCCCGAGCGCTACAAGAAGGCCTGCAACAGCCTGGCAGTGGGTGAGCCACAAGCACAAATGCACACAAAAACAGAAATACACATTTTGATAACCCATCATTGAGCATGTCTTTGTCTCCCTGCAGATGAGAACAAGCGTGTCACCCGGCTGTGTGAGGTGCAGGATGGGAGCTCCTCTGTGTCTATGTGCGGCCTCAGCTTGGCTCCCTCCTCCCTCAACCCGCTCCTGCGTGCCTTAAAACTGCAGGCCAGCCTCACAGAGCTACGTATTTCCGGCAACCGTCTCCATGACAACCTTCTACCCGAGTTGGTTGCCACAACAATCACCATGCCTCGGCTTCGGCTGCTGGACATTTCTGCCAATGGCATTACAGGGGAAGGGCTGGAGAAGGCAGTAAATGCCTTAAAGGGACAGAGTCATCCTGCGTTTCCGGTAAATGGCCTAGCTGGACAAATTGGCTTTCGTTTCAACTGCTGTCATCAGCGTTGCCTTTTAAAGATAATTTGGTCCTAGAACGTCACTGTTTGTATCCACATAGTGGTGAAAATTAAATTTGTAGTTAGTTTAAATTAGATACATTAATACTATAGTAACTTTGAAGTGTACACTCACCCTTAATCACAATAAATCATATTTTCAAATAATTTTTTACTCTTAGCTGGTCAGACCGCTGCAGCGATTTTGCCTCCACCAAAGCCGTGTATTAACTGTGAGATCTGTGGATTATAGAAAATAATGGAAAGACATGCAGTACTGCTGTTGAGTTCAGTACCACAAACAAACTGCTATGCTGCTTTATTTTACGTGCATTGGGGGCAGGATTCTTAGAAATAGATATCTCAGTCAAGCAAACTGTTCTACATTTAAGGGTGGTTGAGAAAATGTTTTTGTTTCTTGCTCTCTTTTTTTTTTTTTTTTATTTGAGTAGGGACAGATACAAAAAACATAGATTATTACATAAAGAACAATCCGATGCCTGTATCACAGTGTTTATAGCCATGGTTAATTTGCAACACCTGTCCCTAGAAGGGCTTTTAACAGTTAAAATAATAAAAAAATGTTTACAGTGAAAACAATAAAATATCCAGAACCAGTTAGCAGCAATAAAAATAAGTGTAGTAAATAAACAATTCACTCGAACTCACACAGATGCACACCTCACATACACACCGCTATACATTTCATATGGCATGATCACGCTGCTGCTGCTGTATAAACCATGCTTTTTTAAAGGTGGACAGTTTAGTTATTTTTATTTTTAAGACAGTTAGTCTTTATATATGTAGAAAGCCAGTTCCACAGATTAGCTCCTTTCACAGAAAAAACATTTTGGGCAAAAGAAGTTTTACAAAATGGAACTTTACACTCACCACATACAGCAGCTCTTGTGGATCTGGAAGACCACAAATTTACAAAGTGGCTCAGGTGCAAGTCCAGTCAAACATTTAAAAAACAACTTTATGTATCTAAGATTTACAAAATTAATAAAGTTTAAGATTTTATGTTTATTTAAAATGTAACAGTGATGGAATCGAATGGGCTTTTTATCTAAACTTTTTAGGGCACAGTTATAAAGCCTCTCAATAGGCTTTAGGGTAGTTTGGCTAGCCTGGGACCAAACAGTATTTTGTTGAACTGACTTGGGTGTCAACTAGTGGTAACAATAATCTTGCTGTGATGACACATTGAACTGTGGTTTTGATGACTAATTGCTAAACAAAAGGCGGTTTTGAAGAAAGAATTCCATTTAAGTCTAATACAGTGCGTTAGTCTATTCACACTTGCTTAGAGACTGAAATCGCACCCCTCCTTGTGTTGAACACAAACACGCAAACCACAGTGTCGAAACAACACAATGCACAACATGACAACGCACGTTTTTCCGTCTGAGATTGACATGCCATCAGTTTAATATAAATTAAATTTAGTTGAGAATTCTTTCTCATGCTCATTGCTGTTTTTGCTTGTTTTCCTCTCGCAGAGCCTGGAGGAGCTTGACCTCAGTATGAACCAGCTGGGTGATGGTGTGTCCGAGGCCCTGTCCTGTCTGCTGTCCTGCTGCCCTCTGTTAGCCAAGCTGTCTCTGCAGGCCTGTGGCTTCACTGCTCGCTTCCTACAGCAGCATCGACTGCTGCTAGCCAACGCTCTGACAGGTAGCTCTCTAACAGGCAGAATCAGTGTGCTTCATGGATGTTTAGATATTAGGTTAGTTAATGGAATAGATAAAGTTGTGTTTGCTTTGATAGGTTTTAAATTAGAGTTTGTAGTGAGTGATGAGCAGAATCAATAAAGCTCTGAACTTATGTGTCCTCTGTTAATCAAATCCTTGTATTTTAACTAACAAGGAATGTTGTGTTTTTTAATTAGCTAGAAATGGAGACAAAGGATGGTATTATAGTATTATGTACAAGCCAATATTTTGTATCAGGATCCAACATAGAATCTATTTCAGCTTGGAAAAAAAGATTATTGGGGGTTTAAAAAATGAGTATATAGATAACTAAATTAATACCTTTTTATTTTTCAGGAACTCGCCACCTGAAATCAGTGTGTCTATCCCACAATGCACTGGGTTCCACTGGCTTTGAGCTGGTGTTGAAGACTCTGCCTCTCCACAGTCTTACACACCTGGACCTGTCTGCCATCCGCAGGGGTCCGGCTGATTACCCGGCGCTGGAACACCTCACCAAAATCCTGTCACAAGTACACGCACATAAATCATGTTCTTTACTCTGAACACAAACAATTGATGAATATACAAATATCATGCATGTGTGGATTGATTGAGAGCTTTAAGTGTAACTGTACCTACAGTACAAGCAAAGCAAAGAATTTGTCTTTCCTCGTAGGACGAATGTTCACTGACCCACCTGAGTCTGGCTGCAAACGGGTTGATGGACAGCAGTGTAGCCACCTTGGCTAGGTGAGCGTGTGCGTGTGCGTGTGTGTGTGTGTGTGTCACTGCATTCTTTTTTGAGAACATGCAGAATTTCAATTATCACCAAATCATAAATATGATGAAATGATGTCTTGGAAGCATGCTGCCAAAGGTCTGTGAACATCTGTTCAGAATTATCATTAGATTTCTATATTGAACTTTTTGGTTTCTCCTTCCAGGTGCCTGCCTTCATGTCCGACTCTGGTGAGTCTGAACCTATCAGGTAATCCGTCTGTTACCTCAGCAGGACTTCACAACATCCTGATCTCTCTCAGAGAGGCTTGTCGACCTTTGACCCTTCTAAACCTTCAAGGTACGTGTGTAGTAGTAGTAGTAGTAGTAGTAATAGTAGTAGTAGTAGTAGTAGTAGTAGGGGAGAAGGAAGTTTGTGTGAGGTGGACCTGGTCACCACAGACCCAAATCTTGTCAGCTGTTGATACAGTCATATGCTGCACTGTCTCTTCATGTGGCACATTATGTTTGGCACATTGTATGGGTCACTTCTTATATCATAACAAGGTAATACAATGTGTAATCAAGTGATGGTGACTGATTAACAGTAATGTAAATGCTAAATGCCCTAATACCTGTTGATACTACAACAATGGAAAGTATAGGCTCTTAACCTTGCAGTTTTGCACATATCCTGTAAGACTCAATTTCTCCATTTCTTTGCAAAAATCTCTCCAGAAAGTGCCATTTCATGGTTTATTTTTCAAAATTTTTTCACGGGGGGGACTACCCCTGGACCCCCCTAAGGGGGACAAATCAAAATCCCAATTTTACCCCTGGTCTTTAGTTAGGTCTTTATTAGTTATTGCAAAATAAACAACATAAAGTATAATTGTATTTGCTAAATCACCCATCAAAACGGTACTATTAATGGGTGCGCTGTATATTTTCCTGCTTTTTTGTCCTATGCCAATCACACCTATGCAAAATAAGCTTCCTGTGTTGCTTCCCCCACAGGTTGTGACGTGACTGGTCCGTGGGACAGTGCGGGTCTGGATGGTTTGTCAGAGCTGGTCAAGGATCTCCGTCTTTGCTCTCAGGGACTCAACAAGCTGGACAGGCAGACCTTAAAGCAGAGCTGGGACAGCAGTCCATCACATGGACACTTCATTGACCGCCACAGCAAGTGCCTGCTCTCTGCTGCAGCCTCCTCATGAAGAGGGGGGGGAATAACATTTACTTCAGTGACGATTGCAGATCTTTTATCACTGAGACTGAATTTTGAGCCATGTGAAATCATAAACACAGAACTTTTTTTTTAATAAGGGTGCTATCCTTTTAAGGTTTAGTTTAGTAAGCAGTGATCACTTGAGGCTGTACACTTACAGGAAATCTTCAAAAGGAGCGAACTGCACTAAAAGAACCACCAGTGGCATGGCATCCTCGGACATACTGTGTAAATGGCTTATATGTTTCATGTATTTTGTACGCCGTATTTATGTGTATCTGTAAAAGTCTTAAGTTTGTTATGTGTAGCAGTGTGTTTGTGTCATGATGCATCCACTGAATTACTATATGATTTGATATGTAAAAAGAAATTAAAGTGACTCATGATGTTTTTGTCTTTCAGTGGCCTATTTTTTTTTATCTCTATGAAGAGATTCTTCCTGGTTCATATAAGTCCTCTGAACAACTAACGTTTTACTCTTTTGTTTGACAATATCGAACACAACTAAATACTAATAATGGTAGTTGATGAAAAGTCAGGAGATCACAGAGATTTATCCTCTTGGGAACGTAAATGTCCTTGTCACCTGCTTAATGGCAGTCTCATGTAATATGTTAAAAGGATTTTTTAAATTTTGTTTTGGTTTATAACGTTTTAAGTGTGGAACGATGTGACAGTTATCGAGGCATAGTATCTCTTTTTCTTTTAAAGCCAACCCCCCTTCTTCCCCCCCGATAACCCTCTCCCTCTAAGCCCTCTTCTGCCGTACAGCCGTTACAGATACTGTCAGCGGGGCGGATGGTTAAGCCTATATTAGAGGAGTTGTTTCGGATCCTTCGCTATATTTAATACTGTAGGTAATAAAATATTATAGGTTCAAATATTATAAATATTGTATTGTAACTATTGATAGGTTGAGATCGGTTCTCGCTACAGTGGAAACCCGATGACGAGACAAGAGGCTTTTGATTGACAACCTAGATGTCCCCCGTATGTGAAATACACAGCACACAGAAGATCTTTATAA
This sequence comes from Perca flavescens, assembly GCF_004354835.1. NCBI lineage: Eukaryota > Metazoa > Chordata > Actinopteri > Perciformes > Percidae > Perca > Perca flavescens. Next base: position 17,607,065 of record NC_041350.1, read on the forward strand.
CCAAACAATTACAATTGATTACTCCCACTCGGACAGCTGCCTCTGCCTTGGTCACAGAGGTTTCCGCTCAGCTGGAGAATCAAAGGTCTGCTTGTCAGGTCGGTCCCCGGGGTTGCTGCAAACCGCACAGTTAAAGAGGAGGCCACCACTTCCCCTTTTGGGGGGTCCCCGCTCATGCGGGCCAGTGGCAAAAAGGAAAGAAAGTCTTCTAAAAGAGCAAAAAAAGACTCACAAGGTTTTTTGGGTCACCTTGCTCAAGACGAACACAGGTGGTTTTATTATTTTTTTTTTTTTTTAAAAAGCAAAAAATTAACAAGCAAACAAAATAAATGGAAAAATGAACAGAGTTCAATCACTCAAAAATGCTCTAAGACACAGGAGGTCCCTACTCGTAGAGTCTTGGTCAAAAGAGCAGAAAACGAACCCAAGGGAGAGAGAGCGTTTTTTGGCAAAGCACCCATTTTTATATGTACATTTCTTGGGGTTCAACCCCCCATCACCGCGAGGTGTGTTTTATCGCATTTGTTTCACCTTACATGGTAATACAGTCTTAAAGCAAGCATCAGGTTGGATATACGTAGAAACCATCTCATATGACGATATTTCCTTTATACATATGCATGTTGCTATCTAACATAGAATCTAACGGCTCAGTTCGACTGCATTGATCAATAGGTCAGAGCAGTAACCTTTTTCACCTTTTATGTGCACCCAGAGCCTACCCCTGTACACAGGGCCCCAACAGCACTTCCTCTTTCCAGCTGTGCAGGTTCAGACAGACAGTTACACAAAGCAACTTATGCATCTGAAGCCTCTTGCAGACACTTCCTCTTTCCGAATGCAGGGTCAAATAGGCAGCTTCACACCGTAACTCACACTAAAATGTCTCTAAGCATGTTTATAGTAATATCAGTAACACAAAAACTTAGCATGATTATATTTCTAAAGGCACATTAGCACTCATAAACCAAAATCAAGGGCAGTATTATAGTCTCAAGAGCAGAAATATATTTTAGCTGTTTTTGGGTTAACTCATCAATAGCAGAAGCACAGTCTCCACTGTGCTTGAGCTGATATATTTCAAAAACAGAAGTATAGTTTTAGCTGTCTTTTGGATTAATACAAATACATTTCAAAAAGCAAAAATATTTCAAAAAGCAGGAATATAATTTTTAATTGTTTTTTGGATTTTCACATACTCTCGTTCAACATAAGAAGGTTTCAAAGCCAAGTGTGCAATGTTATCGAGTCATAGAAGTGTGCAAGTTAATCACCAAAGTTAACTAAAGGAGTTATAAGACTTTAACTGGTTAAAGGGAAACTATGCCCATTTTCAAAATGACTTTGTCATCATGTATGTCAGTTTTAGGCCAAATTTATTTCTATAAATTAAGCTAAACCATGTTGGCACTATGCAACTTGTGTTATAGTAGAATGTTGGTAAATCTGAAATCTATGCAGTATTCTGTTTGCAAGTGCCTCAGCTTGCTAACATAAAGCTAATATTAGCTAATAGCTTGTCCTCTCTGGTAGAGATAGTTTGATAAAATAATCATATGACATTATGAAAAATCAGTTTTTTAGCTACAGACATTTTGTCATTTGTGGTGTCGATTGGTTTCCCCTTTGGTGGGCATGGTTTTCAGAGTAAAAGCAGAATAAATCTCATTTGGGTATAAAACTAGAAAAATATTCTGTGGGTCCAAAAAATCAGTCTATGGAGCAGCTCCAGACTTTATACTTGTTTGAGACTTCTCTGGTTTCTGGCTTTGACAGAGAGTATCTCATGTTCACAAATATTGATTGATTCCCCTTTAAGGGTGCAAATGCAATACTAAACTGACACAGTGTCTCATCTGACTAAATAATATTCATACAATTTGAAATGCAAACATTTATTGATATAATCTGTGCACAGATACAGAAATAGAAAATAGCATTACAGACATTGCAAACTATATCAAGATACAAGGAAAACTGCAACACAAAGTAAAGACAAAAAGAAAGCTGAAAGAGATTCTTGATTGATTTTTGAAACAATTGTGGTTTATGTTTTTCTTACAAATTAAGTGCACCTTAATTATTGTCCATGCATACGATCCTCGTCCATTCGATAGAAGTGCAGGTCCAACAACTCCTTTGGCCTGAAGAGAGTATGTAAGAAAATCAGGCAATGGTCAAAATAATTCTCAAATGTAATGGAGAATCAGTGGTGGAAGTTGTATTCAATCATTTACTTACTAAAAGTTGCATACCACACTGTGAAAATACTCCATTGCAAGTCAAAGTCCTGCATTCAAAATGTTACTTACCAATATAATGTATGTAAAGTATTAAACATACTCATTTGAAGAATGGCCCCTGTCATTGTTATTAGGGGTGCACCGATCCAATATTAAGATCAGATATCGGTCCCAATATTGACAAAATAGCTGGAAAGGGATCTGAAAAATTAACAGATCCACGTGCCGATCCAGTTTTGTTAGTTTTTCTCCCCTCTGTCGCACGTGTGTCGCACGCTGGAAGAGTTGAGTGTACAAATAAATAAGAATTCAATACATTACATCTATGTTATTTTGTCTTAGTTAGGAAAGTAATGTTTAGTTAGGAAAGTCCGGTGCTTTTAGTTTTTTCCGCATAGTGGAAGGAAGGTATAAGGTGGAAGGTATACAATGTATTATTAATTCAACAACGGTATTGGATCGGTATCGGGTATCGACAGATACACAAAGCCCAGGCATCGGTATCGGTATTGGGACTGAAAAAGTTGGATCGGTGCATCCATAATTGTTATAAATGTTAATATGTAAGTGGTTTAATGTTGTAGTTGGTCGATGTGAATCCTAACTACCTCATACTGTGTTGTGTAGTTTAATCGATAACAGTGTTATGTGTAATAAACTGATCATATGTCTAGCTGTCAGATAAATGTAGTGGAGTAGAAAGTACAATATTTTCCTCTGAAATACTCGAGTAAAACTTGTAGTTACTTTGTGTTGAAAGAAAGAGGATTCGTCCCTGAGTTGTAATAATATCTGAATAATGAAATGTGTGGAAGGCCTTTCTGGAGACACTATTTAAGGTTATATTGTTAGTTGGATGATATAATGGTGGGCTGGTAACTCACTTGCAGGCTCCAGTATTGACACAGATCGTTTTCACATCATCAGTGGTCGTGAGCTCCTCAACTAGTTCTGGTAGGTGTGTCTTCACAAACTTTGCACAGAGATTTTAAGAGGCCAATTTGGTCGCAGATGGAATTTAACTTTGAAGTCAATTTCTGTAAGAGTAGAAATGATCATTATTGCTCATAACACAATGCACCACCAACTAGATCATACTGCTCACTCAGATGTCAGTCATTGAGATTATCTTTTACCTCCACAGTGGCGTTACGTCCAGCTAGTTTCTTCACCTTCTTTTAAAGCCCAGTTGCACGCCCAGCACACACCTGGAAGCTGCAGATAAAAGTGGCACATATTTTTAATACTTAGTAAAGGGATGACTTCTGAAAATAACACTTAATGTCATGGGAAAATGTTAAATAAACAGTAACTACACAACTAATAAATGGTTTTATTAGGAACACATTATTTGTAAGTGCATATTGGGACATTTTAAGTGTGTATTAATGTATTTGTCAACATTTGAAGTAGGCTAATACTATATGAGCCACAAGCCATTTTCTGTAGAACGAATACTTTAACTTTTGAAACTTTAAGTAAATTCTGTTTCTGTATTTACTTCTTGCACGGGTACTTTTACTTAAGCTAAAGATCTAAGCACTACTGCCACCACTGATCATGAGCCTGAGTTTATTCAGGTTGGGTTTAGGTTGCAATCAGAAATAAAGTCAGGGTTAAAAGTTTGATTGGTTAGGGTTAGGTCAAGCCCAAAGTCAAGTTTAGTGTTAAATGCTGGACCATCACGTGTTTACGTTACCTTGCTGGCCTTCACAGAAATGTCCACGTCCACCTGCTCCTGGTCATCAATGCTGACCTCGAAGCTTCCACCGTGGACTGTCCAGACTGTGAAGAGACAAAACAGAAAATGTTAAACAACAGCTTCCATGATAAAGACAATGTTATACAATCAAAAAACAGCACACCTGAACATGTCACCAGAATGCACACAAGGAGGACTGAAGATGTTTCCATTGCTGGCGGTGATCTCTGAGTGTGTGTGTTTGTGTGTGTGTTTGGTGGTAACACACCTTTTATACACAGCAGAGGGAAGGGGCTTCACAACAACACTCATGCATGCTCCCACAGACTGAAATTCATGCCACACCATCAACAGCATGCACAAACTCTCAGGTGGTTTTTTGGAGACCACCATCACAAAAAAACCTTCTTCACAGCCCCACCCACTCATCTTGACTCAAATATTTTCCCGTCAATGCACTCACTCTTTGGCAAGGAAATGTTGCACTCGAGCCACAACTCAGGGACTCAACAAGCTGGACAGGCAGACCTTAAAGCAGAGCTGGGACAGCAGTCCATCACATGGACACTTCATTGACCGCCACAGCAAGTGCCTGCTCTCTGCTGCAGCTTCCTCATGAAGAGGGGGGGAATAAAATGTACTTCAGTGACGATTGCAGATCTTTTATCACTGAGACAAAATTTTGAGCCATGTGAAATCATAAACACAGAACGTTTTTTTTAATAAGGGTGCTATCCTTTTAAGGTTTAGTTTAGTAAGCAGTGATCACTTGAGGCTGTACACTTACAGGAAATCTTCAAAAGGAGCGAACTGCACTAAAAGAACCACCAGTGGCATGGCATCCTCGGACATACTGTGTAAATGGCTTATATGTTTCATGTATTTTGTACGCCGTATTTATGTGTATCTTTGAAAGTCTTAAGTTTGTTATGTGTAGCAGTGTGTTTGTGTCATGATGCATCCACTGAATTACTATATGATTTGATATGAAAAAAAAATTAAAGTGACTCATGATGTTTTTTTCTTTCAGTGGCCTATTTTTTTTATCTCTATGAAGAGATTCTTCCTGGTTCATATAAGTCCTCTGAACAACTAACGTTTTACTCTTTTGTTTGACAATATCGAGCACAACTAAGTACTAATAATGGTAGTTGATGAAAAGTCAGGAGATCACAGAGATTCATCCTCTTGGGAACGTGAATGTCTACAGAATCTCATAACAATCATGTTTTCTTTTTTTGTGCAGGTTTGCATGTCCTTGTCACCTGCTTAATGGCCGTCTCATGTAATATGTTAAAAGGATTTTTTTATTTTTTTTTGGTTTTTAACTTTTGTAAGAAAGTTTCAAAGCCAAGTGGGTCAATGTTTTCGAATCATAGAAGTGTGCAAGTTAATCACCAAAGTTAACTAAAGGAGTTATGAGACTTTAACTGGTTAAAGGGAAACCATGCCCATTTTCAAAATGAATATGTCATCACGTATGTCAGTTTTAGGCCAACTTTATTTCTATAAATTTAGCTAAACCATGTTGGCAGTAAGACACCACATGTTATAGTGGATGTTGATAAATCTGAAAGCTATGCAGTATTCTGTTTGCAAGTGCCTCAGCTTGCTAACATAAAGCTAACATTAGCTAATAGCTTGTCCTCTCTGGTAGAGATAGGTTGATAAAATAATCATATTATTATAAAAAATCTAATGATTTTTAGCTAGAGACATTTTGTCATTTGTGGTGTCGATTGGTTTCCCCTTTGGTGGGCATGGTTTTCAGAGTAAAAGCAGAATAAAGCTCATTTGGGTATAAAACTAGAAAAATATTCTGTGGGTCCACAAAATCAGTTTATGGAGCAGCTCCAGACTTTATACTTGTTTGAGACTTCTCTGGTTTCTGGCTTTGACAGAGAGTATCTCATGTTCACAAATATTGATTGATTCCCCTTTAAGGGTGCAGATGCAATACTAAACTGACACAGTGTCTCATCTGACTAAATAATATTCATACAATTTGAAATGCAAACATTTATTGATATAATCTGTGCACAGATACAGAAATAGAAAATAGCATTACAGACATTGCAAACTATATCAAGATACAAGGAAAACTGCAACACAAAGTAAAGACAAAAAGAAAGCTGAAAGAGATTCTTGATTGATTTTTGAAACAATTGTGGTTTATGTTTTTCTTACAAATTAAGTGCACCTTAATTGTTGTCCATGCATACGATATCAGGGATATTCATTCATTTCAGTTGATAACTCCTCGTCCATTCGATAGAAGTGCAGGTCCAACAACTCCTTTGGCCTGAAGAGAGTATGTAAGAAAATCAGGCAATGGTCAAAATAATTCTCAAATGTAATGGAGAATCAGTGGTGGAAGTTGTATTCAATCATTTACTTACTAAAAGCTGCATACCACACTGTGAAAATACTCCATTGCAAGTCAAAGTCCTGCATTCAAAATGTTACTTACCAATATAATGTATGTAAAGTATTAAACATACTCATTTGAAGAATGGCCCCTGTCATTGTTATTAGGGGTGCACCGATCCAATATTAAGATCAGATATCGGTCCCAATATTGACAAAATAGCTGGAAAGGGATCTGAAAAATTAACAGATCCACGTGCCAATCCAGTTTTGTTAGTTTTTCTCCCCTCTGTCGCACGTGTGTCGCACGCTGGAAGAGTTGAGTGTACAAATAAATAAGAATTCAATACATTACATCTATGTTATTTTGTCTTAGTTAGGAAAGTAATGTTTAGTTAGGAAAGTCCGGTGCTTTTAGTTTTTTCCGCATAGTGGAAGGAAGGTATAAGGTGGAAGGTATACAATGTATTATTAATTCAACAACGGTATTGGATCGGTATCGGGTATCGACAGATACACAAAGCCCAGGCATCGGTATCGGTATTGGGACTGAAAAAGTTGGATCGGTGCATCCATAATTGTTATAAATGTTAATATGTAAGTGGTTTAATGTTGTAGTTGGTCGATGTGAATCCTAACTACCTCATACTGTGTTGTGTAGTTTAATCGATAACAGTGTTATGTGTAATAAACTGATCATATGTCTAGCTGTCAGATAAATGTAGTGGAGTAGAAAGTACAATATTTTCCTCTGAAATACTCGAGTAAAACTTGTAGTTACTTTGTGTTGAAAGAAAGAGGATTCGTCTCTGAGTTGTAATAATATCTGAATAATGAAATGTGTGGAAGGCCTTTCTGGAGACACTATTTAAGGTTATATTGTTAGTTGGATGATATAATGGTGGGCTGGTAACTCACTTGCAGGCTCCAGTATTGACACAGATCGTTTTCACATCATCAGTGGTCGTGAGCTCCTCAACTAGTTCTGGTAGGTGTGTCTTCACAAACTTGCGGCACAGAGATTTTAAGAGGCCAATTTGGTCGCAGATGGAATTTAACTTTGAAGTCAATTTCTGTAAGAGTAGAAATGATCATTATTGCTCATAACACAATGCACCACCAACTAGATCATACTGCTCACTCAGATGTCAGTCATTGAGATTATCTTTTACCTCCACAGTGGCGTTACGTCCAGCTAGTTTCTTCACCTTCTTTAAAGCCCAGTTGCACGCCCAGCACACACCTGGAAGCTGCAGATAAAAGTGGCACATATTTTTAATACTTAGTAAAGGGATGACTTCTGAAAATAACACTTAATGTCATGGGAAAATGTTAAATAAACAGTAACTACACAACTAATAAATGGTTTTATTAGGAACACATTATTTGTAAGTGCATATTGGGACATTTTAAGTGTGTATTAATGTATTTGTCAACATTTGAAGTAGGCTAATACTATATGAGCCACAAGCCATTTTCTGTAGAACGAATACTTTAACTTTTGAAACTTTAAGTAAATTCTGTTTCTGTATTTACTTCTTGCACGGGTACTTTTACTTAAGCTAAAGATCTAAGCACTATTGCCACCACTGATCATGAGCCTGAGTTTATTCAGGTTGGGTTTAAGTTGCAATCAGAAATAAAGTCAGGGTTAAAAGTTTGATTGGTTAGGGTTAGGTCAAGCCCAAAGTCAAGTTTAGTGTTAAATGCTGGACCATCACGTGTTTACGTTACCTTGCTGGCCTTCACAGAAATGTCCACGTCCACCTGCTCCTGGTCATCAATGCTGACCTCGAAGCTTCCACCGTGGACTGTCCAGACTGTGAAGAGACAAAACAGAAAATGTTAAACAACAGCTTCCATGATAAAGACAATGTTATACAATCAAAAAACAGCACACCTGAACATGTCACCAGAATGCACACAAGGAGGACTGAAGATGTTTCCATTGCTGGCGGTGATCTCTGAGTGTGTGTGTTTGTGTGTGTGTTTGGTGGTAACACACCTTTTATACACAGCAGAGGGAAGGGGCTTCACAACAACACTCATGCATGCTCCCACAGACTGAAATTCATGCCACACCATCAACAGCATGCACAAACTCTCAGGTGGTTTTTTGGAGACCACCATCACAAAAAAACCTTCTTCACAGCCCCACCCACTCATCTTGACTCAAATATTTTCCCGTCAATGCACTCACTCTTTGGCAAGGAAATGTTGCACTCGAGCCACAACTCAGGGACTCAACAAGCTGGACAGGCAGACCTTAAAGCAGAGCTGGGACAGCAGTCCATCACATGGACACTTCATTGACCGCCACAGCAAGTGCCTGCTCTCTGCTGCAGCTTCCTCATGAAGAGGGGGGGGAATAAAATGTACTTCAGTGACGATTGCAGATCTTTTATCACTGAGACAAAATTTTGAGCCATGTGAAATCATAAACACAGAACGTTTTTTTTAATAAGGGTGCTATCCTTTTAAGGTTTAGTTTAGTAAGCAGTGATCACTTGAGGCTGTACACTTACAGGAAATCTTCAAAAGGAGCGAACTGCACTAAAAGAACCACCAGTGGCATGGCATCCTCGGACATACTGTGTAAATGGCTTATATGTTTCATGTATTTTTACGCCCGTATTTATGTGTATCTTTGAAAGTCTTAAGTTTGTTATGTGTAGCAGTGTGTTTGTGTCATGATGCATCCACTGAATTACTATATGATTTGATATGAAAAAAAAATTAAAGTGACTCATGATGTTTTTTTCTTTCAGTGGCCTATTTTTTTTATCTCTATGAAGAGATTCTTCCTGGTTCATATAAGTCCTCTGAACAACTAACGTTTTACTCTTTTGTTTGACAATATCGAGCACAACTAAGTACTAATAATGGTAGTTGATGAAAAGTCAGGAGATCACAGAGATTCATCCTCTTGGGAACGTGAATGTCTACAGAATCTCATAACAATCATGTTTTCTTTTTTTGTGCAGGTTTGCATGTCCTTGTCACCTGCTTAATGGCCGTCTCATGTAATATGTTAAAAGGATTTTTTTAATTTTTTTTGGTTTTTAACTTTTGTAAGAAAGTTTCAAAGCCAAGTGGGTCAATGTTTTCGAATCATAGAAGTGTGCAAGTTAATCACCAAAGTTAACTAAAGGAGTTATGAGACTTTAACTGGTTAAAGGGAAACCATGCCCATTTTCAAAATGAATATGTCATCACGTATGTCAGTTTTAGGCCAACTTTATTTCTATAAATTTAGCTAAACCATGTTGGCAGTAAGACACCACATGTTATAGTGGATGTTGATAAATCTGAAAGCTATGCAGTATTCTGTTTGCAAGTGCCTCAGCTTGCTAACATAAAGCTAACATTAGCTAATAGCTTGTCCTCTCTGGTAGAGATAGGTTGATAAAATAATCATATTATTATAAAAAATCTAATGATTTTTAGCTAGAGACATTTTGTCATTTGTGGTGTCGATTGGTTTCCCCTTTGGTGGGCATGGTTTTCAGAGTAAAAGCAGAATAAAGCTCATTTGGGTATAAAACTAGAAAAATATTCTGTGGGTCCACAAAATCAGTTTATGGAGCAGCTCCAGACTTTATACTTGTTTGAGACTTCTCTGGTTTCTGGCTTTGACAGAGAGTATCTCATGTTCACAAATATTGATTGATTCCCCTTTAAGGGTGCAGATGCAATACTAAACTGACACAGTGTCTCATCTGACTAAATAATATTCATACAATTTGAAATGCAAACATTTATTGATATAATCTGTGCACAGATACAGAAATAGAAAATAGCATTACAGACATTGCAAACTATATCAAGATACAAGGAAAACTGCAACACAAAGTAAAGACAAAAAGAAAGCTGAAAGAGATTCTTGATTGATTTTTGAAACAATTGTGGTTTATGTTTTTCTTACAAATTAAGTGCACCTTAATTGTTGTCCATGCATACGATATCAGGGATATTCATTCATTTCAGTTGATAACTCCTCGTCCATTCGATAGAAGTGCAGGTCCAACAACTCCTTTGGCCTGAAGAGAGTATGTAAGAAAATCAGGCAATGGTCAAAATAATTCTCAAATGTAATGGAGAATCAGTGGTGGAAGTTGTATTCAATCATTTACTTACTAAAAGCTGCATACCACACTGTGAAAATACTCCATTGCAAGTCAAAGTCCTGCATTCAAAATGTTACTTACCAATATAATGTATGTAAAGTATTAAACATACTCATTTGAAGAATGGCCCCTGTCATTGTTATTAGGGGTGCACCGATCCAATATTAAGATCAGATATCGGTCCCAATATTGACAAAATAGCTGGAAAGGGATCTGAAAAATTAACAGATCCACGTGCCGATCCAGTTTTGTTAGTTTTTCTCCCCTCTGTCGCACGTGTCACACGCTGGAAGAGTTGAGTGTACAAATAAATAAGAATTCAATACATTACATCTATGTTATTTTGTCTTAGTTAGGAAAGTAATGTTTAGTTAGGAAAGTCCGGTGCTTTTAGTTTTTTCCGCATAGTGGAAGGAAGGTATAAGGTGGAAGGTATACAATGTATTATTAATTCAACAACGGTATTGGATCGGTATCGGGTATCGACAGATACACAAAGCCCAGGCATCGGTATCGGTATTGGGACTGAAAAAGTTGGATCGGTGCATCCATAATTGTTATAAATGTTAATATGTAAGTGGTTTAATGTTGTAGTTGGTCGATGTGAATCCTAACTACCTCATACTGTGTTGTGTAGTTTAATCGATAACAGTGTTATGTGTAATAAACTGATCATATGTCTAGCTGTCAGATAAATGTAGTGGAGTAGAAAGTACAATATTTTCCTCTGAAATACTCGAAGTAAAACTTGTAGTTACTTTGTGTTGAAAGAAAGAGGATTCGTCTCTGAGTTGTAATAATATCTGAATAATGAAATGTGTGGAAGGCCTTTCTGGAGACACTATTTAAGGTTATATTGTTAGTTGGATGATATAATGGTGGGCTGGTAACTCACTTGCAGGCTCCAGTATTGACACAGATCGTTTTCACATCATCAGTGGTCGTGAGCTCCTCAACTAGTTCTGGTAGGTGTGTCTTCACAAACTTGCGCGGCACAGAGATTTTAAGAGGCCAATTTGGTCGCAGATGGAATTTAACTTTGAAGTCAATTTCTGTAAGAGTAGAAATGATCATTATTGCTCATAACACAATGCACCACCAACTAGATCATACTGCTCACTCAGATGTCAGTCATTGAGATTATCTTTTACCTCCACAGTGGCGTTACGTCCAGCTAGTTTCTTCACCTTCTTTAAAGCCCAGTTGCACGCCCAGCACACACCTGGAAGCTGCAGATAAAAGTGGCACATATTTTTAATACTTAGTAAAGGGATGACTTCTGAAAATAACACTTAATGTCATGGGAAAATGTTAAATAAACAGTAACTACACAACTAATAAATGGTTTTATTAGGAACACATTATTTGTAAGTGCATATTGGGACATTTTAAGTGTGTATTAATGTATTTGTCAACATTTGAAGTAGGCTAATACTATATGAGCCACAAGCCATTTTCTGTAGAACGAATACTTTAACTTTTGAAACTTTAAGTAAATTCTGTTTCTGTATTTACTTCTTGCACGGGTACTTTTACTTAAGCTAAAGATCTAAGCACTATTGCCACCACTGATCATGAGCCTGAGTTTATTCAGGTTGGGTTTAAGTTGCAATCAGAAATAAAGTCAGGGTTAAAAGTTTGATTGGTTAGGGTTAGGTCAAGCCCAAAGTCAAGTTTAGTGTTAAATGCTGGACCATCACGTGTTTACGTTACCTTGCTGGCCTTCACAGAAATGTCCACGTCCACCTGCTCCTGGTCATCAATGCTGACCTCGAAGCTTCCACCGTGGACTGTCCAGACTGTGAAGAGACAAAATAGAAAATGTTAAACAACAGCTTCCATGATAAAGACAATGTTATACAATCAAAAAACAGCACACCTGAACATGTCACCAGAATGCACACAAGGAGGACTGAAGATGTTTCCATTGCTGGCGGTGATCTCTGAGTGTGTGTGTTTGTGTGTGTGTCTGGTGGTAACATGCCTTTTATACACAGCAGAGGGAAGGGGCTTCACAACAACACTCATGCATGCTCCCACAGACTGAAATTCATGCCACACCATCAACAGCATGCACAAACTCTCAGGTGGTTTTTTGGAGACCACCATCACAAAAAAACCTTCTTCACAGCCCCACCCACTCATCTTGACTCAAATATTTTCCCGTCAATGCACTCACTCTTTGGCAAGGAAATGTTGCACTCGAGCCACAACTCAGGGACTCAACAAGCTGGACAGGCAGACCTTAAAGCAGAGCTGGGACAGCAGTCCATCGCATGGACACTTCATTGACCGCCACAGCAAGTGCCTGCTCTCTGCTGCAGCTTCCTCATGAAGAGGGGGGGAATAAAATGTACTTCAGTGACGATTGCAGATCTTTTATCACTGAGACAAAATTTTGAGCCATGTGAAATCATAAACACAGAACGTTTTTTTTTAATAAGGGTGCTATCCTTTTAAGGTTTAGTTTAGTAAGCAGTGATCACTTGAGGCTGTACACTTACAGGAAATCTTCAAAAGGAGCGAACTGCACTAAAAGAACCACCAGTGGCATGGCATCCTCGGACATACTGTGTAAATGGCTTATATGTTTCATGTATTTTGTACGCCGTATTTATGTGTATCTGTGAAAGTCTTAAGTTTGTTATGTGTAGCAGTGTGTTTGTGTCATGATGCATCCACTGAATTACTATATGATTTGATATGAAAAAAAAAAAAAGTGACTCATGATGTTTTTTTGTCTTTCAGTGGCCTATTTTTTTATCTCTATGAAGAGATTCTTCCTGGTTCATATAAGTCCTCTGAACAACTAACGTTTTACTCTTTTGTTTGACAATATCGAGCACAACTAAGTACTAATAATGGTAGTTGATGAAAAGTCAGGAGATCACAGAGATTCATCCTCTTGGGAACGTGAATGTCTACAGAATCTCATAACAATCATGTTTTCTTTTTTTGTGCAGGTTTGCATGTCCTTGTCACCTGCTTAATGGCCGTCTCATGTAATATGTTAAAAGGATTTTTTTAATTTTTTTTGGTTTTTAACTTTTGTAAGAAAGTTTCAAAGCCAAGTGGGTCAATGTTTTTGAATCATAGAAGTGTGCAAGTTAATCACCAAAGTTAACTAAAGGAGTTATGAGACTTTAACTGGTTAAAGGGAAACCTTGCCCATTTTCAAAATGAATATGTCATCACGTATGTCAGTTTTAGGCCAACTTTATTTCTATAAATTTAGCTAAACCATGTTGGCAGTAAGACACCACATGTTATAGTGGATGTTGATAAATCTGAAAGCTATGCAGTATTCTGTTTGCAAGTGCCTCAGCTTGCTAACATAAAGCTAACATTAGCTAATAGCTTGTCCTCTCTGGTAGAGATAGGTTGATAAAATAATCATATTATTATAAAAAATCTAATGATTTTTAGCTAGAGACATTTTGTCATTTGTGGTGTCGATTGGTTTCCTCTTTGGTGGGCATGGTTTTCAGAGTAAAAGCAGAATAAAGCTCATTTGGCTATAAAACTAGAAAAATATTCTGTGGGTCCACAAAATCAGTTTATGGAGCAGCTCCAGACTTTATACTTGTTTGAGACTTCTCTGGTTTCTGGCTTGACAGAGAGTATCTCATGTTCACAAATATTGATTGATTCCCCTTTAAGGGTGCAGATGCAATACTAAACTGACACAGTTCATACAATTTGAAATGCAAACATTTATTGATATAATCTGTGCACAGATACAGAAATAGAAAATAGCATTACAGACATTGCAAACTATATCAAGATACAAGGAAAACTGCAACACAAAGTAAAGACAAAAAGAAAGCTGAAAGAGATTCTTGATTGGTTTTTGAAACAATTGTGGTTTATGTTTTTCTTACAAATTAAGTGCACCTTAATTATTGTCCATGCATACGATATCAGGGATATTCATTCATTTCAGTTGATGACTCCTCGTCCATTCGATAGAAGTGCAGGTCCAACAACTCCTTTGGCCTGAAGAGAGTACGTAAGAAAATCAGGCAAAGGTCAAAATAATTCTCAAATGTAATGGAGAATCAGTAGTGGAAGTTGTATTCAATCATTTACTTACTAAAAGCTGCATACCACACTGTGAAAATACTCCATTGCAAGTCAAAGTCCTGCATTCAAAATGTTACTTACCAATATAATGTATGTAAAGTAATAAACATTCTCATTTGAAGAATGGCCCCTGTCATTGTTATTAGGGGTGCACCGATCCAATATTAAGATCAGATATCGGTCCCAATATTGAAAAAATAGCTGGAAAGGGATCGGAAAAATTAACAGAGCCACGTGCCGATCCAGTTTTGTTAGTTTTTTTCCCCTCTGTGTGTCACATGCTGGAAGAGTTGAGTGTACAAATAAATAAGAATTCAATACATTACATCTATGTTATTTTGTCTTAGTTAGGAAAGTAATGTTTAGTTAGGAAAGTCTGGTGCTTTTAGTCTTTTCCGCATAGTGGAAGGAAGGTATAAGGTGGAAGGTATACAATGTATTATTAATTCAACAACGGTATTGGATTGGTATCGGGTATTGACAGATACACAAAGCCCAGGCATTGGTATTGGTATCGGTATCGGGACTGAAAAAGTTGGATTGGTGCATCCATAATTGTTATAAATGTTAATATGTAAGTGGTTTAATGTTGTAGTTGGTCGATGTGAAACCTAACTACCTCATACTGTGTTGTGTAGTTTAATCTATAGCAGTGTCATGTGTAATAAACTGATCATATGTCTAGCTGTCAGATAAATGTAGTGGAGTAAAAAGTACAATATTTTCCTCTGAAATGTCGTGGAGTAGAAGTATAAAGTAGCATAAATTGGAAAATACTCAAGGGAAACTTATAGTTACTTTGTGTTGAAAGAAAGAGGATTCGTCTCTGAGTTGTAATAATATCTGAATAACGAAATGTGTGGAAGGCCTTTCTGGAGACACTATTTAAGGTTATATTGTTAGTTGGATGATATAATGGTGGGCTGGTAACTCACTTGCAGGCTCCAGTATTGACACAGATCGTTTTCACATCATCAGTGGTCGTGAGCTCCTCAACTAGTTCTGGTAGGTGTGTCTTCTTCACAAACTTGCGGCACAGAGATTTTAAGAGGCCAATTTGGTCGCAGATGGAATTCAACATTGAAGTCAGTTTCTGTAAGAGTAGAAATGATCATTATTGCTCATAACACAATGCACCACCAACTAGATCATACTGCTCACTCAAATGTCAGTCATTAAGCTTTTCTTTTACCTCCACAGTGGCGTTACGTCCAGCTAGTTTCTTCACCTTCTTTAAAGCCCAGTTGCACGCCCAGCACACACCTGGAAGCTGCAGATAAAAGTGGCACATATTTTTAATACTTAGTAAAGGGATGACTTCTGAAAATAACACTTAATGTCATGGGAAAATGTTAAATAAACAGTAACTACACAACTAATAAATGGTTTTATTAGGAACACATTATTCGTAAGCGCACATTGGGACATTTTAATTGTGTATTAATGTATTTGTCAAAATTTGAAGTAGGCTAATACTATATGAGCCACGGTCAGTGTAACGCTTATCAGTTAAATTTTCTAAGCACAAACGGACATTTGGGAAAACAGAAACATTTTTCCACCTTGACAAATTAAAAAAATTGGATCTTTAACTTGTTTTTCCAATTTTGTGTTTTTTATTCCGAGGATCAGAAATTGAGAAAATTACAAAATTGCGTCTGAGCTCCAATTATTCAATACTGCAATTGTATTCTCTTCCTCTACTTTGTGGAATATTAACTGCATATGGACCAAAATGAAAAAACTGGGGTCTGAGGTGCTTGCAACTGATGGTTTCGAGTGGGGGGAGGGGGGAGGGGAGGGCAGGGCGTAGCTAGGCGAACAAGGGAGAGAATACCATTGCAGTATTGAATAATTGGGGCCCAGACGCAATTTTTTAATTTTCTAAATTTAGAAAATTAAAAAATGAAAGTCTGTTTGTGCTTAGAAAATTGAACTGATAAGCGTTACACAGACCCCCCAGCCACAAGCCATTTTCTGCAGAATTAATACTTTAACTTTTGAAACTTTAAGTAAATTCTGTTTCTGTATTTACTTCTTGCACGGGTACTTTTACTTAAGCTAAAGATCTAAGCAATACTGCCACCACTGATCATGAGCCTGAGGTTAGGGTTAGGTCAAGCCCAAAGTCAAGGTTAGTGTTGAATGCTGGAACATAAACGTTTTTACATTACCTTGCTGGCCTTCAACGAAATGACCATGTCAACCTGCTCCTGGTCATCAATGCTGACCTTGAAGCTTCCACTGTGGACTGTCCAGACTGTGAAGAGACCTGAACATGTCACCAGAAAGCACACAAGGAGGACTGAAGATGTTTCCATTGTTGGCGGTGATCTCTGAGTGTGTGTGTGTGTGTGTGTGTGTGTGTGTGTGTGTGTGTGTGTGTGTGTGGTGGGTGGGTGGGTGTGTGTGTGTGTGTGTGTGTGTGTGTCTGGTGATAACACACTTTTTATACACAGCCGAAGGAACGTGCCTTCACAACAACACTCATGCATGCTCCCACAGACCCCCTCTTCACAACCCCACCCACTTATCTTGACTTGAATATTTTCCCATCAATGCACTCACTCTTTGGCAAGGAAATGTTGCACTCGAGCCACAGTGTTGCAGCACAAATCTTCACTATTTTCATGTCATGAATACGCATTGTGGAAGTAGCCTACGTGCTAACCCTGCAGCAGTGATGGCTCAACCAGCTCCTTCTTGTTGGTTATTGGCTGGAACACTGTTTGTTATGGTTTGTGGGACAGGTTGGCCCAGTTTGTTTTTGTTGCCGTTTGTGGAGTGGCTGTCTACAAAGACCGCATTTTTTTTACAGCATGTTCAGGGGACAGGCAGCTAAAGGATAGTCAGGCGATGTTTGCTGTATGTGACAAAAAAATGTTGGAGCCTAAAAAACGCGTCACATCACTTAGAGCACCTTTAAATAGAGAAGAGTGATGGGAACGGGTCTGAAAGCCTGGACTCATTTTATCATGAAAAGCTTTAGGCATTTTGACGTTTCATTCTTTATTTATTCTAAGTTAGGACCTGGGACTGCAGATAAAGCTTTAAGCTAACTCTACATCAAATAGTAACATATGTTTATATAGCAGAGATGGGGACTCGAGTCTGAGACTTGGACTCGAGTCGCACTTAAGTCGCACAAACAGCTCCCAAAAGACTTCAGACTCGAGCTTCGTCAACAACATGTTTTCATGAAATTATTGCTTTTTAAATCTCATTTTATTCATGTATGTGTATTTTCTTTTATTGGCGCATATTGGGGAAACGTATGACGAGCTTTATGTCCCCTGCCCTTTGCCATAATGTGCAACGTAACGCATCCGTTAATTATGTGCGCGCACTCACATATAAAAAAAATACATTGACGATGGCGGCACCAAGTCATCCCGGAGTTGTGCCTTTTGTCATTAGTTTTGCTTTCAATAACTTTGTAAATAGTGGCTGTGTCGCGTGGGCAAACTCATGTGATGCTAATTGATCCCGTGGATGATTTGTAGGCTATTAAGTGAACAAGGTGTACCCGGTCCACCAAACACTGGGCCGTCTTGACTGTCTTAATTCTGCACATATTTTTGTTACTGTAGTCCTATTTACTCTTTAATTATTTCATCCATGCGTGGCGCAGCGGATCCGTGCGCACCGTTACCTGCCGTGGAGACGCTGGCCTCACTAACCTCTCCTCCTCTGAGTCAGGGTTTCACTGAGCGTACTAACACTTAGAAAATAAATAAATGGCATTACATCAGTGAGTTCAAACTGCTTATTGTGCGTAATTTGGAATGACACTGAGATGCACGTTGTTCTGTAACTGGTGTGGCGCTGCCACTATTCTCTTGATTTCCACTAAGACATTTCTTTGAGAGAAAGAGACTTTACATTTAGCATATATCGTCACAGGTAACAAACTAACCATTGCAAAGTGTTGTGCTAATGCTGGGAACAGGCACATTGTATCTTTATAGTTGTAGCCATATGATGTGACAGACTTAGGTTAATATTTCAGCAGGTCCGAGGGCTAGAGGGATGTGTTAAGTAGACCCCATGAAGTTATCCTACAACTGATTTTGATACTGTACTGTATGAATAATAGCTACAGGACATGCTTTGAATTCATAAGATTTAACAATACAGTGTTAGGGACAGATCAGATGGCCAGAGACTTGAGACTTGACTTGGACTCAAGCTCAAAGACTTGAGACTTGACTTGGACTTCCAAAAAATTACTTGTGAACATCTCTGATATATAGTTTATCTGATAGTGGTGAAAATTAACATTGTAGTTAGTTAAAATGATATACATTAACATTATAGTAACTTTAACGCGTACACTCACCCTAAATCACAATGAAACTAATTTTCTCACTTTTCTTTTACTATTAGCTGTGTATAAGATTATGTGCAGTGATTTTGCCTCCACCAAAGCACAAAAAAAATTATTTAAAAAAATTGAACTTGCATTATTAGAAACAAAGTGCCTTGTAAAATGATGCACTGTAAAATCTGTGTATTATATAAAATGATAGAAAGACATACTGCGGTTGAGTTCAGTACCACAAACAAACAAGTCTGTAGTCAAAATGTCAATATTTGTAGAAATAGATATTTCAGTCAAGCAGATGGTTTTATATTTACAGAAGGGGTGGGTAAGACAATGTTTTTTTGGTTGTTGCTATTTGAGTGAAGTGTCTGGTACCAACGTGCTGTTGTGGTGGCAACATTCAATTCAATTCAATTTTATTTATAGTATCAAATCATAACAAAAGTTATCTCGAGACACTTTACAGATAGAATAGGTCTAGACCACACTCTATAAATTCCAAAACCCCAACAATTACAGTAATTCCCTCAAGAGCAAGCATTAGAAGTGGCTATTGCGACAGTGGCAAGAAAAAACTCCCTTCTAGGAAGAAATCTCGGCAGACCCAGACTCTTGGTAGGCGGTGTCTGACGGGCCGGTTGGGGGCGTGATGAACAGTAGTGATAATAGTCACATTAGAAGTCACAGTGACTTCGAAGGTTATCGTGGAAGTTCATGTCATAGCAGGGCACATTGTGTCGTACTGAGTAGTGCAGTCTCCTATACCGGATCCTGACTACTCTGTGCATAGGAACATCACAGCAGGGTGTTGCGGGATGTAACGTGGCGCTGCAGAGCACGGGAAGAAGAAACATAAGGACTCCGGGGAGTAAACTCCCCAGAATTAGATTAGTAACAAGCAGTTCTGGGACAGGATGCATACAAAAGTAACAAGTAGAGATGAGAGAGCAGCTCAGTGTGTCTTAGGAAGGAACAGCCTCCCCGGCAGTCTAGAATTGTAGTAGCATAACTTAAGAGAGGCAGGTTAAAGAGAGGTGCCCGGTCGGGCTAGAACTCTCCCCAACCGGATCGGGCTGTACTGGCCTGCCTCCCTCTACTCTCGTTAGATTATTAATTATACAGTATATAAAACTGATGACTACGAGGAGAAGCAGTGGGCCGGGTTAGGTGGACGCTTCAACTCCTCGTTCCCTAACTATAAGCTTTATCAAAGAGGAGGGTTTTCAGTTTACTCTTAAATGTGGTGACGGTGTCTGC
The DNA here is from genome assembly GCF_004354835.1 of Perca flavescens. NCBI lineage: Eukaryota > Metazoa > Chordata > Actinopteri > Perciformes > Percidae > Perca > Perca flavescens. Next base: position 17,627,168 of record NC_041350.1, read on the forward strand.
CCCTCGAACCCCGACTGGGAGCTGGTTCCACAATACTGGAGCCTGATAGCTGAAGGCCCTGGCCCCCAGTCTACTTCCAGAGACTCTAGGAACCACAAGTAGCCCCGCATTCCGGGAGCGCAGTGCTCTAGTGGGACAATAAGGTACTATGAGCTCTTCTAAGTATGATGGTGCTTGGCCATTTAGAGCTTTGTAAGTCAGGAGGAGGATTTTAAATTCGATCCTAGATTTCACTGGAAGCCAATGCAGAGAAGCTAATACAGGAGAAATATGATCTCTTCTCTTAGTTCTCGTCAGAACACGTGCTGCAGCATTCTGGATCAGTTGGAGAGTCTTAAGGGACTTATTTGGGCAACCTGATAATAAGGAATTGCAGTAATCTAGTCTAGAAGTAACAAATGCATGGACTAGTTTTTCAGCATCGTTTTGAGACAGGATATTCCTAATTTTGGCAATGTTACAAAGATGGAAAAAGGCTATTCTTGAGGTTTGTTTTAAGTGGGCGTTGAAGGATATATCCTGATCAAAAATAACTCCTAAATTTCTGACAGCAGTGCTGGAGGCCAGGGTAATACCATCCAGAGATGGTATTACATTGAATATTTCATGTGCAAAAAACCCCTCATGTTAGCCCGTAGAGCAAGTTTGTGGGTGTTAACTTTCCAAATGTGCTTTAGGAAGCTATGTGTGTCAACATTTATGGCTCCACTAAGCAAGTTAATGAGAGCAGTGCAAACACATGGCCCTGTAGACTGTTGCAATTCAGTTCACTTTAACGGGAGTACAAACTTGTTGCTATGTTTTGTCCACATGTGCAGTTCACTGAGGGGTTCAGCAAAATATGAACATGGACATTTCTTCAACTGTTTAGAGTAAAACCCACACCACCAACAACAATGTGCTGGCAGTTTCCTTCCTGCTTCACACTTCAGTTATATTTAACACCCACAGTTCATCTATACACACCTTCATAGGGACCACAATGGAAATAAGTCTTTGGGCTTTATTGTGTCATCGCTGACTATTTATGTATTTCTAGTGTATGACGCAGAGTGCTGTTTCATATATGTTTTTTATATTTAAGTGGTCAAATAAAATCAATCAATCAATCACATTCACATTAGGAAACATGTAAACCATTTTTAACTTAATTTAATTGTTTTAATAAGTATAACATATAGGTTACATGTACTGTGTCACTTTTGTAGATATGGAAATGCTGGAATATCCCACATATTCCCTTTAACAGTCTAATCCATAATGAACCTTGTTCCCATTTAAAACTGATCTTTGAAGATACATAAAAAAAATGGAGGGATCCATTGACCAAAAGGGAGGTTTTGGCTTGAACTGGCATTTATTTATTTTTATTTGGCCACTTAGCAAAACAAGCTGTAAACACAATTATATTATTAACATATTATCACCTTATAAAGTTATGTGTTAGCAAACAATTACCCATTTACACACCCAGCATCCACAGAGTAACATTATAGTTCACTTGGACTCTTGTTTCTGGTCACCTGGCGAATGTAAGTCCAGTATTCACTCTGTTTTTTTGTTTCTCCAATTCCTGCAGGAAATATGTGGCTCTTTAGCTGCTAAATGCTCCACTATGTTCACCAGCTATAGACGGCAACTGTGTCTGTCTTCTAATTGGTGCTGGCCAGGTTGTGTACAGTGGGTTTTTAGCTTTTCTTTTCACTGGAAACAGCTCTTTGCTGCATCTGGAAACAACACTTATTAGAGTGGAGAGAGTAAACTAAAACCAATAAAGTTGTGGGCTGGACAACTGAAACAATGAGGTGGAAGATGCTATAAAGCTCTCTAGAGCTGAGAGGACCAGCAGAATTGGGTGATAATAATCTGTAGGCTAGTAATCATAATTGTGCCTTACCAATACAAGCAACCCCTTTCACATGCATATAACAATATTGATTACTGCAGCTTTAAGTTAAACTTTTGCATAGAAATAATTTCTACTTGAGTCCTTCTGTTGGGCCAAGAAATGAAGTGTCACCAATCATTTTGTAATTTCAGACACATAGTGAATGAGTATCTCTGTTGTTACATATAATTTGTTCTGTAAGAAAAATAAAAAATCACTTGATAAAGTGGTCCTACTCTGACCTCTGTATTCTCTTGTCTGGAAATAAACAGCTATCAATACAGTAAAAAGAAGTTTGCACAAAGCACAACTTTGCATTATTCACAACTTGAAAAGTCGCAGATGTGACTTGTTCCTCAGTAGTTCAGATGCTATTGCACTGGAACATTACAGAATCAGCTCTTCAGTAGTCTTGTATTGCCAGACCTACATTATCTCCACTGCGCTGTGGCAGCCCTGGAGTAAGCTTAACAGTAACTAGATGTTGCTGTTACTCTAATGAACCAAAAGGTGGTGCTAGAATAAACTCTCTGAGACCTGCCGGCACCCTGCATTGACGGCTTGGTGTGTGCCATTACACAGACACAGAACAGGAAAATGGGCAGACACTGAAATATAAAACTGCCTGTAGTTGTATCAACTTGTATAGTTGGGCTGTGCCTCCAGAGACAATTTAAACATTGCTTAATGGAGCTGTTGAAGCCTCCAAAGTCTGAACCAGACTCTCATGGTGGACTGCAGGGTGCGCAGATTGTCTGGTCAGATGGTCCGGGAGATGAAATGGGGGTAAACCAGCAAGACTTAATGAGCTGTGAGATGAAAAGATCATAAAGTGTCCTGGAAATAACAGTTTACAGTTTATTTTACGCTTTGGATAACAGTGTAAGCAAAATCCCTAATGAACCTAATGAATATAAAATGAAAAACCTCTGAGTTATTGCATGACACAACCAAATTAGTGACACAGCAAAGTGATTGCCAATGATCTCTCTTTCCCAACAGGCTGCAACAATACAGCTAGTGACAAAACAATCTCCGCTCAAGGTCCACTTACTCCTTTGTTCTCGTACTTTCAGTCGTATCACTCAGTCTTTATCAACAGAGGAAGTTTGCATAGTCGACATGAAATTGTAGATGTTCAAACTTGATTTGTTTGGAGGATGGGCACAAAATTGAACAAACTCGATAAAAATGTACAATCAAAGACATTCTGACCACTTTTAGAGGTTTTCTGTTGTTCATGAAGGTCAAGAATGAATTGACAATCTCAAATAGAGATATATTGATTATTGATCTTACTATCCTTTTTATCTTGGGCTTGTTTGGGGTTAATTGTTTTGGAATTTTAAATTAGCAGGAGCACATTTTGAATAAATCTTGTTATGGATTACTATATTCATGAACCTACAAAGTAATGCACAATAAACTGGTGCCACACAGCATTAAAAGAAGAGGCTTAATGTTTTATGTTTTAGACACATGCAGTCTTTCTCTGTCTTTCTTGCATCAGAATGGGCTCTAATACATTCATAATGCCTTGTACAATCGTGTACTGATGGCTGTGTGATTGAGAATGCATTTAGATAACAATTGTCTTGTTGAAACATGTGCACGATGCACTACCTCATTTAGCAAATTCATTTAATTTTCCATGATTGTGTGCTTCTATAATTAGTCCATAATTAGAAGCATGACTTTTAGCACTAAGAGTTTGGGACTGATGTGAAAACTGAAACAAAGGAAATGTTGCATATAAAACTTTATAAAAGCATCTCAGTGCATTACTTGTCTTTATTGCTGTAAAAAATAGGTTTGTTTTTTTACGCACTCTTAATAGCTGAGTCACAATCCAGTTGTTTTTACTGGCAACTAAATCACATTATAATATGGATAATTGCATGATGCATCATTTTTGTCGGGCCCACTTGAGCGAATGATAAGCTTATTATCGATTGCAAATGAATGAGCACCAGAGAAAAGAGAACCATGACAGAAATTTAGGAATCCTTCTGACAGACAGATGAAGTAACATTCAGGATGAGATATGTGAAATATTAGGCATGTGTTTTTTTATAGAATTCATTGTAAAAACTCTGTTTTACAGAAAGAGGACAAGATATGCAAGACACCACAAAAATCATTATTGTGATAAAGAAGACATTTTAATCTTGTATATACATTATGTACAATGTGGAGTTCTTGGACATTCAATAAAGCCAAGTTTCAGTGCAGAACAACCTTTAAGAGATATATACTATATCTACTTTGATGCAACACCTCTTTAAAACGAACTTAACTGGAATCTGAACAAGAAGTGTTGTTCCGAACTGTTTGTGCTGAGAAAGAAGAAAACCACACGAGAGTAATCACATTTAAAGTCAACACGCAAACTAGAAATGTTTCATTGTCTTACAGCACCATCATGTGTTCACAGGTCATCCCCAGCAGATCACACGATCATTAAATCATGAATGTCCTGATTTGATCCTAGCTGTACCTTCTCATTCGCTTTAATAGCAATGAAGCCGTGAATCTTTCGACAAAAACGACTAAAAAGAGAGAAAATTTAATTAAAGACAAGCTTTTAATGTTAGCTCCTGATTCTAATGATGATATAAATGTATTACAGTCATCATTAAGTAAAATCGTTGATTACAATGGGTAAGACATTATAAACTCAGGGAATATGAGGGTGGTATTTTTGGAAGACCACTGAGAATTCTTCAAAAGTCTTTTATTGTTTCTAACTCCTCTGAAAATACTCCCACGCATCTCTTTGTTGCATCCGATGTGCAGATTCTCACCTGAAACACATGGAAACCTTTTGAAGTTATTTCATAGGACTGTAACTGTACCATTCTGTATGGAGTTTGTATGTTCTCCCCATGTTTGCGTGGGTTCCTCCGGGTGCTCCGGTTTCCCCCACCATCTAAAAACATGTACTAGGTTCTCCAGTCAGTGTATTTGATCAAGGCACTGGCTCAGATCTGGAGTCCCTAGGCGCTGTAAATGGCTTCCCACTGCTCCCTTGAAGGATGGGTTAAATGCAGAGAATGAATTTCGCTACATGTATGTGTATGTGACAATAAAGTACCTTTACCTTACCTTTACCAGAAAGATATATGACAGGTAGAAGTTAAATATATTTTAAGGGAGATTTGAGGCTTCAAAGAAAGTAAATGTTATTGTATTTGTTTATTCAATGTTTCCATCACCTTTCTGACACCAAGGATTTTGTCATCCAAAATAATCAGACACTTCAGAGTCTATTGCAGACTACTTTGCATTAAAAGCACGAAGCATGCTTAGCATGAGAAACTAAACTAGTTGTAAGGGGAATGTCATTGTGTGTGTTGAAACCTTGAAAAATAATCATTGTAGTAAGTGTTTATTTCCTTTTCTTTGGCTGAAACAGCCAGAAAACTGTTCCACTTTCCAAAAATGAACAGCTTGTAACAGAATAAAACTAAGGGGAAAAGTAACAAACACATTGGCTCTATAAATTAGGTCAAGTCCAGTGAAACAGTGATTTCCTGTCTCCCTGCAAACAACAAACAGTCTGCCGTTTCAGCATCTTTCTCTGTGCTGAGAGGAAGTAAAGTAAGGTACAGAGACTCTGACCTGCAACTGAGTAGAGTCCTCATCATTGACAAAGCCAGCATCACTTTTAGGTCCATGACATCAAATCTCCCTCACTGGTTTCTTGTAGCTATTTTGCAGGTTCACTTTCCTCCTCCTCTAACATCCAGGCAACAGATCCTCCCCCTCCCCCTCTCTGTCTTTCACTCTCTCTCTCTCTCTCTCTCTCTTCATTTCTCTGAATGTTTGTCTCAGATGATTTCCAAAACGTCATAGGGCACAAAGCCTCTCTTCTTTCCACTCCCCACTCTGATGAAGCCGCTGCGTTCACTCTCACTGCTCACACAGATCTAAGGGGGAAAAAATGAAATTTTACTTTAATGTGAAAACTAGAAAGTACAGTGAACAAGTAGTCAAACATAGTACAAAACATTTGGTTAAAACATTTGAAAAGCATACGGACAACACTGTTGACATACCATTGGTCACATACTTTCAGTCTGGGGCTCTTTCTCAAGGTTTAAGTTAGGCCCGCATTTACTTTGGTTACCTGTCAGTTTTCATGTTGATTTAAAACTCTTCTACTACAGTACATACTACTTGCTACATGGTCTTCTGCCAATATATTTGTCAGAAAAGCTTTTTATGTATGAACCAATTACTACTGTTAATAATATTGCTATGATTAGTGTACTGATTGTGTAATCTGGCTATCACCATACCAAGCTCAATCTTTTAAGATCGAACATTAGTCTGGGGAGTCTGCTCTGTATTTTCTCTGTACAAGAGGCGTGATCAACGGGCATAGTTTAAATGACTCTGTACGCAATTGGATAGTCCTTCAACCAACCAACCAACGTAGCAGCGACAGCAGCATCAACGGGTTGCCGCCATGGAGTGCTGCACTTCGGTGGCCGGCTTGTTGAATGTAAACAAGAAGCTGCTTGGTCGCTTCTCTATCGTCATCGTGTTAAACCCGTCAGTAGCGCGACAGGTGGATAAGCCAGTTTGTGATTGGTTCCCACAAATTTGTAATGGAAGCAGGATAGATAAATGTACAGGTTTCCAGCCTGGATGTATTAAGAGAACCTGAGCTGCAGGGCTGGGTTTACCCAGTCTACTGATTGTAAGTACTGACAGCCAAACCTGATAGGGGGTGTTCTGAGGAATAAATACTGTTATTTTATATCAACAAAAAAAGTCCCTCATGATGGACCACGACACATCATATTTGTGTGGGTTAGGGTTAGTACTATCCAAAATCTCCCCCTGGGTTTGTGTGACTGGAAAAGAAAGGCAGCAGGTCACAGAATCATCTTGTTTTCAGTGGTTTTATCTCCACTGGGGGTTGCTTACTTTAGTCTCCTCTGAGTCCCATCATGTCCTGGAAAGCATTGTGGGAAAAGGGGGGGCTAATCTAAGTACAGCATTATGCCAAAATGCTAATCCAATGGTAACTTCTAAGAGGGATCCTCTAAGCTATTCAGTGAATAAGCATATGCAAGGGAAGAGTCACTGGAGGTAAGAGGCAACGTGGGAGTTGCAGAAGGGTAATAAGCTGGCTAAAGAGCTGCTGGATGATGTGAATCCGATGTGCTTCAATGGCTGGGGTGTGATCATGAATTAGACACAGGTGTAATGTGGAAGTTTTAATGTCCCCACAATAAAGGTCATTGCTTCGCCAACACAGGATGACGAGGACGTTCAAGTGATCAACCCTGCTAATGTTTGGTCTAAATTAATCCTTTATGTTTTGTGGCTTTAAAGGGCAGGCAATTAACCTTAACAACAAACCTATCGTTACTGTCTGGTGAAAGTTTCTCATCTCTAAAAAGTCACTTAATTATAAACTAAGAAAACTAGCCTTGTTATTAGCTCGATTGCCAGGTATTTTCTGGTTTATCTGGCAGGTTTTGAAATGCTTTTATTTACCAAAAGGTTGCAGTTTTTTCTTGCATGCATTCCTTTAAAGCCACAGTTTGCAATTCAAACATTTCTGACCTCCAGTGTATCAAAAAGGCCACTGTTACATTACATTAATGCAGTTATTCAGCTAGTGTTTTTCTTCCTATTTGGTCCATTGATACTTGGGCACCTGGTTGGTTGGTGAAACAGCAACAACGCTCTCCTACAAGCTGACATCCATGCACTACATTTCTGCAAAACTGACCTGTGAAAAATCTTCACAGAATACAACAAATAATTTAATTTACAATTAAAATACACTTAACACATGTTGTCTTTAATATAGATCTTTACTGGGTAGCATTCTGCTTCTTGCGGCTTGCATTGTGTTGAGCGTCTCTATAGCTGAAAAAGACACACCAGCTGCCAAAAGGTCAATACCCAGTAATGCCCTGAACAATACAACAATAATAAAACAAGAAGAAATAGAAGGCAGAGTCGTTGCAGATGCAGAAGTTGACGCAGACAACCTAGAATAAAGCAGCAGGATAATTTAGGATAAAAATAAACTATTTTAAGGGGAACCTACTATTCAGCCTGGCTTGATTTGAAGAATTTTCACTTAAAATATCCATCATCTACCATCATCATCCTCATAAGGTTTGCACTGTACCTGTCCCTCCTTCAGGGTGATCTGGCCTTGTTCCTTACAGCCAATGAATGTCCTGGTACACCTGAACACTTGGTCTTCAACCCGCACCTGATGAGCATAGGCTGCTGGGAAGAAACCGATCCTGTCCTCAATTATCCCCTGAAAAAAAAAAACATCAAACATGAAAACAGCTGACACATGGGAGAGCTGCACAGTACATAAGAAGACTACAAACCCAGTGATTGTATAAACAACAGGGGTTATGTTGGTTACAGTACATAAAACCTGTATTATGTTTTTTTTTTTTATTATACTTACTTTTATATACCTGGTACATATATATATATATAAAGAAGAAGATACTGCATATACATATGTATACATATATGTCTTCACCTTCAGTACCTATACATTGTACTGTATGCAGGTGTTATATCAGGTAAAGTAAGGTAAACACGCCAGATGTCTTTGTTTATCTACCGCCATATAGAGAACAGCAACAGAGTTACAATGCGTGATGAGTTTCTTCATGGTCTGGTGGCAGCCGGCTGCGTCTGTTCAGTCACGTATAGGCCCTTTTGTCTCCCTAATTTATCTGTCATGCAGTTGTGTCCTGAGGCAACCTGTTGCCTCGCTCCTATAATTTACAGCTTGACTTCCTGTAATTTATCAAGCGCTTTCTGGAAAACACACATTATCGGTTAACTGGCAACAACTAACTTGCAAACATTAGCTTCGATTTTTCCATCTTGGAAGGTTAATTCTAATTGTAAACAAAGAAAAAGTTTTAGATGAGTCATGTCCCTATTTTAGGTGTAATATGTTGGTATCGTACCTTCCACCAGTCATCATTGGAGTCATCAGCCAATAAGATTCTGTCTCCCGCGCTGCAATATAGAGCAAAACAAAAGAGAAATTAAGTTTTTCTCTTCCTATCTGCATTGTTGGATAACTCCATGTACATTTTGAAACAGAGCCCCTTTACAAAGCAGGTATTAATGACCTACCTTTGCCCTGTGCTTTAGTGGTACATGTCTACAAACCAATTACCAATACAGAACTGATTGGTTATCCTACAATAAAATGTCAATAACCTTTATTAACATCTCGTACCAATCCAGTGCATATTTAAGAACACTGTAACATGCTTCTCGTTTAAATTGAGACAGCTGGAATTATTAAAAAGTCATCTGGAGAGTTTTTTTAACCAACTTACCTAGCTAAATCTACTAGTGACAGGCATCATTTTAGCTAAAAAAAAAAAAAAATCATTGGGTAGAAATGAGAAGCCTGCTTTTATTTATGTCTATTTAAAATTGTTGACCCATTGTTAAACTCTGTCGACAATGAAAGGAACTTTAACTCTTCACTTGATCTCTTTAAAAGGGTCCTCCTATTCACGTATGGTATGCTGTATAGTCAAGCAGAAGAGAAGGTGTTAGGTTTTTTTCTGATTGGATGCACCTTAATCCTGTTTGCTGTGAGTAATTCTTCTTTGTCCAGGAAACGTATGAATCATTTTACCCCATCACCGCATGTACCATAATTACTAGCATCTGTTCAAAGCCGTCGGCAAAATTTGACCAATAAAAACAAAAAAGGACCAGCATACATGAGTCAAATGTTGCTTTACGCAATTTCCCTTTTTCTTTCTCTTGTGGTTCAGTTACAACACTGTCTGTCCTTTGCTTGGCAATGCTCACCCTGACTCAGAAAACATTGTTTATTGTAGGTGAGAAACAGCACAGCACCCAATGTTGTAAAAATGTCTAAGTTGACAACAAAGTAAACACATTTACTGTATGAGCATGTCTTCCGAGTACTGTGCCTTAAAAATCACATTAATCCTTATAACGTGAGCCATGAAAGGGAGAACAAAGGGTTCGTGAAATCACTGTCCATTAAATAACAAAAAAGAAAGTGGGTTTTCTGATTCTATATTCTAAAATGCAGAACTCATCATCATTACAATCACCACATAGTCGAAGGTAATCATGCAATCAGAGGATGTGGCGGCCACTGAAACTAATCACAAACCTGATTTTCTTGATCAAACTGAAAATTGAACCTTTTGATTAAATATTCCATTTTCCCCTTCATTTGTGTTTTATGTCTTCAAGCGTTTGATGTTTTGATTATTGTCTGCAGCGAAACCTCGAGGAGAGAAAAAAAAAATTGATGAAGGCTTTCATAAGAGAATACATTTAAAACAAAGCTTGGTGAACTTTGTGCCGTATCGCAGGTGGACAGGGAGTCCAAGAGAAGAAGTCAATGAATTTTAAATTACGCCTGACGATTGAAGAGGACGTATCCATGAGTGTGTGTCGCAGGAGAAAGAGTGAAAGAACAAATGCACTCTCATATCCTTAAATCCTCGTAGGATTTCTGCGAGAACCAGGAGCAAATGGGTCCTTAGGCTGAAGGACTGCTCATAATGAATACTCTCTTCCTCAGGGCCTATTGCAAAGTATGTTGCAGATGATGCCTATGCCTCGCCTCAAATGTTCTTAAGAAAAATATTTTAGTATACTGCTCGCTGCAAAATGAGAACGTTTGTGACCAAGTCGGGCCAAAACCAAGCATCACCCACCAGCCAACCTGGCCGGAGCAAACTTTCTCATTTTGCAGCTAAAGAGTAAATCAAAGCTGATTCCCAGAGGACAGAAAACTACAGCTGCGCAGCTCTTAAGCCATTGAGCCACAACCCAATCATGCTACGTTTACGTTTATGTGGCCGGCTATTTTCATAAACAGACATTTCAACCTCTCCGTTTTCAAAAATAACATCGTGCACAGCTGTCAGTTTTCAGAAAAGTGTTTCTTTACACGTGTCGTTAATGCTGCCAAGTGCATGCCAAACCTGTAGGTGGCAGTGTAACGAGAAGCTCAAGCCCACGTTAGCCAATCAGAATCCGGAAAATAGCAACAACAGCAACGAATCACTTCCTCTTTCTGTCTCTCAGCTGCCTAAACCTCCGTTTGTCTCAGTTTACATGTAAACGTGCAAGTTTTCCAAAATCTCCACTCTGGCCGGAGGTTTTAGAAAGAATCATTTTCAGAGACAAATTCTCCGTTTGCATGTAAACGAAGGGCACAAACAAAGGGAAATGTCTCAGTTTTTCAAAATAAGCATGTACGTGTAAACGGGGCATCAGTGACGATACAACAGGTGTTTTCAATCAACTGCCAAAGCCAAAACACCAGGTGTGACATCACTACAGTAATTCGGCTGTGTTCAGATTGAAGGGCAACATGCTTGAATGTTTGAACCCACAGAGAGCAGCAGTAGCATTTTGCCCTCAATGACACAGTTTCCCAAATTCATACTACAACTGTCTACGATATTTATGCAGGATGGTTACCCTCACTGCTTGTCTTGTAGTAACACCAGATATACTTAATAGCTTAAATTAGCTTCTTCTGTGGCCATTGTTCAAGTTCTTTCTGTAAGTTTTCACTCCATATTCTTAGTTGAATGAGTATTTAGGTATTGGCCAGTACAAGTCTCATACTTTTAACCAAAATAATATGTTATTTTGCTAGCAATCAAAAATAATATATCCCCTCTTAGCCACTAGTACACTTTGTACGCCTCATGGGAGCTATATATGGACTTCTAAATGGACTTTCCAAAGACTCTCAGGATAAATCCAAGAAGACATGAGATTGACTGATATTAATAGACATCATGGCACACACACATAGGTACTATTAATGAGGCCACCCCAGAGAAATAAATCTTTGAGGACCATTACCTACAAAGAAGAAGCTAATTAGTTTTGTAAATCTATACTTGTATACGTTGACTTCTAGTGCTCTAAATACAGCGATTATATAAGATAAAAGACAGACATACTAATTAACAGACAACTGAATTTCCTGACATTAAAGAGTAGATGAATATAGACACAGAAGCACAGAGGTTTTCAGACCAGCATGTCACCCTATTTCCCAACGTAAATTAAACACCTTGTGTTTGTGATTGTGTGCCTAGGTCTGGCATTGTATGACTGTATACGGGCATAAAGTACAGTATAATTGAGTTTTTTGTGTGTTTTCTTTTTTAGATTTACATTATGTGTGCTACAGAGCATACAAGGCGAGTTTAGAGGAACTGCAATTGACAGGTGCAACATGCATGAAGTTCATTATTTATGTTGTAACGCTCAGGAGTCAATGAATGAATCTCACGAATAAGTCACACAGAGATTGTGTTTCTCTGCATATACAATTAATCAATATATTATGATGATAGGGGTAATTAATAATAAGAGAATCTCCCCCCCTCCCTCCCCCCCTCGCTCCTCCTCCTCCCCCTTATAGCTAGAGTCTGAACACTGATGTAAGATGCAAAAATATTCAAACAAATAATGATCATTAAAAAGTGTAATTGCAATATTTAGGAACTGGCACAGATTTGTTTGCTCTAAGATTAAATAAGCAGCATAACCTTGTTGTAGATCCAAATCACGGGGCGGATACACAAATTATCTTTTACTTTAGTTAACATTGCGAGAAAGGGAGTTTGTGCTGCATTCATGGGGTGTCGAAATAATTGGAAAAAATAAGTTCCTGAATGGGAAAATTCACATTGCATTAACATTATGACATAGGGCATGCCTTGGCAGAAGTCTGCACTCTCCCAGTGCCATTCTAGTTTTCTTTGTTTCCTCTTTTCTTCAGAACATTTTGAATAGCAAAAACTGTATCAAAAGAGATCATATTTCTTAATTAGATTGATGTGTGTATGTGTAAACTAACCTCATCTCCAGGTCATGGCTGTCTTGGGGAGTGAAGCTGAACAAGGCCACGTACGTTCTGAGCTTAAGGACATCTTTCTGTAGCTGGATCTGTTCCAACTAGAGAACACACACACACACGGAAACACATAAACATACAGATTTGGTTTTCAAGAAGTCTCAGGGAAAAGAAAACCTTGCTGACGCTGACAGGTTAAACAAAGCTCATAGTCACACAAATACAATACAACACCATATTCTCTATTGTCACTTTTCTCGCAGTCATATCTTAAAATAGTCTTTTGGCATTCACATAGGCAGGAGAAGCCTTTGTTTACAGAACACTGATAGACCGGGGAGCCGCTTAAGTTATTCTGCAATCTGTTTCTTTTAAGGAACAGGTTTTAATGAACGCTCAAGAAGTTAAAACAGGACAGAAGTTGTTATTGACGTGTGAGCACAATTAGCAGGGAAATGCGCCGCCATTCTGGTGCTCTTCACACTGCTCAGAAAACTGGTGGGCATTTTCTTGTTTCACCAATACCTTGAGTCTGAATACATGTGTTCCTGAAATCCCTCCAAATGATAACTTGTTCCTGCATAATTGCCTTTGGCCAAAAGATATGAGAATTACTTTTTAAGACACACTAATGACCATTTTTGAAAGACAGCAGGAGAATTTGCCATCTTTGTGGTGCTGTATAGTTAATGAAGAGAAGGGTCTCCCTGAGCGTCATCCATGTGTATGGGCAATGTAGCTGATGGATGAGTTGAGTTAACTGCAGCCACAAGGCAAACTGCCTCTGTGGCCTCTGGGTGAAAACAACAACATCAAGCACTGGCAATCCATTACAGCTAACTAAGAGCTGCTCACTGGCCATGAGAGGCACTCGATGCTGTGGTAGCCTGGAACACTGAATGAGAGGTCGGGCAGGTCGAGATAACAGCCTCCTTTGTAACTGAGTTAGCGGAAAAAAGGCCGTACTGTATATGTAGTGAGGGACACTGTGGTGAAAGAAAAATGGAAAAAAGGAAATAGAAGAGCAGTGTGCATTCCTTTAATTCTGCAGTAACTGATAGTAAGTAGTGCAGTAAGATGTAACTACTTAGGGGTAGTAAAACAACCTGCAAACAACTTTAAAATATTATCACCTTATAAACTTGTTATGGTGAACCTGTTAGCCAACAGTTGCCTATTTATAATACATGTCTAGCAAACACAGAGCAATATTAGCTTTAATTTGGAGTCATGTTGTGAATGTTGCATTTCACTCTCCCTCTGGCACTGTTTTGCTCCACCAATTCCTGAGAATAATATCTTGCTATATAGCAGCTAAATGCCCCATTATTTACACAAACTAGTCGCTACATCTTGTCATTTGATCCATTATTTTATAAAAAATATTGATAAGTGCAGCTTTAAGAGCTAATTTTGAGCTAATATCTTTAGAACAGTCATTTGGCTATGGTGATACATTTTACACCTTCTGGCAACAACAAAAGCACCAGAATTTAGTTTGGATAAACAGAAGCTGCCTTAAATGAACAGACAAACAAAAAGAGCACCACCGACGACAATATCAAACTTCTCAATCAGAGAATCCAAAAAGAAATCTGTAGCATGAGCCAGACTATTTTACTGTCAATTGATCTTGGGTAGTTTAACACAAAACCTGGAAAGTGTGAACAGATGGGGATCCTGTGTGTGACTGTGTGTGTTCCATTTGTGCGTGTGAGCCTCATCTCAAATTGGAGGCTCCTTCTCTGGTGAAGAAGCAGTTTTCAAGCGTTTTTCTCTGCTCATTACCCTGCAGAGCCTCCATCTGTCGTCTGACAGACAAACGGGCCGCTGTTAGCTGTGTTCGGTCCAGCCTGATAACACAGCACAATGCACTTCAAGTTTCTTACCCGAAAGGAAGCGCTGGACTGCTAGATTGTATTGCAGACGATAGATTATGTTTGTGCATGTCTGTATTTTTTGCCTTATATGGTTATTTCTTCATTTTTGTGTTTGTCCGAGTATCTGTGGTCTTTTTCCACTGTTGACAACTGAGATAAACATGTTAAAGTATAAACAAAAACAGGATAGACGGCTGCACGTAGAAACTGTGTACAAAGAACATTGATGCTGAAAGCACATCACCCACAAAACTCATCATGGAAGCTATAAAGGAATAGAGCAGTTCTGAAATCTGCCCATGAAATATTCATTGTTACTCTGCAGGGGGTGCCAAGATATTCACAGAGGTTTAACCTTTTTCTCTCTCACAAGCATGAATTTTGCACCATCAGCACTGCATCTACACTGTAGAGAGTAGTTGCAGAAGGACAGACCCCAGAGCTGCAGATCCAAACTTAACGTAAGGTCAGGCTTCTCTCCTTCGGCGCAGGCCAGTGGTCGTGTCAGCTCGGGTATGATTTGTTACAGCAGGAAGAGAAGTTTTTCCTTCAGAGTCCTGGGAAAATCAGCAGTGAGGATAAAGGCGAGGGGCAAGGAGCAGCATGCTTAATGGACACAGAACAGACTGGCTGGGTATCAGTTCTCAGAGTGACCACAAAGAGTTCAGGCAATGGTCAGTGGACAGTCTCAGTCTGCTCTCAGAGGTTTTCAGACTGCACCAATAATACACGTTACTGTAAGTTCAAGCAGCAGAATAACAATCTCTGTGAAAAGTGAGGAGAAAACTTAATGAGAATTGCTGACAGGACAGTTCAAGCTTGCCATTTATCTAAAAGAGTACATTCACATTAAGTTTACTTTTTCTTATTCTTCCTATTTTTGCTCCTAAAATCTTTGGGACATTTTCATCTAATAATTAGTTAATTACTGTGTATACATGCTGTTAAAATTGACTGGGATCAGGTTTTTGTTAAAAGGAACCGACCGATAAAGAGAGCCTTCACTAGAATGGATACATTACTGTAATCGGCCTATTGCTGAAATCTGAAAGTCTGAGTTGTTGACAGGACTGAAATGCAGGTGTATGTTAGGAGAACTGATCAGGCATGTATAGTGTACTCATTCACACACACACACACACACACACACACACACACACACACACACACACACTTGTCAGCATTAGATGTGTTTAATGTAAAACAATTGGATGGATTGATTTGTTTCTTACCGGAAAATCGTCAGGGTTTCTTTCTGGCTGGAGGTAATGCTCTGTCCCGTTCTCAATGACTGTGAAAACTTCAAAGAAAAACAAATAACGAATAACTAAATTAAATCTACAACCATATTATACGAAACAAGATTAAATTCAAAATTCAATTATATGTTGGACACATAATAAAGCATACTGATGTATTTGCTATATTTAGAACCTTGCCAGAAAACTGGCAAAAAAATGATATGTTGTCCCATGAGTAATTAATGCCAAATCAAAAGGGCAAATTTCATAACTGGTTTAATTATGAGATATCGGGCGCCCGGATGGCTCAGTTGGTGGAGCGGGCGCCCATATATAGAGGTTTACACCTCGACGCAGCGGGTTCGACTCCGACCTGCGGCCCTTTGCTGCATGTCATTCCCCCCTCTCTCTTCCCTTTCATGTCTTTAGCTGTCCTGTCAAATAAAGGCTGAAAAATGTCCGAAAAATTATCTTTAAAAAAATAAATAATTATGAGATATCTTGTGTGCAATAGGAAACCTTAGCCTGGTGGCACTAAATCAAAGGTGTCACCAAAAACTTCACTTGGTTCACAAATATCCATACCATTTATTTGATGATTGTTTTTCATTGGCATAGCCTTTTTTTCATTAACCCATGCACTATCAACAAACTAGAGCAGTGTCAAGGCCGACACGTGGCCCTGGCGAACAACAAATTGATTTATTCTTTTGTTGGGTCAGGTGCTATGCTCTGGAGAAAATTGTTGAGCAGCATTGTAGCTGTGCTTCTTTGTAGTTGTGCCTTCACTGCTCAGAGTGAATGCTCCAGATAGTGAAGGGTCAATGCCTTGCCCTTTCCTACAGAGACTATTGTGTATCTCAAAGAACCCAGGCACCACTAAATCAAGAGCTACACACAATGCAGATACAAAAAAGAATTTTTTTTCCCCAGGATATTCTATAGCAGGGTCAGAGTGAGCAAACAGCAAAAAGAGAGGCAAGAGTTCAGTTCAGTTGAAAACAGTGGGGAACCTTATTTGACGGTTCATAGGAGGAGAATTTGATGTTGCAACCTTCTCAGACACCCTTGTGGCAAGAGCAATAGCAGTGTGTTTTTCCCTGTGTCACTACATGGCTGTAATCCAGATGCACACAGTGTACCGCAACAGATACTTACCATCATCGCTGTGTTTTCTCGACAGCTCCTGCCTACTGCTGTGAGCCACTACTTCCTCCGGAACCTTATCCAAGTCACTGGTCTGCAGAGATCAGAGAGCAGAGATAAAACAGATTAGATAGATAGAAAGATAACGTTAGATAGAGATAGATAGACTAAGTTCAGTTTCAGAAAACTAGCTGAAAATGCTTCCACTTGCACAGTCTAACCAGCTATTTTGGAGAAAACCGTAGTGTAGCAAACATGCTGTTCCTAAGTCTGCATTTGGAAACTATTATCATAACCCCTGTTGGGATCACATTGTCTCTGTGAGCCTCCATTGACACACACACCCATTCAATAACAGCTGCACAGGACAGGACAGGATGGCCCCAACCCAACAGCTTTCAGATGTCATCATACAAAGGCACCTATCCAGACTGCATATACAGTTTAGCTTACATTAAAAGTGATAAGCTATGAAAAATGGATTTCCTTGTGTATTACACACAAAGATGGAAAAGAGGCTGGAGAGTGTAGCTGTACAGTACAATCAGTACACCGACATCGCCCTTCATCACTGCCTGGACCAGACTGCCTTTATTGGTAGTGTTTACAGCACTGCAGTGGCAGTATCTATTTTGACCATCAGCTACAGCATGTCCGTTGCAAAGGGACAAAATAAAATACAACCTGTATGTGCATTATATCTTAACAAAGGGATAGGAAACTTTGTTCCTTGAGATAGGAAATAGGATAAATACAACTAAAAGTGTCGGTGACCAGTATAAACAAACACTATCCAACATTATAAATTATCCTTTTCTTACCGAGTTTCTGTGTGGCGACTCAGAGCCACTGGCCCTCTTGGCCTTTTGTGCTAGCGACGTCCCAAATCTCAAGGCCTCATACACAGGGTCCACCTTATTGCCACAGGCTTTAGAAAAGAATGAATACATGATAAAGCTGACGTCAAACAAACGTTACACTTTCAGGATAGGCTAGGGCATGTTGTGATTTACAATACTAAAAAACAGGTAGGTACATCTTCTAAAACAGCTCAAGTGGAAAAGTGGTTCTAAAAGGAGTGGAGTAAAGTTTTTGCTTTAGGGCATGCCATTCTACACAGAAGAGAAATTATTATGGATATTTAAGCTGCTCACCGATGGGCATGACTTCTTTGATGCAGCCATACTGTTCCTGGATCAGTAATGGAGAGCTGTAGTACCGCCGAAAGCCTTTTGGCTGAAGGACAGATAGGGGGAAAAGAGAGAGAAGCGACAGACATTAGAGACAAATCAATATGCAGCACTGCAGGCAGCACAGCACCCTGACACTGAAATACTGCACATAACTCTGTTTAGTCTGATGTTTCTGAGCACAAGTGACAGAGATAAAGTTCTGCCACACAGGATGATGGACATCACTGTTTGGATGAATCACAACAACTATATTTCACTCTGCAGACTGAAAAGACTGAACAGTGTCCGATAAATACCTAAGTATAATTATATATCAATTTAAATATAAATCTACACAATGTTAGTCTGGGCTAATCAGTCAAACAGTCTAATGTACTGTGTTTGAATGTGCACAGCCCTCATTTTAATGGTTGAATGATCTGTAGGAATGTAAAAATCATTTATTCAATTTGCGTTTGTGCTCATAACATATAGATAACTAAACCTTATGTTGAAAAATAAAAATGTAAGCATTAATTCTCATCGTTGCCAGAACAATTTGATGCAAGAAAAGGAAATCAAAAAACATTAACAGTTATAAGTCATTAATTAATGATGAACTACTCAGTAACAATCCATATTAATTTGTAATGACTACTTCGCCAGCCTGTTGTGGATCAGCTCTATTTAATATTGTACAGCGTAAACCCAGATTTAGTTGTAATGAAACTTTTTAGTGGTCACTACTTATTCTTTCATGTTTTGTTAAAAACCATTTTCATTACTAAATCAAATTAGTTGTTTGTAATGATCAGTTTAAGTATGCAGTGCACAGATAACTAAGGATGTTAAGTTTCTGTATGGGAGGGGTGGGGTCCAGGTGGGGTCATTTGAACTCTTCTGAGCTGAAACGATGCAAAGGCTCATGGGAAAAAATGTATATGTTCGGAACGGTTTCTGTCCTAGTTAAAGTCCATCCATCCATCCATCTTCGTCCGCTTATCCGGTGTCGGGTCGCGGGGGGAGCAGCTCCAGCAGGGGACCCCAAACTTCCCTTTCCCGAGCAACATTAACCAGCTCCGACTGGGGATCCCGGCGTTCCCAGGCCAGGTTGGAGATATAATCCCTCCACCTAGTCCTGGGTCTTCCCGAGGCCTCCTCCCAGCTGGGACGTGCCTGGAACACCTCCCTAGGGAGGCGCCCAGGGGCATCCTTACCAGATGCCCGAACCACCTCAACTGGCTCCTTTTCGACGCAAAGGAGCAGCGGCTCTCCGAGCTCCTCACGGATGACTGAGCTTCTCACCCCTATCTCTAAGGGAGACGCCAGCCACCCTCCTGAGGAAACCCATTTCGGCCGCTTGTACCCTGGATCTCGTTCTTTCGGTCATGACCCAGCCTTCATGACCATAGGTGAGGGTAGGAACGAAAACTGACCGGTAGATCGAGAGCTTTGCCTTCTGGCTCAGCTCTCTTTCGTCCTGGCGGTGCGATAGATTGAATGCAATACCGCACCCGCTGCGCCCGATTCTCCGACCAATCTCCCGCTCCATTGTCCCCTCACTCGCGAACAAAACCCCAAGGTACTTGAACTCCTTCACTTGGGGTAAGGACTCATTCCCTACCTGGAGAAGGCATTCCATCGGTTTCCTGCTGAGAACCATGGCCTCCGATTTAGAGGTGCTGATCCTCATCCCAACCGCTTCACACTCGGGTTGCGAACCCGATCCAGTGAGTGCTGAAGGTCGCAGGCCGATGATGCCATCAGGACCACATCATCTGCAAAGAGCAGCGATGAGATCCCCAGCCCACCAAACTGCAACCCCTCCCCACCCCGACTACGCCTCGATATCCTGTCCATAAATATTACAAACAGGATTGGTGACAAAGCGCAGCCCTGGCGGAGGCCAACCCTCACCTGAAACGAGTCCGACTTACTACCGAGAACCCGGACACAGCTCTCACTTTGGTCATACAGAGATTGGATGGCCCTGGTAGAACCCCCTCACCCCATACTCCCGCAGCACCTCCCACAGTATCTCCGGGGGACCCGGTCATACGCCTTCTCCAAATCCACAAAACACATGTAGACCGGTTGGGCATACTCCCAGGCTCCCTCCAGGATCCTTGAGAGTGAAGAGCTGGTCCGTTGTTCCACGACCAGGACGGAATCCGCATTGTTCCTCCTCAACCCGAGGTTCGACTATCGGCGAACCCTCCTTTCCAACACCTTGGAATAGACTTTACCAGGGAGGCTGAGAAGTGTGATACCCCTATAATTGGCACACACCCTCTGGTCCCCCTTTTTAAAAAGGGGAACCACCACCCCAGTCTGCCACTCCTTTGGCACCGTCCCAGACTTCCACGCAATGTTGAAGAGGCGTGTCAACCAGGACAGCCCCTCCACACCCAGAGCCTTGAGCATTTCTGGACGGATCTCATCAATCCCGGGGCTTTGCCACTGTGTAGTTGTTTGACTACATCAGTGACTTCCGCCTGGGAAATCGGCGACAATCCCCGTTATCCTCCAGCTCTGCCTCTAACATAGAGGCGTATTAGTCGGATTCAGGAGTTCCTCAAAGTGCTCCTTCCACCGCCCTATTACCTCCTTAGTTGAGGTCAACAGTGTCCCATCCTTACTGTACACAGCTTGGATGGTTCCCCTTCCCCCTCCTGAGGTGGCGAACAGTTTTCCAGAAGCACTTTGGTGCCGACCGAAAGTCCTTCTCCATGTCTTCTCCAAACTTCTCCCACACCCGCTGCTTTGCCTCTTTCACGGCAGAGGCTGCAGCCCTTCGACCCCTTCGGTACCCTGCAACTGCCTCCGGAGTCCTCCGGGCTAACATATCCCGGAAAGACTCCTTCTTCAGTCGGACGGCTTCCCTGACCACGGTGTCCACCACGGTGTTCGTGGGTTACCGCCCCTTGAGGCACCTAAGACCCTAAGACCACAGCTCCTCGCCGCAGCTTCAGCAATGGAAACTTTGAACATTGTCCACTCGGGTTCAATGCCCCCAGCCTCCACAGGGATGCACGAAAAGCTCCGCCCGGAGGTGTGAGTTGAAAGTCTGTCGGACAGGGGCCTCCTCCAGACGTTCCCAATTTACCCGCACTACACGTTTGGGCTTACCAGGTCTGTCCAGAGTCTTCCCCACCCCTGACCCAACTCACCACCAGATGGTGATCGGTTGACAGCTCTGCCCCTCTCTTCACCCAGTGTCCAAAACATACGGCCTCAGATCAGATGAAACGATTATGAAATCGATCATTGACCTTCGGCCTAGGGTGCTCTGGTACCAGGTACACTTATGAGCATCCCTATGTTCGAACATGGTGTTCGTTATAGACAATCCATGACTAGCACAGAAGTCCAACAACAAACAACCACTCTGGTTTAGATCAGGAGGCCGTTCCTCCCAATCACGCCTCTCCAGGTGTCTCCATCATTGCCCACGTGTGCGTTGAAGTCCCCCAGCAGAACAATGGAGTCCCCACTGGAGCCCCATGCAGGACTCCAGTCAAGGTCTCCAAGAAGGCCGTATACTCCGAACTCCTGTTTGGTGCATATGCACAAACAACAGTCAGAGTTTTCCCCCCACAACCCGCAGGCGTGGGGAGGCGACCCTCTCGTCCACGGGGTAAACTCCAACACAGCGGCGCTCAGCCGGGGCTTGTGAGTATCCCCACACCCGCCCGGCGCCTCACACCCTGGGCAACTCCGGAGAAGAAAAGAGTCCAACCCCTATCCAGGAGCATGGTTCCAGAACCGAGACTGTGCGTGAGGTAAGCCCCACCAGATCTAACGGTGGCGCTCCACCTCCCGCACCAGTTCCGGCTCCTCCCCCCCACAGAGAGGTGACGTTCCACGTCCCCAGAGCCAGCGTCTGCCGCCCGGGTCTGGTCCGTCGAGGCCCCTGACCTTCACTGCCACCCATGTGACATCGCACCCGACCCCAACGGTTCCTCCCACAGGTGGTGGGCCCATGGGCTGAGAGATGGGAGCCACGTAGCTTGTTCGGGCTGTGCCCGGCCGGGCTCCGTGGCAAACCCGGCCACCAGGCGCTCGCCCGGCGAGCCCGCCGTCTGGGCCTGGCTCCAGGCGGGGCCCCGGGCTTCCTCCGGGCAGGGTCACTCCATCTCTACCTTGCTTCTTCATTGGGGTTTTTGAACCATTCTTTGTCTGGCCCCTCACCTGAGACCACTTTGCCTTGGGAGACCCTACCAGGAGCACAAAGCTCCAGACAACACAGCCCTCAGGTTCACAGAGACACACAAACCTCTCCACCACGATAAGGTGATGGTTCACGGAGAAAGTTAAAGTGTGTTTTAATAATGTTTTGTTAATGTTTGGGGTGTGCATTTATGTTATCTGGGTTTGAATTTTGTATGGTTGATTTAGCGTTCATGTTAATCTACATTTATTGTTGCACCATGACCGAGACCCGGGTGGGGACTGATGTGGTCTGGGCAGTTTTGAAATATGGTCAGTGGTGTATATATATATAGCTTGTAGAATGACAGAATAAAATATGTTGTTCTTGAAATCAGCCTCTCATAAAGTTAAAACAATACTTATATATACAAAGTATTTCTGTAGTACTAATAGGAAACCTAATGTTTTATGTGTCTTTCTTGGAATGTTTATAGCTGTAGTGTGTAGTTTCTGTCTCCCCCATGAGGAATTCAAAGTAATGGCAACAAAGCTGTCAGCACATCTACATGATACAAGCCTTCTGTGATCACGCACCACCCCCACCCCTCCTCCATGCAGTTGCTAGTAGCCGAGGAGGACTAAAAAACATGATGGACTCTTCAGAAGAGGTAATTATCTCCACTTGATTATATTATATAGAAAGTCTCAATTTCTGAACATAGCCGAGTCCGAGTTTTGAGGAGCTGTTAGTCTTAATTAGCTTTGTATCAATTCATTTGGCAATGGCTTGAATGTAACGGACGTTCATTAATATATAAAGTATATATAATATAAAAAGCTTAGTCACGCACTAAAGCTTTAACTAAACATGTTTATTTTAGGCAACATGACTCCAGAAAAAAAATATTTCATGTTTACTAATGATTTTAAGTAATGACTAATAATGTAAACTTGATTTGTCTACTGCATCAACTTACCGCTCTGTGTTAATAAAACGTGACCTGTTAAGTTTCACCTTGTGTAAAAACGTATTTTAAGGCAACAGGTTTCCACGCAAATTTCTAGTAAAGACAACTAATCCGGGATAACAGTGTAGGTTATTGACATACTCATTTATTTACATTTGTAATATTTTAGTTTTTTTAGTATATCACTAATCTGTTGTAAGTTAACTGTTAGAGGTACATATAAAAAAGGTGGTGGGGAAATCTGCATCGCTAATCAGTCGTGATTAATTCTTTCATTTGACACTTCTCATGATGAGACGGCTAAAATAAGCAACCCTTGAGCTCTTCAGGCCCATCTCGAGAACTGAGATGTCAGACTTTCAGGGGCAAACTTATTACGGAAAAGGTGAAAAGAGGAAGACTTGTTGGTTCATTTGGCTAGAAACAAAAGACACCACAAACTTGCTGTCGCTGTCAGTGACTTCATTTACTACACTGATGTTGTGACAGCAGTGATTGTAGACATGGTTAGGTTTTGGAGAAATCTGGGGGAAAGTCATGGAAGCCTTTCTTAATTCACAATATGCATGTTTCTATTAAACAAAAGCCATGAAGAGGACAGAACTGAAATTATTATTATTTTTCATGCACATATGTTTCAGAATGCACAGAACAATATTACAACCAAGCACAAGAAAGTTGTACAACAAAACCCACTATTATCACTTTGCACACTAAGGAAAGAGGTCTGCCTAAACATCTGTGCATGAATAAATAATTTAATTAGAGAGCAGTCATCTTTATGATTTTTGATTTTGAGGATTCAGCACCCATGCACACATAAAAGAGTTAAGGATGTTCAGTTATTTAAATGTTTCTTTATACATACCTATTCATCTGCCATGGTTATCTGCACATTTATCTGTTATCTG
This sequence comes from Perca flavescens, assembly GCF_004354835.1. NCBI lineage: Eukaryota > Metazoa > Chordata > Actinopteri > Perciformes > Percidae > Perca > Perca flavescens. The sequence continues at coordinate 17,651,420 of NC_041350.1, forward strand.
GGAAATAAGTAACTTTTAATATTTATTGCTGCAATCAATCTTTGTAAAAGTGTAAAGGTGTGTTTCCCCATCTCCTATTTTGAGAAGTACTGCTGTTTGATCTCACAGAGTAGTAGTATACACTGGACACGTAAGGAAAGATCTGGATTTAGCTGTGGCTGCAAACATGGGAAAAACTGATAAGTGAATAATTTTATTTATCACAAGTAACTGGGAATCCGTAAAACTACTTTTTGAATTGTGTCATTGCAGCAGAGATAGTGCAATATGTGGTATGTGCTTAGCTCTCACTGGTTACTGAGTGAGAGTGTTAGCTGAGTTTCAAGCAGTGACTCACACATTAACTGACACATCTGAATTATTATTCATGTTTGTTCCAAGGGCTCCCAGAAGGAGCTGTCAAGATTGAATCTTAACAAAAACTGTGTGTGTCAGAAGATGCCAAATCAACACTGTTTTAGTGACTGGTCAGCCTTTGTTAGCTGAGTAAGAAACATACTGTATTTGCAAACTGTATACACAACCATAAACCATTTGACTCTAAGTAACACAATTACAGAGAAAATCTAACTATTCCTTTACGGAGTCTCTGAAAAAAACATAAAAACATAAATATAAGCTAATTGTTGCCAAAGCTGAAGGTGAAGTATTGCTATGTCAACTACGTTTCTTATGAATTCATCGTCACAATCTCAGTAAGTACAGGAACCTGATGAAGAAATAGTGATACAGTGGTTTCATGGTTTCAGAACATGAGGTAATTTGATATCTTTGCTAAAGGGTTCTCAAGCCAAGAGAAACAAGCATGGTTGCAGAAGTGTCCAAGTTTAGAGTAAGTTGAATTTAGAGCTGTACTCCACTGGGGAAACTTCCCTTTTTATGCTTGACCTCTCAACCTCATTTTCCACTCCTGAGAGCTGATCATATCTTCAAGCCTCATCCCTCAGGCATCTAGTGGAAAGACGTCACAACGGGAAAGGAGAAAGAGTCCCATGTCAGCTCTGACAGCTGTGGAAGTAAAAGCGATGAACGTTTCTGGGCGCTGGCTTTCGCTGGTGTAACTGAACCCTCCCCAGTAAAACACCCAGGCCTCTCCAACGGAGCAACTCCAAAACCAAATGGTCTCATTATATATATGCAGGTTCATGGATGATGATTGTGAATCACATAATAGCCCACAAGCTCAATTATCATCACCCAAAAATGAGGACAGGACCACAGAAAGTGTGTTGATGGGAGGGAGATGATTTACAATAACGGTAACAAGGCTTAATCTCTCAGTCTAACATTTTTAAGTTGGATGGTTACAGGTCATTACCTCTGACTTGTGAGGTAATAACACTGAAAAGCTGACATTTTGACTGAACCAACTATTAAATAAAGTCTCCTACTCAATGAGGCAGTTTTGTTCTCATTTTTTATGTCAACATGTAATCGACCAATAAGCTCTAGCTTAATTTGCCTCTGTTATGGCTCCCATTTAGAGCTCATAAGCAGAGAAACACAGGGAGGTAAATTGCTTAAATTATAACATATTATGGATGTTTTGCTTCTTGCAGCAACTTTACAGATGCATTTCATAGACTTCAGACAATGACATAACATTGCAGAAATGTAAAGCTTTTCTCTCCAGCTTTTCACAAGCTACGAAAATCAGTTTATTTTAAGATTGACCCCGGTTTTTCAGTGAGGTTTGGGAAAGGTTTTATAAGCCCAAAGGGTTAAATTATATCCTCAACTATTAAGGGTTCAGTACAGTATGTGTTTATGGGAGTTAATAAAGGAAAAATATTGAATAGCTTGGTAGCAACAGCAGCGTTTTGTGGCCATAGTATAATTTATTCAGTATAATTATCACCCATCAATATTGCCAACCTCCCATTTTTGTCATACTGAAAGGTTTTCACAATCTCACTGCCTCTGCTAGTGATATAAAAACTGAAATTGAATCATTAATGATGTGATAATTATTCCAAATATTATTTTACGCCTCCTAATTTCACTAGCTCTACTTCCATATTAATAAAGATAATGTGAAATGCCAAACAAATCCTAACACTGTTACATGTGAAAATTCAATAGTGGTTATGAAGCTGCTTCGGGGTGATTGTAATGATCTCCATTTAATGGTTTATGCTGACGCAGCACGGCAGAACTTACAGAGGTAGGTAGGTTCACTAGGCCTACATTTTTTTAAATAGGGAGCTAAATTACTATTATGTAACACACGGACAGACAGAGTGATTATATAACGATGATGAGGACGATGACGAGGATGGATGGTGGTCACAGATGTACCAGCACACTTACACATAAAGTGTGATTTCTGAATAAGCACATTCTGGTGGGAAACAGCCAATTCTAATATGTCTGTTTTGGTTTCTATCATAATGACATCAGTAATAAGATCAGAATCTTCCAAACTGCTGACAGCAAGAAGACAAATGTTGTGTCTACCGTATGTCATGTCTTGATGTCTTGTATTATTCTGTGTCATGCATCTTACCAGTTTGCCCATGCAGCGCTGCTGTCCCACTCCATTCTCACATTTGTGGTGGAGGCTCATCTTGCAGGCTTTGCAGCGGAGGCCGTGCTTTGCTGTGTTTCCCGCTAGGAATACCACATGCTTGGCTGTTGTACCTGATACACACAGAGAAAAGAGGCAACAGGTTCAGATCATGTCATGTCATGTCAGGGACTAGAAATGTGAAAAGAGAGTGGCAAATTACACACAAAAAGGCAGAGCAAAGGGAAAATATTGTTCAGAACATTGTCTCATTTGTTAATTTATTGTCTTTACACACTTATTCCTAGCCCAGAATTCCTGGAGTCGTTTCCAGCATGCACTGGGGAAAACTTGTGAAGTGCCATGTGAAACACGACACACATAATGAGCACTTCTGCAAAACCATTTGAACCAAACTGACTGTAATTGAGCCAGTGCTATCTCCACCATGTAAAACAATTTCAAACATCTGCGGCTCAGCCTCACTTATCAATGTATCTCACAGTTGCTGGAATAAATTAAGATTAATCTGAATTATTTGTGAACCAAAGTTACGCAACATTGCGACAGCAAACATTCAGCATATGCGTGTGCATTTGTGCACAGGGGTGTGTGAAATGAGTAACAAATATATATGGACAGAGAGATAGATGAGGAAACTAAGATGAGAAAGAGAGTCTTGTTCAGGGTGGATATTGTAAAGAGAAAGGTGTTGGCATAGAATAAAGCTTGCATTCCAACAACAACAGATTGTATCAATGCAGTTTTTAAGTTTTTAATGAGAATCACTGAGCTGGAGCTCTGTGAGGGAAAGAAACACAACAAAAGATTGAGAGATACTGCTATGCTTGGGGGGCAAAATAGGAGTGTAATGTCAATGCAGGGGAAATCGCAGGCTCCTAAACTTTTAAAAAATTTAAAAGATCCTGATATTACTGTTCAGACCTTGAAGCATCACAGACCATATTCTTGTTCAGGGCAGAAACAAAACAAAAAGTTCATATAGCATTTCATAAGCCCCAGCATGCAACTGAAGGGTTTGAGACTAAGTTCCCCTGGGGAGGAAGATATCATCACTCACACAGGGAGTGACGTGGCCAGAGCCTAAACATCAAATATTAATAAATATTCAGCATTTAAATAATAATAATAATATTGATGATGATAATAATAATAATAATAATAATAATAATGATAATAATAATAATAATAATAATAATAATAATAATAATAATAATAATAATAATAATAATAATTGTGTGAGTGGAATGGCTGACTTTGACTTAGTAGACAAGATAAGAGCCAGCTGTTACTGGACTCTGGAAGCCTAATATCTAAAAATGTAAAAAACAATTCTTTTTAAGTCTGTCAAATGCTACAGCCTCACAAAAGATAAAAGAAGAGAGTGGTTCCTGAGAAGAGAAATGTTCTCTAAACCATTATGTGTTACACATAGCATGACATAAACCCCCACTTTCAGTCATTCCACATTAACAAGAGAGGACTGTGTTACCAATTCCCAGTGCTGTTATTAGTTGTTGTCTGGCAGCTATGCACCTCCAGATCTTTATTATTTATGTTAACGATTGTCAAGTTGTGTATAGTTTTTTTATGCATTGTGAATGGGTATAGTGGCAAGCAAATACTGTCAACATTTCAGACCAGATTATCCTAAAAAATGCAGCATATTCAGTTTAATGAGCAGGGGCGAAGAGGATCTATGAGCAGAGTTAACACTGGATTGTAAACATGAAACCAAGTAGAACACCTGATCCCTATACAAGACAGCAAACACAAGATATTGTGTACTTAAGGTACAAAGCCCCTTGTGTGTCATTTACTTTGCCAATAATGGGAAAAAAGCTTGGCTTGCTCTTCACATTGCTTGCATTGTGAACTGGTGTCATGGCTATCTGGAGCGGGGCAGCAGTGACAGGAACTCAGTAATGGGTGGAAAACTGGATCTGTATTGCCCATTTTAAGTGCTTTGGTTTGCTTGGCTGAGCCTCACTGCCACAGAGCTGGCGGAGTTAGTTAACCTGAGATGGAAACCGGGAGAAATATGATCCCGGCCTGAACCCCTCATCGGTCAGACACAGATCGCCACAACTATAACAGCGGGAGCCTAGGCAATGAGCACAACCGGCACCAATTTTTAGGTCACTCTAATTCAGGTCAACTGATGATGTTGTTTAACAACCACTTGGAGGGGTACTTTTTCCTCCAGGCTCAGAGAAGAGTCCAGGGCCTTAAGGCATTACAGCCGTGGAGAAAGTGAGTGACAGTGCTGCTCTCTCTGGCATTTGCTCTTTCTTGGTTACTCTGCTTTTGAAACCTATTCTTCATTTACACAACACCAAAGGAACAGACTCCTGCCAGATTTTCCATACCTTCTTCATTTTGCCTCTAATTTGTTTTCCCACAGTCTTTTTCCCTTAATTTCCCACTCTTTCTCTCCACAGTATCTCTCTCACGCTGCACACTCTTCTTACAATAGCCACACATTACTGATCCATTAAGCCACTGTTCTTACTTCACGCCTCCTGATTTCCTGTGCAAATAACCTTCATCAAGACAATAATTCCTCCACCTCCTCTTCTTCTTAAGCCCCTTCAAAAAACTAACCCGAGCAGCTTTTTTTTGTTTATTTGCAGACATTAACCAGTTTCTCCCACGCCCCTTTGATTATTTTTTACCACTGAAAAACCCATTTCCTCATCTGGAGAATTAAAATGCTGAATATATTGCTATAGGTGGAGTAAAACTGTTCTGAGATCTCTGAAATTAACTGTATAAAATACAGATGTAACATTAATTTAGGCTAAGAGTCTACAACCCATTCTAGCATCTCTTTGAGATTGTACTGAGAGCTGCATGTTAAAATTTTAACTATGACAACAAGCTGATGTTTTGCACATATAATGTTCACAAACTAATCTTGCATGCCGCTAGCAGATCACTTTCTTTGAACTTTTTATGAACTGACTCTTTTCAGCTGACATTTTCCCTGCTGGCACCCATATAGTTCAGTATTTTATAATGCATTTTAATAGTGCACTGACTGGTGTGAGGGACATTTTCAAGACATGCCAGACAATGTCAAGTGTCAACTGTAACACTAAAATGGATCAATGCGGTATTAGTGGAAGTGCAAGTTTATCACCACACGGCTGTTGTATCTTGTGTGTGACAGAAAGAGAGAAAACACGACCGTCACCCACTAGTATACACCTCTTACACAGTAGGAGTCAAAGAGTGTGTGTGTCTGATATGTTTGTTCATAATATGTGTTAATGCAGGAAGAACTTTGGTTAGCATCATAGCCATATCTGTCTACTACCAGACCTTGACCTCTGACCCCCAGATTAACTTCTCTCTGGGGTCAACCAAACCTGTCATGTGTCATATCACAGATTAATGAAAGTTAATTGAGTGAGATTACTCTCTCATTTGTGTTGAATATCAACTTGTATGAATTAATCCAGGGATTTGGATGCCTTGATTTGAGGCATTTAAGGGATCTTGTAAGTAAATTACTCTATAATCCCTAAAAGTTGATTAAAAGTTACTGACTGACAGTGATATTTTGTAATAGTAGCCTAAATTGCTGCATTTTCTATCTACATATCCCTCATACAGTATGTTTTTTTTTTTTTTTGAAAAACAGAGTTACTTTACAAAGTATAATCTTAGCTCTTGTGAAATTTGTTACATAAGTTCATAACTTAAAATCAGTGTGTATATATATTTTTTCAAGCTTGCCCAGTAAATTATATTTCGCCCGTTGTCAGCCACAAATAACCATCCCATTCACTCATGTAGATGTTAATTTAATAAGCCATTTGCTGCAAGGATTTGTAATTACTATCTCAGCAACAGCCTGTACTCGATCAGAGCATTTTTTGTAACAGTAAAACTAACTCACTGTGAGCCTAACAACAAGGACATTTGCTTTTATGGCCACAAGCTGCACACTGCACATAGTATTTAGCCCATGTAATGGATAAGAAAAAAAGAATGGTAAAAGCTAGAGTAACCTTGGAATACATAGGAACATGTGGTCAAAGGTGCACACTGAATACACTTCTTAGTTATACTCAGGTTGAAGTTGGGTGGAATTTCTGCTTAACTCTATGATCTAAAAACACGAATAACTGCGTGGGTGTCCCACCCTGACAGGTGCAACAAAACTAACAGGAGGGTGAGGAAGATGTCCATCAAGCACAATTGCTCACACAGTTCTGGGAAGAGACCTAATCAGGCAATCTGAGTGAAAACACATGTGTGGTAGACTGTGTGTGTGTGTGTGTGTAGTAGCTTTACCTTTCTTCTATCAGCCTGAAAGATTGAAAGTTTAAACTGGTTTTGACAATTTTTTTGTTTCATACTTAAAGGAATCTCCTCACATGTGTCTTTCATGACCAAAGTCAAAGTCAAATAGATAAAGTTTTGACTGTTAAAATACATTTATAATCACTCCTGTGTATGACTGTTTTCTCTCTAAGTCATTATCACATAGTCAGTATTAGTATTTATTATTTACTATTCTCACTGTATGTTGGAGTACAATTGTTCAACTGAACACATTGTATGAGCTAGTCTCTTATGTACAAAGGGGTTTAAAAAAAAAAAAAAAAAACTACAGAAAAATAGTAATATGTTTATTGCTCTATTAAATATTGACTAATGTAATACTGCTCTACCTTCATCTAGTACACCTAATGAGTGAGTCAGTGAGCACTAAAATATAATTCAGCCACTTCTATTATGGATGACACATTTCATTTGTACAGGCTTTTATATAATAAAAGATCCTCCCTTAGGAAGAAGGTGTAATGTTTCTACTGTAGGCTGCCTTTTGCAATATTAGCATATTGGTATTAATCTATGTATTAGGGTGTGTAGGGTGTATCAAAAAGATACCGGGATTGAAAAACCTTTTGGCAGTGATATTGGTTATGAGATGAGAGGTAAAATGAGAATATATTCTATTTAATTCAATTCAATTCAATTCAATTCAATTCAATTCAATTTTAGAAGAAACTCCCTTTTAGGAAGAAACCTCGGCAGACCCAGACTCTTGGTAGGTGGTGTCTGACGGTGCCGGTTGGGGTTAATCCATTTAAAGATCACAATATCCTTTCCAATTATGTTATTTTATATTGGTTTTAGGTGTTGTATCTCTATATTTTACTTAGGTTTGTATCTAGAGGATAAGACTGACAAATGTGAAAATCTGTACTTAAAACACTTGTTTTGTACTTGAGAGAACCCACAGTGTGGTTTTGTGCACACAAAAATTTATAAATGTGTATTTAGTTTGCTGTGCACTTATATTCCTTTAGTTACAAATATTTTCCACTTCACAGAACCTTATCCACCTTTATCAATGTTATAAAACACTTTTTTTATAAACAATTACTGCACTATTTTAACTCCATAAACATGTAGCAATTTCTTATGAATTGCCATTAGGTTTCAATAATCACAGTATGTACCAATTTGAGTTCCATCCATCCATCCATCCATCTTCGTCCGCTTATCCGGTGTCGGGTCGCGGGGGGAGCAGCTCCAGCAGGGGACCCCAAACTTCCCTTTTTGAGTTCCCTCCACCACAACTATAACCTGATTGCCAGATGGTTTGTTACACAGAACCATCTCAGAAGCCTTAAAGGGGTGATAGAATGATTATCTAGGGTATTTTACACTGTTCCTTAAGGTCTCCTAATAGGGTATGTAACATTGGTTGGGCTGAAAATTGCCCGAATGCTATTTTATTAGGTCCTTAACTACCCTGTGAATATGGCTCTATTTGGAACAAGAGCTTTTCTTCCAAATATGGTATGCTCATGAATATTTAGAATGAGCTGCGCGCTGATTTGTTTGAGCAAACTACACAGAAACACATGGGAGACTCGACAGCAGGTCTCATATTTCAGACACTGCAAAGTTATACATTGTTTGTCGGGCTATTTCCTTATTAAATTCACTTCTGAGACTTTTTTAAACGAGAAATCAACTATATAAAGCTCAAATATGGGCCGTTTTACAAAAATGTATGGCTAATTGCAAATTTGGTAAGACTGTGTGTCTTGTGAGTTCAGCAGCCGGTGCTGCCTGTGTTACTGCCTCGCCGCCCAGCCTGCCTTCCTTCACAGACCCCAGCCTGCTATGAGGTACTTGGAGCTCCGTCACGACTGGCAGCCCACAGCACTCAATACCCGCGCAAAGTCATCATTCTACACACATGTCACGCCACTTATACAAAATCTACCTAAAAGTTTTGTAAAGCTAACAACGGTGTCCGATTTCAAATTAATGAATATTTGTGAAGATTAGGGGTTTCGTTAGCTGCAACTGTCTCTTCAATTCTAGCTATGTGTAGCTACAAATCACGGATAGTTAGCTTCATTTTCGGCGTAATTCGAGTATATTTACAGTTTGAATTTCGTCCCGCCACTTATACAACATCTACCTAAATGTTTTGTAAAGCTAACAACGGTGTCCGATTTCAAATTAATGAATATTTGTGAAGATTAGGGGTTTCGTTAGCTGCAACTGTCTCTTCAATCCTAGCTATGTGTAGCTACAAATCACGGATAGTTAGCTTCATTTTCGGCGTAATTCGAGTATATTTACAGTTTGAATTTCGTCACGCCACTTATACAACATCTACCTAAATGTTTTTTAAAGCTAACAACGGTGTCCGATTTCAAGTTAATGAATATTTGTGAATTTCAGAGGAATTCTAAGAGGAGGCTAGCTAACTTTTATTGATAGAGCTACATCCAGCCGCAGGCTCTATCAATGAGACTCGCAGACAAGCGGCGTTTATTTCCCCAATCGTTCGTTTAAATAACTCAACACATTATAATTACACACATTAAAAGATTAACTGGAACCTGTGGTAACAGATTGCTGGCGTAACAAGCTCGCTGACCGTGCTCTCACTCACACACACCGGGCATTTAGCTAGCAGGAAGAGGGCAGGCCCTGGAGCTCTGTCAGAGCAGCTGCATTTGGTAGTCCATTAGCCCAAAAAAGGGTGACTTTACGTGGGTATGGAGTGCTGTGGGCTGCCAGCCGTAATGGAGCTCAATCGAGCTCACAGCAGGCCGGGGTCTGTGAAGGAAGGCAGGCCAGGCGGCGAGGCAGCAACACAGGCAGCACCGGCCGCTGAACTCCAACACACAGTTGTACAAAATTTGCAATTAGCCATCCATTTTCGTAAAGCGGCCCATATTTGAGCTTTACATAGTTGATTTCTCGCATAAAATAGTTTCAGAAGTGAATTTTGTAATGGAATAGCAGAGATCTGCGCGACCTAGATTCAGAAGACTACCTGATCTCAGGTCAGTTGTGTAGCCTATGTAAATGTTGGGGCGTGATCGTTCTCTTAATACATCCATGGGCGTGACAAAGTTACAGGTCTTGGGAGGTTCCGTCAACTTCCAGCTTTGTTGAGATTCGCACGTTTTCAGTGGCAGTTTCAAAATATGAGATTTTCATAGTAAAGGCGTGTCAATGGGATTTTGAGCTTCTATGTCCTATTTACCCACCGAACTGTCGTTATTCAACTATGACAGGGTAAAATCGGTTTTGCATTCTATCACCCCTTTAATTGGATAAAAAAATACCTGGCGGGGGATTGGATGAATCACCTGTCTATCACATGATCTGTCTATCACTGTTGTTTATAATGTGCAGTTGCGGCCGTCACACATACCTAAACCAAAGCCGTAGCTGCCAGTAGCTTTTTGGAAACTAAATCTAATTTAACATTACATCATCAATTAAATCCCTGAATCTAAGTACCCTATATAAAAAATTTTGTGAACTGATTTATGATTTATGGCTATGATCTGATCACCTGGCTTTTTCTGTTTTTGTATGTTTTATATGTGTACCATGTTATTTGTCAATAATTGAATAAAAAAAGCTGCCAGTAGCTCCTCACATCAATAATAATATTAGTCTCTCTCTCTCTCTCTCTCTCTCTCTCTCTCTCTCTCTCTCTCTCTCTCTCTCTCTCTCCCCTGTGTGTTGCCCTTTGACTTTGACAGCACCATCGCAGCTCATTACGCACACGCACACACACACACACACACACACACACACACACACACACACACACACACACACACACACACACACAGAAAACCACCCTCCACTCTTCGCTCTCTCCGCTGCTGACCACACTGTGTTCTCATTAAAGCAGGACAAATGAAGAAGAAGGCTGCATCTTTTTTCATGAGTGGACCAGAGGGCTCAGCAGCTATCACAGGGCCAGGCAGGCCTGACATCATACTTTCCTATTATCAACGGACCACCAGAGGCCCATTCAAGTCTTCGGCCACTGGTCGCGCCTGACTGGCCACGCCACATAAAACACACAGGAACAATGGTCGTAAACGATGTAGAAGTATGTTTTATGGTGGGATGAACTTTAGTTTTACTAGTTGTCATACATTCAAAGCCAGTATGTATTTTAGATGAGCAATACCAACACTGTTGATTTCAAAAGGATTATAGTGTCCTCCATCCTAATGTGAAATGACAGAAATCAGTGTTTCTTGAAGAGTTTTATGCTTGCAGGGATGGAAAAGCCGTGATATCAGTGGCTTGTTAAGCAGATGGTACGGGCAGCCCTTGTCATTATCTTGCTGCAGTGGCCCTGCGAGATATAGGCTTAGTGGTCCCTCAGTACTGATGATTAACACGGAGGGGAGCAGCCAGAGAAGCTGGAACATCTGTCAGGGGGGGGAACAGGTAGAGGAGCTGGCATGGTTGTTGGCTATCTGACACCCCAGCAGACAGATGGAGACATCTGGCTCAGTGTGCAAAAAAAGGAGAATAGAGATACTTTGGTAAGTCAAGTTAGATGCTCAGTGTTAGGTGCCGGTCGCGTCAGATCGCCCCCAACCAAGAGCCAGGTTCCGTCCGAGGTTTCTTTCTGTTAAAAGGATGTTTTTCCTTGCCGCTGTTGCACCAAATGCATTGGGTTTCTGTAAATTATAGAGTGTGGTCTAAACCTACTCTACCTGTAAAGTGTCCTGAGATAACGTCTGATATGATTTAACACTATAAATAGAATTGAATTGAATGTCTGAGAGTGTTTCGATACATATGGCTTGTGTGTTCATTCTTACTGGATGAAAACATGGTATTTGAGATATAAAACAAAGGTTGGCGGGACAATAACCTCTTACATCCTGCTGTGTCCATACCATATGTGCATATCATTGCATATTCATTACTCTCTAATTTTGATTCTGTTGACAGAAAAGTTTTACTTATAACTTCATCATGTTATCTGATGAAAGTCTCATTATGAAAAGGTCATTCTGAATTATGTGATTGCAAAGTTCATTAGATGATGTGCAGGATTTATTTTACCTCGCTATTTCCTATGATCTTGTCACTGTGCTTTGCTGATCACACTAATGAAGAGGGAGGCATTGTAACCATACCTACGATCATGTGGTTGCAGACGTCACAGAACGTGGGCTTCTTGAAGATGTGCTCCATGAAGCAGTGTCCTGCCGAGTCTACCTGCAGCGGGTTGCGTGTTTGGGAGCGCGATGTGGGAGGAGGAGCCGAAGGGATGGCTGGAGGGACCGGAGGGATGGGGAGGCTGGTGGTGTGCGGCGGGGCCATCCCAATGTTGCAAAGATGGCCAGTGCTGCTGCTCACGTCCGAGAGCAGCTCCATCTTGTTGTCACTGCTGGTTCGGAAGAAGTTGTCTGCGCTCTTGCTGCGGATGCTCTTGGTCTTGAAGGACAAAGAGCGCTTGAGTCTCTGCAGCTGAAAACGAGAAATAAAAGAGTTGAAAGAAAATGGAGTAAGGGAGAGAAAAATACAGAAAATAAATGAGAAAAGAGAAGACAGAGGAGAGAGAAGAATTGAAGAGCAACTGAGTGAAGTAAATCCATTCCTGTAACAACCTAAATAATTTACAAACTTAGTCTCTAAAACCTTCGGGCAAATGTCTCAGTGCCCAATGGCTGATAAAATACCACTGCGAGGGGCAGCTTATCACTGCTCAGTGGAAAACCTTCGAGGTTCCCTACCTGGAAGGTAATGTGATTTCCTGGTTGGAGCAATGCATCGCATCAACACTATTTCTCACACACTGTGATGCCATTTCAGCCTGTATCAATCTCCTTAGGCCCCTCTTTTACAGTAATGCTATTCATAACACTCCACCCTGACAACTCCTCATTTAACCTCTCATTGTGTACTTCCTCCTCTGTGAAACCCACTTAATTCTGGGCTCAAACACACAATAAAGCTTCTTTAAGCTAATGTAATATGATTTTATGGTTCTGGTTTCTGGTTGGTGTGTGGCTGCAGGTCTCTGATTGAAGAAATGGATTATGGTTCAAGTGATTGATGGGTAGGGAAGGACTCCTAATTATCCATAATATCCCAGCACACAGTACAGGCTTGAATGTATAACTCTAAACAAGTCATCATTGCAGCTTTGTTATAGAGAAGATCAATCAATTCTACGGGTCACTCTGGAAACAATCAATTTGGACCCTTCACTACCATTACCACCCACACACAGGAATGTGTGATGGAAATTTCTTGCAGCATTAGAGTTTAGTAAATATCAATGATAAAAATTAAAACGAATAAAGACTGTTTGAGAATTAAACCAAAATCTGGTCTTTGAGCATTTATTATATTTTGCAAAATATGAGAATACAGATTCACAGGTACACGCAGTACAACTGAATGAGCATTTCTAAACTAAAATCTAAACATTACATCATCATATAGTCAAAACCTCTCTTAAGCCACCCCTCTCACTTTATCTTATGGCCTGGCCATAGTTGAAAAGAGGACATCATGAAAAGTCAAACTATCCTTACCTTCCCCTCTGCTCCTGTTCTTTTCATTAGCTTAAACAATAGTTTATCTCAGGAGGCAGAAGGAAACATGGTTTTGTGGCCTTCTCAACTTTGTCTGCTAAAAAGTTAAACAAATGAGAGGCTAGTGTCTCTCCAAAATAAAGCTTCTAGGCTAAGAGTTCATGGCTGCAGCTGTCCCTCTCTAGTCTTTAAGAGTCTAAGAGGAAGGAACAGCATTCTATGGAGGTTTTAAACAATCTTTAAGCAAATGGTTAAAATCATTAATCAATAATGGTTAAAATAAAATTTGCCACCACAAATGCACAACAGACATGAACATAGAGCACACAAATATTCTACTGTCTGCAACCTCTTGTAGTTTTTGACTTGCATGGCTTTTACACACCCTGGAAGGAAAAAATATGGTAAAACATAACAATAATGTTAACACAGTTAGCTCTAGATAACTAAATTTGTAGATACCGAGCAATTTTTCAGTTGTACTTATTTACAAAGGATGTGATGGTAAAGGCCACATCTCTCCTGTAAGGTGGTTTTATGCATCTAAAATAACGGTAATAAATAAAGATCTCTTTAAATCAGCAAAGTGAGGGAATGTGTGCATGCATCGAGGAGCTCATGCTGTTTGATGGCACCAAATATTTAAGAGCTGTGTTCTATCATAAAGCAAGGGGGGTTAATGGGGTCTGGACTGGATAATGCAAAAAAGAAGAAGTCAAAATCCACTAATGGCATGTATATATCAATCAAATCATTGTAAATGTACTGATGCAGCCTCTAAACAAAGAGTGCCCTCTAGAAATATGGGTGATGGTGGATGAAACCTTACATGGCACTGACGTCACTAAGTGATGTATCTTAAAAAGCAGTAAAAGTTGTAACGCAAAACAACTTGTATCTTAATGTACATGCAGGTATGCTGTTATGTTATAATGGACTCAAATCAGCAGTACGCTACAATTTACACAAGAGTGGAGGCTCACCTTGCGCTTGTGATGTTCAGGCCTCACAGTATTCTTAAAGGAGGAATAAAAACACAAACACAGCTTCACTTAATGGTAGAAAACTTGTTCAGTCTATTGTGGAACTCATTCTACTTGTACTGTCTGTAAGGATAATAACACATTTTCTTTAATCTTTTAAATTGAATTTTTGTCTCCCTGAGGTTTTCTTCTACTACTAATAATGTGAGTTATTGGAAGGGAGTGCGGTTGTTTGGCAGAGGCTTAATGTGAAATGTCAGCCAGGACTCTCTTGAAATACCCAGTGACCAGATGTGCCAAAGTAAAAGCTTGCATGCACAAGCTTTAAAGGTCCCATGACATGGTGCTCTTTGGATGCTTTTATATAGACCTTAGTGGTCCCCTAATACTGTATCTGAAGTCTCTTTCCCGAAATTCAGCCTTGGTGCAGAATTACAGCCATTAGAGCCAGTCCCACAATGAGCTTTCCTTAGTATGTGCCATTTCTGTGTCTGTAGCTATTGAGGAGGAGAGAGGGGGGGGCAATGTGGAGGGTGGATGTGTGGCCTTGACCAACTGCCACTTTGCTCGTTTGAAAGCCATGATGTCTCTCTCTCTCTCTCTCTCTCTCTCTCTCTCTCTCTCTCTCTCTCTCTCTCTCTCATGGGTGGGCCAAATTCTCTGGGCGGGCAAAGCAGAGAAAGGGGAGGTAACCTTTCCTCTTATGACTTCATAAGGAGCAGATTCCAGATCGGCCCATCTGACCTTTCATTTTCTCAAAGGCAGAGCAGGATACCCAGGGCTCGGTTTACACCTATCACCATTTCTAGCCACTGAGGGACCATAGGCAGTCTGGGGGAATTATTGTTAAAAAACCTCATAAAGTGACATTTTCATGCCATGGAACCTTTAAAGGGATACGCCACCATTTGTTGAAATAGGGCTTATTGCGGTCTCCCCTAACTGTAGATAGGTGGGCCAATGCATTTTTTTGTGCATGCATTGTTTTAGTCCGGTGCAACACCGGCAGTGCAGCAGCTAGTTAGCTTAGCATAGTGAATGGAATCCTATGTTGCCAGTTAGCATGTTGTGAGTAAAAGTGCGCCAAAAAAAATAAAATAATAATAATAATTACTTGCACTGAGACAAAAAATGCGTTGGCCCACCTATCTACAGCCAGGGTAGAACGTGATAAGCCCTATTTCAACAAACGGTGGCGTATCCCTTTAATAGACACAATACAAATAGGAAGACATCTGTATGGTTCCAGCAAAAGCTTGAACTGTTTTTCTTAGGTTAACAAACTGTCATTTAGTAAATATTAAAGAGAAAGTATGAGTCTCATCTGTCCGGTCCAGGCCATCCACTAGCATCATGACTAGTCCAATAAAAGTACTGCTAATTGTAGTAGTCTGAACAACATGTGACCCACATAGATGGCAAAACGCCTGAGGCAGCTGTGGCTCTCTATCACACAGCCTTCTTTCCTGCATCATCCACAAGTGGAAAATACAAACCCATATGGCACTTATTTAATAATATACACATAATATTAACACCATATTGCGTCTTTCTCCACAATTAGTAGGCTGATCAAGAGCTTTAAATAGTTGTTCCATCATCATTGATCTAGGAAAAATGAATTTAAATGCAATAACGCCCAATTAGTTATAGGTTATAGACTCCAACCTAAAGAAAAAAACTATATTTCTATTAAAGTCATATAAAGAATGTGGTGCTCAATAGTGAGTTTGGACTGATCTCATCTTTATCTAAATGTTGTTTTTTATAAAGTATATCATGATGTCATTCTATTACATTCTGAGGAGGTCTGTTCTACTAAAATGAGTCTGTAGTCGCTCTTCACGGCACTTTAAACGTGTTTTCTGCCCTACTTGTACAGCTGATGATCATTTTGAAGTCCCCCACCGTCATCGGTTGGTGGTATCCTCCTTAAATTTAATCAGTTTAGGCTGTTTGTTGAAGCTGTTTTAAAAGGCTCGTCAGTCAGTGAATCGGTGATTTAAAAAGTGACTTAGTTTACATGCATGTTGTTCTTTTTGGGAGCTGGTCCCTGTTGAGTCGATGTTATTGTCATGTTGATAGAAGTTAGTTTGCCCTGCTCCATTAATAAGAGTTAGACTGATACACAATGCGGATTCCACAGTATATTCGTCTATCCGGGGGATGGTAAATAATAAATAATAACACAGTCCTACCTTTGTTTCCTGCTGGCTGGCGTTCGCCGTCGGGGATTTAGGTGTCTCATCCTGGTCCCGTTCGTCCTCTTTGCCCCCACTTTCGTCCTGAATCATATTGGTCGGTGGGATCATCCTCCCTTTTTTCGGGATCTCTAAAAAAACTGTTGCTCTGTAGAGTTTGTTTTATCCAAACTGCTTAGCCTACATCGTTTCCATTTATCTATAGTCACCGTGACCTGGAGAGGAAGTTATCCAGACCCACTGCTGCAGCTGACTGCGAAGAGGGAGATATGAATTTCATCCGCCGTCAGGAGAAGATGATAAAACGTCTTGAGGAGGCTGCTAGAGTGCTTTCCAAATCAAAAGTTGAAAGGCAGTCCGGTTCGGCTTTAAAGTGTCCTGTCCTTCTAAAGGAGGCTTTCGCAATTATCGCGTCGTCGTGCGTAATGCTGCCAAGACATCTCCAAGTCCACGCTGTGCGCCGTGCGCCACTGCCAATACTCTGATGGGCGGGGAGATGTAAGCGATCAAGGGAGGGAAGGATGGGGAATATGACAACGACTGTGTCCTCCCAAAATTCATATGGAAGACGCAGAGAAAAACACCCAAGTGGTCAAACTGAATCACTGCTACGTAAAAAGATGTTTAAAAGTGTGGCAACATATGTCATTTGTTTCATGTCATTTGTGTCATGTTTCCAGGCCTAATCCGCTTATTTAATAGAATGTTCTGGAAGTTAGTTATCTTCCTTGTTTAGTCTAATTGACATGGACTTGTACCTGAAACAAATGGACAAATGTGCTTTGGACAGTAAAGGTCTGTCACTTCAATCAAGTAGGCTATGATTTGAAGACTATAATTATATTTAAGAATAGAAAGAAGCTTTGTTTTGACCAAAATTTTACTGAATTGTTAAAGGAATAATTCAACATGTTGGGAAATATTCTTGTCATGAATTGGAAGAGAATACTCGATTCTGATTGGCTGCAGGGTGTCTATTGATTCCTGCTATACCATGGTCTGGATGAATACACAATTCTGATTGGCTGCAGGGTGTTCATTAATTCCTGATTCCTGAAAGCACGGTCACCTACAAAGCAGTTCCAGTGAAACGGCCGGTTCACTGTTCTAAATCAATGTGCTGGCTATAGTAACAGTCTGCATCTAAAATCTGAATATTTTATTTACAACACTGAGTGTAGTCCTTTAGTGCCTCGTCTTCTGAACACCACAGAATGGCAACTGGTACACTCAAGCTGCAAGAAGTACACTTGCATCTGAACTTGTGATACTTTGTATCACAGCGATCACCTGGCATCCCATTTGCTTCTCAACTCACGACTTCAGGCTGCGTCCAACAGTGTGGCCTATCATTTGTTTGTGAAAATCTTCTTGATATTAGTTTGGGGATAATGACATAGTCATATCTTAGGTTCACCCTATTTACTGGAGTAGTGAACAGCGTTTCCTTTGAAGAAATGGATTGCCTTGTAAAAATGTTTAGATTTTGAGTGCAAAATGCATTAAAGTATAAATTAATGGTCTTACTTCTTTCTTTTTTTGGCAAGTGACCAATGTATAGGCGGGCTAATTCTTCTTAAGGTGTCCATAATCAGGAGTGAATGGACTGGGGGAGGCAACCGTCCTTCACTGTGCATCGGACGGTTCTGGCCTCCCAGTCGTCCATTAATTGTCAGGCATTATCCTTTACTTAGATTAGTTTAGCATAAAGACCTGGGGAAACAGCTAGCTAGCCGCTGGCTCTGTCAAACCCACCTTTTCTGAAAGAATACACTCAAGAAGCAACCAAGAAAACAATGACACTGTCCTATATTAACACATGGATAAGCCATTCTTTAGGAAATAAACAACATTATGACACTTAAGCTTTTGCTGTGAAATATGAGGAGTCTCACCCGCTGTAGTGATACATCACGCTGCCTCCCTTCAGGCTCCCCTGTGATGTGATGTCCTTGAAGTTATAACCTATAGCGGGATGAAGGAGGCAGGCGCCAGACTGCAGCCTTCTCATCCTGACAGGAATGCAAACACCACCACAGTCCCAAGGAGTGAGTCTACATATCCAGCTCAGTTTCTGCTAGATATCAGAAGGGATTCCCTACTAAAAAACCCAGCCTCATGCTCTGAAATGAGACTTAAATATGGTTTAATGTTAATAATAATCACTTGAGCTTTTTTGTTTTGTGAGGCTAGTTATAATTTTGTCAGATTATACTTTACAAAAAAACTGTGGATGTGTTATTTTGACACTCCTCGGCCAGTTGTGATAAACAAGCTCCCTCCAATTTACAGCATCATCAAAAGGCATCATCTGAATGACGAGTATTCAGGGGGCAATGATGCATTTAGTGTTAAAGAGCCATACATCAGAGAAAGCACTGCAGAGTGAATGAAGCACAGAGAGGCATTACTGCTAATAACTGTCTGGGTGATGGCGTGTATATATATCTACAGTTTCATATGTGATGGAGTTTAAGCTACAGGTTGTTTACCCTGTGCTTTGTTAGTTTAGAATGTGCAGAATAAGGTGTTATTAATCCACAGTTGACAGGTTTGGGGTATAACTGCCAACTGCTGTGAAAGCCAAATAAATCTATAAATGTAGATGTATTCTGAGAGAGCTCACTGACTGAGGACAGTTGTTCATACATTCTGTCCTTGTACCCATTTAACTCTTGAACTAGGCCTCGTCAACAGGATCACCTAAAGAGAATTCTGGGACACAAAAACAACATTTACACCAAGGTGACCCCCAAAGACTGGGGTGGTGAAACTCTGACTTAGGAAATGATCTCCCTGATATCTATAGACAAGTAGAACGTGACTAAATCCATTGCTGCAATTTGACAATCCCAACTCAAGGTAATCTTACTTTTTCTGAAGCTTTGTTGAAATTCTTGCTTTATCAGCAAATGGAGTTTGTTTATGGACCCGTTGACATACGAGCTGTTCTGAGTTGGGAATCTTTAGTCCAACTACTGTTCAAGTCAAGAATGACAAGTTGACTTCACATGCTTTACGGAATAGTTTGACAATTTGGGGAAATACTCTTATTCGCGTTCTTGCCAAGAGTTGGATGAAAGGATCAATACCACTCTTGGTTAGCTTAGATTATCACAAAATTCTGGAAACAGGGAAACAGCGAGCCTGTCCAAACGTAACACAATTCTCCAACAGTCCCTCTAAAGCTCACCAGTGCTGGTAATCTAATTCTTTGCAAGAAAACGAAAACGCATATTTCCAAAAATGTCAAATGATTTCATTAAATCAAACGGCAACATGGATGAGAAGTCCTAAATGACGATGACATTTTTAAAGAATTTCTAAGAATTTCAGATTAATCAACAACTGGAAACTCCATCCGCTGATAAAGACTGTGGAGTTGACACCTCCAGAAAAAGCATATTAGGGGACCTTTAGTTGGGTACTTTTTCTTTTCAAACTACTAATTCCAAGGTCAAGAGTGATATATTATGCTTACCTGTTGAAAATGTAGTCCAAATGATTCCAACCAGTTAGGGTCTTCCCTGAACATTTCTCAGGGTAGCAAGGATGGTGTTAAGCTGACGCTTTCACACGATACCCTATTGCCAGAAGAATGCACAAGACAATCCCCCGAGTTAGTCAGAGAGCCAGACAACCAGAACATGAGTAAATGTTGCATTTGTGCATGTACTGTACTGTATGTCCATGAGGTGTGTGGTTACTGTGAATCATGTCAGCAGAAAAAGCCAAATGTATGACCAGTTGTGCCAGGAAGCCAGAGGAGAGAGCAAAGTGTTGAAGAGGGAATGAGAGACACAGAGAGAACATTATAATTTCCTCTCTCAGCTGGTGGACCATCGCAGTGGAAAGAGGGCATGAAAAGATGAGAGAAGAAGACAGAGCAATGGAGGAGGATAGGACAAAGGATTGGAGCGATGGGTTCATTATTCCAAATGAGAGGTTTCAGCGAGGCAATGTGAAGTTGTGCAATTTCATGGCTCACAGTCTTTTTCTTTTTTAAAGGATTTTTTTCTTTCTTTATTTCTTTCTTACAATTTTATTCCTATGTATAAACAACACATTATTAATAGAATATATAAAGACACCAGTGTGACCTCCTCCATTTGTTCTAATCTTGAGGTATTTCCTTTTGTTTTAATACAGTAACTCCCAGTCTGTTTATCAGTAACTAATCATTAGTGCTTGAGTCACAGTCATTCAGGAACTTCTCATTAACTAATCAGTCATTCCTCATTCGTTCCTCAGTAACTACTACTCATTTTTGTGTACTTTATTGTACATCTACTACATCATCCAAAACACAAAGGGCATGGCCTTAATGGTACTGCCCTGATTATGAAGCAATAAGCAATAAACACAAGTGATGATAGTAGTCATAAGTGAGGATGAGTTGTTGTTAAATTATGATGGTTTTTGTTAATGTGATCTGCACATGCAAAGTTCAAGCCATAATATATTTAATAATTTCTGTGTGTTGATCTTAATGCCTGTAAACAAATCACAACATGCTGGTTAGAAGATATTACTTTTTCTTGTAAACACTACACAGTCATGCCATTTCCGCTCATTGTGTCTCATGAGGTTATGAAATCCCCTATTAAGCTTTGTCACACTTGGATGTGCCAAACTCCACATTTTGCCTCTTTCTGGTTGGTTCTCAGCTACTCACTCAATATGTCAGCCAGCTATTCTTGGAGTGAAGTTTCCTGCTCATGCACATGGTGTTCGCATTAGTTTCTGGTGCCAAGAAGACATGATCAGAGTTAAATCCTTTCATCAACGTTATCACATTCATGGCAGAAGTAATAGAGCTAACATGTGATTGTAGTAATCCTAAATAATGATCCATCCATTTTTTATCATTATTTCTCTTTTTCATATTTATTACAATAGTCACTGTTTGACAACACCGTGAAAAATGTATGGGAAGGTGACTTTCTAGTTTGGGAGGTTGTTATGACTATGATTGGATCAGTGGAGCTTCTGTACCATGAATGTTTTCTAATTTAACACTGCAGCAGTTCTATAATTTATATGGATCATAACAAAAAGGCATTGCAAAGCATTTCTGTAAAGTTCTGTCAATGATTAAAATTTATTTCTAATATTAATTATTTGAAAGCAAACAGCAAATATGTGAAGCATAATAATGAAAACTCTAATTTGATCGTATTTACTGCAAATGAATGGAGGCATATAGAGAATAAAATGATATTAAGTGGTTGAAATGGCCCTTTAACACCTGTCATCTCTGAGTCCTCAGCTCAAAGCAAAAAATGAAAATGTTACCAATTACCAATAACCCAGCCTGACATTATACACACACACACACACACACACACACACACACACACACACACACACACACACAAACACAGCGTGTGTTGCAATAATGGGCAATGTATTCCCTAAGAACCAAAGCTAATTAGCCCATCTTATTATGAGCCATCCTAGGAATAGTCTCTGCAGAGTACATGACAAGTTATATATATATATATATATATATATATATATATATATATATATATATGGAGAGAGAAAGAGAGATTTCAATTAAGAGAAATGTAACTTCCTAAATTAACCAATATATAATTATATTTATTTTTTTATGATTATTTTTGGGGATTTTCCCACTTTTAATGGACAGGACAGCTAGGTGAGAAAGGGGAAAGAGAGGGGGAAGACATGCAGGAAATCATCACACATTGGACCTGAACCGTGGACCACTGCATCGAGGCATAAAGCTCTATGTATATGTATGCCTGCTTTACCAACTGAGCCAACCCGGCAACATATAATGATATTTAAAGAATTAAAGAAAACGACAAATCATGGTTAGAAATTAAAATCATGGGGTATACAGTCTGGCCAAACATACCCAGGGACCTTTGTAATATACGATGGTTTGTGTTCTCATCTTCACTGTCAGATGTCCAATAAAGGCAAAACAGCCAAAAAGTAATCTTAAATTTGAAAAAAGTTAAATTACTCATAACTCAGATTGTTTTTATTTTAAAATGACACCCTCTCCTTTAATCAAACCATTTACAATGTTGTCGCATTAGTTCAATAACCATAACTTTACCGAATTGTAAGCATTCTTCACTTTGGTTTTATATTTTTATAAGAATTATAAGAATAGTTTGACATTTTGGGAAATACACTTATCCACTTTCTTACCAAGAGTTATAGACGATGATCAATCCCACTCTCATGTCTATTAAATATAATGCTACAGCCAGCAGCCAGTTAGCTTAGCTTAAAGACTGCATACAGGGGAAAACAAGTAAATCCCTCAAAAACCACAAAAAAATGAGATATGTTTAAATTAATCAGCTTTTGCCATAAGCAAGCAGCAGGTGATTAGTTTAGCATAAAGACAGGAAACGGGGAAACAGCTGCTTCTGGACAAACCTTTTAAGCTAATTAATTGCATTAACAAGTGCTTTCTAATATAACTTGTGAACTCTAAGTTTTCAGAAAACTTGTACTTACGAGGTTGTGAACAGAAGAGGGGGGCGTTGATATGGACTCTTCTCATGAACATGTTAAACACGACCCATTTGAAGCCACCAGTAGTCTAGACTTCCTAGCGATTCCGCTGGTTGCCCCCCACGGTGACAACAAAACTCCATTCATGAGAGTAGTATCAATCTTCTCATCAAACTCTTGAAAGGTACGCAGAGACGTTAATTTGCCAAATAAAAAATGTGTGTGAACATGGCAGGTTGATATTAACACTGAATGTTTTAAAATGCTAACTTTGTCTCAGCATGTCTCTACTGATTAGTGAATCGGCAGCACTTTGAAGGTGTAAAAGTGAGATGTTGAACTCTGTGGTGTTCAGGTTCGAGCATTGTTCTTTCATCACTGTATTTGCTCCAGTGACGCACTGCTGACCCCCCTACACCCATGTAACTGGTCTCCAGCTGGTCAGAGCAAATGAGACAGCAGAGACTAAAAACAGCACAGAACAGCAGCTGATCTTCTGCCTCGCTGAGAGCATGGTATCTCAGGCAGGTTGATCGAATGTTGTTTGTGGTCACAACATATTTTGTCAAATAAACCAAAATTCCTTAAGTTCGCTAGGTGCCTGTACCAGGAATACCAGGAGAAGTTTACTGAGTTATGTGGATAACTCAGTAAGAATTTGCTTTATATTCTTATAGTCTCAGGTAAGTAGTCTTACAGTCATACTAAAAAAATACACTCTTAGTTTTAAAAAGCAACAGTCAGAGAAACATGACCAGAGGAACTGGACAAAACTTAAATATGTTTTAATTATGTCAATATGCTTAATAACATTAAAATATCAACAAAAGTTGAAAGGATAGGGCTGACGTAATTCTATGTTGTTTTTTTCTGTTATTGTTAACAAATCCCATAAGAGGGCCAAAACCAAAAATGTGTCAGTCCATCTCGCAATACTTTCTGACTTAGTTTCCTGTCTATGGTTCACTGCCACAAGCCCTTTGATTCCTATTGAAGATGCAAATCTCTATAAACAGCTCACAAATGTATAGTTTTATTTCTAAAAAAAAGACAAAAGAACTACATTAATTTACTAAAACAGCTGGGCACTGTAGTTTTCAGCAAATGCAACACAAACAAGAGCAAATAGTACATTTGTGGAGGACTCATGCCCTCTTTCACATCAGAATCAAAGCTTTGACGCTTCTCAGTTTTCTCTTCAATCTCCTTAATCTACACTGTTCTCTACTTCATAAATAAGATGTATATTAAATATATTGTAAATTGTATGTATTTTACATGAGATTGACTCAAACCAAACTACTCCATTGATGTATATTTGAATTTTTGGACAACAATAGAGGCACAGAGAAATAAGCAACACAGCATCAATTAATTCTTGTTTTTGTGGGTTTTTTTACATTGTACTTGTTGACAGAAGAAAATAATATATCACATAAATATATCATATATACTATGTCATTTTCTGGTCCCATGACAGTTGCAAAGAGAAACGTATGAATTACAATAGGCCTACATAAAGATCATTTAACTTTTATTTTAACTAAAATGTGTCATTTCATCAAACATGCAACTCCTGTAACCACCAGTCTTTTTTTCACATGCTTTGCCTAAAGTGTAATGTTTTATTTATACCACGTGTCGGTTCAGCCAAGCAATCTGATTTATTAAAGACTGGATCCAACCATGCTGTTAATCCCCATAAAACATTGCTAGCTGGGCTTTATTGGTTGTTATGTCAATTTCTGTGGTAACAAAGGAGCAAATTAGCGGTCTCTCTGTTTCTCTTCTGTCCTGGATTCATATATATTTACACAATTCTTTCTCTGAGATCACACAGAATTATCTGTTTGATATTTTAAACTCTTTGAAAAAGTGTATGGTATAAATATGCTTTTTTTTTTTACTCATGCTGACAGCTTTATGCCTCTTTTCCAACATCTGATTAATCTCTGTATCAGGCTTTCTTTCTTTTCCTCCAGCTGGAAAACTGTTTAAATCACCCCCATTTTAAAATAAGATGATCCAACTCTTGTTTGAGCTTCATGCCAATATAAATTCTCCCAGTAATATGGAAATGAATGAAAAGAAATCATCTCCAACCAATTAAACGATCAGGTGAAAAGCAATAACCTCACGATATGGTTTCCCTTCTATACCTGATCAGCCATGCCTGCATTATTAATATTTACTGATTAAATATGTATCTCACTCAACAAAGGTCAAGTCACCATATTTTATAGACCCTTAAATACAGCGAATCATCAGATTATGAACAAACTCAGCTCATTTCAACTCTCCTAGAGGTAATGATGCTCTCCATATCTATCTAAAAGGTTGCAAGTTGTAAAAATAGGTCAAATAACATTTTCCCCTAACTTGTAATATGGGAGTCCCACAAGGCAGCATTTTGGTTCCTTTACTGTTTCTACTGTATGTCAGTGACTTTCTAACTGTGTGTAACCACTATAATTGTCTACTTTATGCTGATGACGCTTTAATTTTTTTCTGAACTCTCCTCTGATCTTCACTATTTGCATGACTGAATGCAATCGAACCATCTAACTATCAATGTCAAGAAAACGGGATGTATTTTAATTCCACTAAGAAATCTTGGTCTGGGCCCATTCACTTTGTAAATCAAACACTCACCATCACAGAAACCTACAAATATCTTGAAGTACACCTCGATCCACATCTCACTTATTAAAGCCACATTGATAACTTGACGAAGAAGCTCAACCAGAAATTGTATTTTTATAATCAGATCAGGCCATTTCCAGTGGTGGAATGTGACTAAGTACATTTACTCAAGTACTGTACTAAAGTACAAATTTGAGGTACTTGTACTTTACTTGAGTCTTTTCTTGTCATGGCACTTTCTACTTCTACTCCACTACATTTCAGAGGGAAATATTGTACGTTTTACTCCACTACATTCATCTGACTGAGTTGAATACTTCTTCCACCACTGACCATTTCTCACTAATATTGTCTCGGACACATGGTCCTTACCACATGGGAAACCATTGAACAACAAGACTGTACAATGTACAATACAGCTCATGAGATCCATGGAAACCTCCATGGAAATTCCTCCTTGGACTCACCATTGCACTGCACTTTCACATTCTAACGCCAACACAAGAGAGGACTCAGAGATCAATTTTGCATGCACTTACTCCAGTACCGCCCTACAAAAACAATTAGGCTACACTAATTTAATCAATATATTTGGCATCAGTTGTTTAATCTCTGGTTGTAGCTATTCAAGCATCACATTCCTGATTTACCTTGTTAGAATGTTCCTGGTGTTTAACCACAAATATGAATTACTTCAAATAGAAGAGTAGTTTATGTCACCCCCATGAGGAATTCTAAGTAATGACAACAAAACTGTTGGCGTGAGCAGCAAGCCGCAGCTGGACCATATTGACATGATACAAGCCTTACATGATCGCTCACGTGCCCCCATCCCTCCTCTATGCAGTTGCTAGTAGCCAAGGAGGACATGGACAATTAAAAAAAACATTATGGACTCTAAGGATAGTCTTAATTAGCTTTGTAGCAACTCATTTGGCAATGGCTTGAATGTAATGGATGTTTATTAATATCAAAATGGTACACACTAAACCTTGAAACAT
Source organism: Perca flavescens (assembly GCF_004354835.1). Lineage (NCBI taxonomy): Eukaryota > Metazoa > Chordata > Actinopteri > Perciformes > Percidae > Perca > Perca flavescens. The sequence continues at coordinate 17,678,129 of NC_041350.1, forward strand.
GGCTTATTTGAGTTGAGACATGCAAGGCCACTCGAGCATCTGCCCTGGACAACAGGTTAGCCTTGAAGGCATCAGGTTGTCTTTGTAGCAATTGTGGTTATTTGATTAATCACGGTTTTATTTGGTAATATTAATTGCTAAAGCACAATAAAAACTGAAATGTTGTGTTTGTGTGGGGTGCATCTTGAGCTCATTTCTTCCCCGGGGACTCCAGCAGGTTAATCTAGCCCTGGAGACATTATAGACTTCTCATGGCTACTACGTTTCTTTGTCATATTTGAATAAATTGGTTAAAATAGGACAGGTAATGTTTCAATAAACTATGAATAGAAAGCTCATCAGCTTAAAAATCATCAGCAACAAAAATGACCATAATTTAGTAACAAATGTCTTGTAGTTGTTTACTCATCCACCTATGGCAATGAAAGATGAACAGTATTTTAAAAATCCACAATGTCATTCAACCACTTTAAAAGCATAAATAGTTTGTCACAATTGTATGTACTTGGAGAGCATATTTGCTTCTGTCATTTCGGGTTTTTTCTACGGAAACTGCATCATTTATGAATGGCAGCCACATAGGCCATGATACTGGGGTACCATCTGGGACTTATAAACCAGCCCCCATCAATTTCTTATCACTTGACTTATTACTCTGAGCTGAGGGACAACAGAGAGAGGAGGAAAAGAAAATGGGCATCTTTTCTGTGTTCCCCTCTCATTGGTAGAATTACTTATTTCTTAAACAGTCATGAACCTGGGATAATTTTTCATTCATCGAGCTACTCAGGGTCTTTTTTTATAAGACTGCCATTTCCTGTAGACACTTTTAATATATTTTCCTTCTAAGGTAGCTGATTAATACTAGTTGTCCCCCATGAGGAGCTGGCAGTCTGAAACAAGGCCATGATGATGACTTGATCCAATTAACAGAGTAAAATGATGGATAAGAACACACCCCAGATATCTGGTTGCTGTGCTGTCCTAATACAGATACCATCAGCTTCATCTGTAATCCCTGGTCATTACAGTTTTTTCTCTCTTACTTGCAAATGTTGGAGGCCACAGTCAAAGGATATATTGACATTTTGCATTTTTGGGATGTTGGATGAAATATGAATACCACTCTCATGTTTGTCTGTTAAATATAAAGCTACAGAATCAGAATCAGAATCTAAATGGCCAAGTAAGTGTGAACACATACAAGAAATTTGACTCCGGCTCTTTGTTGCTCTAAAAGCCTATTAGCTTAGCTTAAAGACTGAAAACAGGGGGGCACAGCTAGGAAGTCATTGCTCCCAGCCAAGAAATAGTCCCATTTATATTACAAAATTTTTACACTTTGGTTTCTAAACGAGATATAGCATATTAATTATTGAGCTTTAGAGATGCTGGTAGGTGGATTTTGTTACTTTGGACAGAGCAGGGCTGGCTGTTTCCATGTCCAGTCTTTATTCTAAGCTAAGATAACCTGCTGCTGGATGTAACCTCCTATTTTCTGTAGGTGAGTCTTGTGAATGGTATCAATTTGTTGCTCATCAAACTCTCAGCAAAAAAGAAGTAATAAGCGTATTTCTTGAAATATGAAACTATTGTATTTCCTTAAGGTGTAGTGTTGAGGTGTCTGATGTTTGATAGAATTACAGATATTTTAATCAGCTTAACAGGAAACATGTTCGTCTGTTAAACACAACACCAAAAAAGCAGCAACAGGTTCACCATAGTGTTACATTTGATTCGCTGTTGATGACAGCGGCGTTGCGCCGTCATCAACAGTGCCATTAACAGTTCCACTTATGGACGCAATTTACTTTGCATCACAAAGCAATCATGTTTAGAGGGCAAACCCACTAATAAGACAGAGACACTACAGAGGCCTAAAAATAGAAACAGCAGGGTGAATTCAATGGAGTTGCAGCCGCTCTTGTGGAGCTGTTCCTGAGTCATAAGTGTTAGTTTTGTGTCTTGATGACGCTGGCGGATGCGTGGGTGACACTGGGGGAGGGTTGGGTGGGAGCGTGGTAGCAGCAGCTGCTGTGTTCCCCCAGACCCTTCTCATCCTCTCAGTCTTTGGCTTCATTCAGCTGGTTGTTGCTATGATACAACATTGGAGATGACACTCAAACTCAACACGCAGACAAACACTAAAAAGCTGCTGTGTTTTTATCCATTCTGGGATGTTTTTCTATTTCTGAAACAATTGAAATGTCTTGCCCACATCAAGTTGGTTTTTTAACATTTAGCTGAACACTTAACATATTGCTGCAGCAGTTAACCTAAATCACGTTTGATATGTATATTACTATGGCTTTTTCAGGTTTTCTCTCCCTCATACTTTATCTCATGTGGATTATGAGGAGGACAGAGTTTGGGAGCTGTTTTGATCATCATGAAGCTCAGTGCACGGTGCTTCTGGTATTTCCTCTTGTGTTTCCAAAGTTGAAAGCCATTCTGTCCAGAAAACATCAACGTCATTTCTATTTAAAAAAAAAAAAAAAAAAAAAAAAAAGTGGTACAATGTATAACCACACTAAACTCTTGTGTCAAATGTACTTGTACCCAAATAGCAAAATGTATTAATTTAGCATTGCAATAAGGTCAGAAAGGCTGCTGTGTGGTTGTTTAAATGTTAAAAATAAATCTATTGTAAGGGCAAACATGTTTCTAACATTTAATCATTGCCTCAATGCACAATACTGCCAACTTCCCTGCCAAAATAATACCATTTAAGGGGTGTGTGGTAATATTTATTGTAAAGAAAGCACTCCTTCACTGTGATGCATGCAACTTCTGTGATTACTTCCTTAATTACATTTAAGTCGTATTTGGAGGGAAATGTCAAATATCATGCTGTTAAAATGTCTAAATTAAATAAATCATGAAAAGGTGTGTTTTCTTACAGTTAATGAGTGTAACAATAAATTCAGTACATCCAGATTAACTAAAGTTTAATCCCTGACACCCTTTTAGATAATGGGTGAATCAGTATTCATTCATTGCCAATATGAGTAAAAATCTGATGTTAAAGAATTAAAGAATAACAAGCACTTTGAATTTGTTGTCAGTGTCAGGCGTCAGTGTAGATTCAAAGCTTGAGTCTGAAAATATTGCACAGGTGATTCAATTGTATTTTGCTATCTGGAAAGCTACAAGTGTTATTTTGGAAAAAACAGTTGTATTTCCAAGATAACACTTTGTTCAGTTGCTTATATTTGATGATGAAACCTTAGGTTACTTATTATGCAACTATTATTTTGAATTGAGGATGCTAATGAACATTTGAAGATGTGAACTGTAAAAAAAGGTATTTCCTGTCACTCCCAGAGGAGTGCCAATAAATTATACCTACTGCCACATGTTTTCTGTAACACCTGCTCTATGAGAGTGATAGCTGTCACAGTGATCTGTGCTCCGCTGGTTTCGCTCCATTTCGCTTCAGCTCACATCACCCTCCATGCTGCAGCGGTGCTCAACACTTTTGTCAGACAGAATAATCAAAACCAAAAACCCGAACAATGTTTCTGTCCAAAGTAAAACTTCAAGACACAAGACAATTGTCCCTCCATGAAGGGATACCAAAAAGCAATTCCATTGATGATATTGTTCCTGGAAGTAACAAATGGGCTTGAAACCTGAATGCCTCTGGGTGGCATTGGGAAACATGGAGGACATTGGAGGGAAGTTTCTGTTTCAAGTGACGGGTCTATTTATAAAGAGCTTCCAGCAACATAAGGAGACATTGATAAAAAGCTCTGAGGCTCAGGGAGATGGAGGAGCCACTGACCAGTCAGTATGACAGATACTACTTTTGGCATGTTTGCTGCTTCAATGCCACTTATCACAGCGCTTGGCTGGGGCTACGGCCCCATGTGGTGAGTGTGGAGTCCGGCAAACTACAGAGGAGACGCATGAAGAGACACATCTTCTCTCAAGTATAAGTCTCAAATATTGATGAGTCAAACCATAGAAATAGAATGAGAGTTGTAGTAGAGTAGTACAAAGCATGGAGAGGTGCACTATGTCCATTACCTGCTTTGAAATTCTTTTCACAAGTCTCGTAGTGATGAAAATGTGCCAATGTCACTTTAAACTAAAGGCCTGTATTTATAGGTTTAATAGAGCCTCATTTTGACACGGAGCTCTATTAATTGAGCTCTCCACAGACATGTATCTAAAATAGGTAGGAAGTCCATTGTGGAAGGTCAAGAGGGACAAAGTAGGCCAAGGACTCTCACAGAAAATAGACTGACTCACTGAGGGGCCGGATCATCATGGGAAAGAACAGGAAATGGGAAAGAATGTGGGTTAACAATAATCCTTGAAATTACCGGAATACGGGACTTGTACTCCGAGTGCAGTCAACCCCCCCCCCCCGTGGTGTGATTAAGTGAAGATGTGCTACGTGTTGCAAAAAAAAGTGATGCAATTTCATATTCCAAGCAAATATAACTTATCTAGGAACATCATTATAAGGGCAAGACTTAAATGGGCAAATGTTTGTATAAGTGATGGAAGTACTGTACTTACGTACTATTTTGCATTACTTGTACTTCACTTGAGTATTTTATCAAAACATAAAATATAAATATATCAGTCTGAATGGTGTCATTCTAAATAATGAGCACTTTTACTTTTGATAATTTTGTCCATTTTGCTGAATAAAAAAAAAAATTGACTTGTATGTGTAAAGTACTTTTATAGTGTGGTATTGCTTTTACTTTTAGTAAAATATCTCAATACCTCTTTCACAACTGGTTGATATTATACTGAATGTAAAGCCTACATCCCCATCTCACTTTCTCTAGAGCTCCTAATAATCCCAACCACTGACAGAAAACACTGCTATTGTTTGACTGGTGAAACCAGATACATCTGTAGGGTAGTTTGGGTCACATTTGTTTTAGGGTGTTTTAGGGTGGAAATTAAGTTGCTCAGTAACCAAATGTTATTTTTGTTTCTGCACTGCCCCCATGTGGTGATATTTGACACCGCAAACACAAATGAATCTTTCCACAGACAAAACTATAGTCAGTTTCAAAACATCAGCCAATCTTTATTTACAAGTCCTAATATGACAAAAAATAAACATACAGGTAGTGGTGGTGGGCTCGACCAATGGTGAGAAACCCATAAACTCTACAAGAGAAACAAAGTCAGTCATTCAGTTCTCTGGAAAATCCTTAACTAAATTCTCCTCTTATTATAACTTATCAAGACTAGGGATGCATATGGCAGAGAATGCTGTGTAAAGGTCGACATCTTAAGTACAGACACACACTGGATATATTTAAACTGGCATATAGTAGTTTTTCTTAGATAGTAGGTTCATACTTCATCACTCTGTCCAATGAGGACATTAACTATTGAGAAGACCACCAAAGACAAGTCAAGGGCCAATTCTAGCAAGAAAAAAAAGAAAAAAACACTTTAATTCCACTGCATACAGTGACACATATGGGCACAATCTTGTTTCAATACAAACAGATAAACTTAGAAGTAACTTTTCACACTGTAAAACTACACTAAGGGACTCCTAGGCATACACATGACAGATGAAAAACAGAGTAGGAGTGACATGTATGGAGGTAAAAGTGACATGAAAGCAAGTCTTTTCTTGTGAGGGATTATTTTTTAACACACACACACACACACACACACACACACACACACACACACACACACACACACACACACACACACACACACACACACACACACACACACACACACACACACACACACACACACACACACACACACACACACACACACACACAATGTTTGTGAGATAAAAACATGGGACTCTTAATAAAGAGGATGGAGGAAAGGAGAGGCAATGAGCAGTGGGCTGAGTACAACAAACCCATGGCACTACAACTAATATGGGAATAAAATCAGGCTTTGGAACAGGTAATAGATCTGTGGTAAGGCATTAACAAGAATATTCATCGTTATCACCGGGACTCACAAGCATTTTACCTATGGCTTTGTCAAAACTGCATACAGAATGATGTAAAAGCACTCTTACACATCACTCAGTTGTCTCTGTCCAAACTGAGATCACCTCTTTAATGTTGCATCATTAAAGGTGGTTTCAGCTAGTAATTAGAACAATCTACCCAGGGAGGGGATGTGTGTTCAAAAAGATCTGTACAAGCTTGTATTGGTCGTTGCCTTGACTAAAAAAAAAAAACAGCTGCAAACAATGATGGGTGCACATTTCACTCACACACTTACTTTGATTTTTACACCACACTGTTCACTTTTCATAATCATCATATTCTTGCTCCTTTCAGTTTGGGTTTCAAAATCAGTAACCTGTGGTTCAGTGACTATCAATCCATATGTTAATAACAAACAAGAGGACAGGCATAAGAGTGCAGTGGAGCAAGCAACATACGGTACACGATGCTGGGCACATTTACAAACTCAGACCTGAAATGCAAATATTAACAGCAACAATCTGAAGTTATATTTCCCACACACGCTGTGATAAGATATAGTACATATCTGCATGTGTACACTAGATCTGTTCTATTTGTACATAAAATATGTTCAAGTATGTCACAGGACTCAACACAACTGAAAAAGACAAAAGAATTTGCATTGTTTCTGGAGGAAAAAGCACTCCCTTTTCTAGCATGATGGATAAAATGCTTTTTAAAAAGGGACATTCCTTAATTTAAGTCCAAAATCTGTTATAAATGTTTGCATGTCAGCCCGTCCAAAATGTTCTATAACACAATCAAAATAAATTGCATCTAAAATTAAAGCAGTCCGGACGCAGAGTTTCCAGACAGCAGTCTGTTGAGTCCTTATTCAAAATACATTTCAACACAAAAGCTTTTTTTTTTTTTTTTTTTTTTTTTTTTTAATAGAGAAATAAACTGGATGCAATATGCAATGCATTGCTGGAACTGATTATTGTTATCAAGAATTGCCTGTTCCCCCTCACACAGCAACAGTGCTGTGAGGTTCACATATGGTTTTGAATGTCTGGGACAAAGTGATTTTTTTGTTCTAGCTCTGGCAGACAGCTAATGCCTTGGGTCTGAGGAGCAAGGTTGTTGATCGATGGGTACAGATTTCACAGGCAAAGGCCTAAAAATTATGAGGGAGAAAAACAACAACTGCTAACAACCCACAAGAGACCTAAAACTGAGAACATTGCCAATGATAACCTACCGCATTCCTTCAAGGGCTCATTATACAAAATATATATATAAAAAAAAAAATCCCAATCACAATCCTGTCCTGACTTACATGGGGCCGCAGGATCGGGTATTGATGATAAACACGTGATCAGGCTACTTCCGTTTCACAGCGTCCGTATCTTCTTCCTTCAAGACAAACTTTTTCCTCAGAGCTTCTGAAATCAGAGAGGCTGAGTCCTCCTCTCTGAGGGATGTACAGCCTCTATTGTACCTGCAGTGACACCCACCAAAAAATACAAACCATGTATGAGAGGGTATACAATGTTATTTTGAATAATACCATATTAGAACGAAAAGAAATATTACCATATTAATAAAGAATTTTCCTTAAAGGAATAGTTCAGCATTTTGGTTACTTATTTGCTTTCTTGCTGAGAGTTAGAGGAAAAGAATGATAACACTCTTGTGTCTGTATGACTTTATAAGACAATAAGAAAACTCAGAATGAGCTTTGTAATGTTCGGTCCGCTGACAACTCTTACCTGTCCTTGCTCATCTTCATGCGGTTCATGTCCTTTAGGATGTCCATAACATCAGCAAAGCTGGTGGACTTTGATAGCGACACCGTATCCTCCTCTGCCTCACGGAAGTCCATGCTGGGTCTGTCCAGGTCAAAGGTCGCTGATGCCGTCATGGAAACAGGCGGCAGAGGGTCAGGGACAAGCTCTGACACCACAGAGACCACATCTTCCTCCTCTTCTTCTTCCTCCTCCTCCTCCTCTTCTTCCTCCTCCTCCGTGACATCACTGATGACAAAGGAAGCGACAGCCGTGGCAGCCGGCTGGTAGGGTGCCGTCTCGAACGGTGCCATGGAGAAGCTCATACTTGTGTCGTCAGGGGAGAGCAGGTCAGGGGTCAGGGGGTTTGAGCCTGAAAGAAAGAAGAGGAGTAGGGTAGAGAAATGAGTTTGTAGTTGTTCAGTAAAGTTGGACAATGTTGAGAGAAACAAACAGGACAACTCTTAAGGTCAAAAGCTGGGAGTTTGAATGCCATTTCTAATGTGAATTTATAGCTTGCGTATAGGTATGCTATTGTTGTCTTCAGTAGCTTTCCTCCCAGGAGGCATTAAGGCTTAAATCGTGTGCTGCAGGAGAGTCTACATTCCAATCAATAAAATTTTCTCTTAGCATTATGTGATTTCTTCATGAGACAAGCATTTATGGGTGAAAAAATCCCAAATGCTTCTAGGATCACAATACCTAACAGCTTAACTGCATGACTGATTGAAAATTAACAGAGTTTAGGAAGCAGGCTCACTTGACAATGGTGCTTTAATCTGATAGCTGAAGTTCCTTGTGTTGCTCTTCTAAACGACATCAGAAAGTATGTTTAAAATCAGTAGGGATATAATACATGTGATACTTTCTTATGACATCCCTGATGAAATTTTCACAAGTGACACACAACCACCACGACCTACAAACTAATGTCAAGACATTATAGTACCAAAGAGCTTCAGGAGAATCAGGGCATTCAACTTGGCAACAAAAGGATCACAGTCACATGAAGACAGTAACCCTGTGATGAAACATAGGCTCAATAAAGCTATTTTAAATCGACCCTGCTCTGAGAAGCTTAATGAATCATAGTCTGAAGTATCAATAAAGAGAGTTAGGTGTGTTTCCAGTTCTCACGTCACTGAGTTTTTATCACTATTCAAACATAGACTGTTACCTACCAGAATCACTTGCCACAATCTTGGCTATCTGTGCACGGAGTCTGCTGAGCTCATCCTGCAGGGCGGTAGTACGGTTCATCGCCGTCACCCCAGGCTTCCTTAGCCCTTCCACCCTTTTGCCCTCACGGCGGAAGTTGGGTACAGATGAGTTCCTGTGGAGCACCAGGAGAGGCGTGGGCCGCCATTCGTGTTTCAGAGGACGAGTGTCACTCCTGAAAACAGAAGAGTGGCGGAACAGCGTTACTGAACAGAAACCTTTATTATATCAAAACCTCAGGGGGTTGAGTCCAGCTTTTGAAGTATGCTTAATGTCGTCTGATGTCTCTCTTTCCCTTTATCTGCTCCTCTGAAAATGCCTTAGTGCTCATCAATACTGCACCAGCAGTTTATTACAGGTCCAGCCCAATCCAATAGCACTACAATAAATCCTATATTTAAATTTATAATGTTCTGTATTCACCGCTACATACGGCTGCAAAAATCAACATAGAGCTGAATCAACACCTCTCGGACACAGTAGTGATTTTATAACCGTGTACTGCAACTTTTTAGGCTGCACATGTGCACTTAATAAGATGGAAGCTCAGAGAGTCTAGAATAATGCAGTTATAGATTGGTGACTTGGCACTACTTCATAACCTTAGTGGTTGTCTCTTAGGGCTTGGCTGGATATTTACCGCACTCTGGCATAGGTCTCTTCTTCATCTGCAACAATCCAGGCTATGTCTGCCAAGGTAGGAACCATAGGGCCATCCATAGGCCGAAGACGGGGAAGGCCCGGTAGTTCCTGCAAAATGCACAAGGACACAAGTTAAATGTTGTATACACAAACATTTTTATTGCAATAGGGGAATATAACTAATAGACAAAGAAAATTATGTGCAGGACTTATAGGAGCTGATATTTACCTGGAAACATGCCCTTTGTGGAGGTCTGAGTGGAAGAGTGGAACCTATTCTTCTCACAACGCTACGGGTGGATCCATGAGGCTTATTCTGCCAGATAGGAATAACTTCCTGTAAAGCATATGTTAAAAAAAACTGTCTCTACACAGAGTATAATACTTTAACGTTAGTGCTTAATCTATAATTTGCATTCCTGCACAGTCATGTGCAGGGATACCAGGAGAAAGGTAGTGTTAAGTTAAAGACATCAAGTTAAAGACATAATTAACACCAAGGAAACATACTTACTGTGTCTGTTTCCATGGTGACGGTGGTTCAGTCTCATCCGCTGGGAAGTTCAACACCAATGCTTGGTGCATGCAGTGGCTGAAGACGGAGTAGTTCAGTGGACAGATGCCATGTCAGTGTGGCTCTTGGAATATAAATTAGGGATTTGTTAGAGCATATTTAAAGAGACACAAGCAGGAGAACACTGCATTATTACACCCACTAACTAAATCATAAGTGGCACAAAACTACCTGTATTTTGATGACCGATTAACTTGACTATTAACCTTTTTCATAGTAATATCTAAAGTAAAATGCATGAGGTGGATACAGCTTCTGATTTTGTAACATTAGCTTAGTTTTCGCTATTATGCATCATTATGCATTATATTATTGTTACTTCGTATTACAGATATAAATCAGAATCATTTTTGCAAAAGAGGCCTGAGTAACGTTACTGCAGAAGAAATAAAAAGTAGCCTGTCACACGCAAGCCAATACGTACAAAAAGCATTAGAAACATATAGCTACGGGTCCAATCTTAAAATAATTAGTTAATGTGCACTCAGTATTTTTAACTTCATACGCTAGCTATCTATACAATTAAAAAAATAAATTATTAATATTAAAAATATTAAGGTTATTAAATTAAAACTATTAAAAAGGTTTAGCGATCTAACGCTAGCTAATGTCGGTACTACTTTTTCTCACCGTTACATCAACATATGAAGGAAAGGGTAAAAATCATCAGTGCTAATTTAGCTAACGTTAGGTAACTTAAAACAGCTAGCTTTAATGTTGTTGACGGTACCGCTACAGCTGCTTTGACTAACGTTATCGTTGATGGAACATGATGAACGACAGAAAGATAGCTTTAATGCAGGGATATGTGAATAGCTTTCAGTCCATCATTAGTCGGTAGCTACGGGTATCAAACACAAACATACACAGTGACCGTCAGTTAGCGTTAGCAGCACAAACACCGGCCCTCTGGTTGACCCTCAACGGTAAACTAACACCACCATTTTTACTGTGTTTTGCTTCCCCCTCACAAAATGAAATCAACGCTGCAAGAGAGCAACTTACAGCAGAGTAGGACTGTATCTGGGAAAGCTAAACCGTAAAATTATTTACGAGACGCGGCTTCTAGTCTTCGTCTTTCAGACTGGAGTTGTGTTTTCAACGCTGCTCATTAGGCCTGGGGAAACCGTAAAATTATTTACGAGACGCGGCTTCTAGTCTTCGTCTTTCAGACTGGATGATTTGAAATTGGCTGGAGCGCCATGAGCTTCCTTTATTAGACTCTATACAAGAGCGACTCCTAGAGGTGGAGGCGGGCAGCGCTGAACACAGGATAAACAGTAGAAGCACTTTTTTTATTCTTTAATCTAAAAAAAATAAATACAAATAATAATCTATAAACATCAAGGCGTATTATAAACGAACAAACAAGGCAAACTACAAGAGAAAGGAATTCCAGAGTAAGGAAACGGGCAGGAAGAATCGCTACAGAACACATGTTCGCCAAAACAACCAGACACAAGTTTCTTCCCACAGGCTGACTATGATTCACGTAACACCAGTCCATATGTGGATCAATCCCTGTGCAATAATTCTGTAACACCATCCAGCATCCACCTCAATAAATCAATGTTAGTGTTAAACACATATTTACTGTCATATCCACCTGCAACCTGTTATAATAATAACATAATAATAATAATTTATTCCAGCACCATTTGCACGTTTCCATTGTACTATTGTCTTAGTGTTTACAATCCTCAAAGAGCTGTTTGTTTACATGTGTGTACGTATGCATTTATATAGCCGATAAAAAAATGTATAGGCTACAGTAACTTTGTTCAGCTTTGTTATTCTTCTTTTTGCCGTGTATTTTTGTGTATGTACTTGACATTGAGAGCAACAGAAAGCCGGATTCAAATTCTTTGGATGTGTTCACAATACTGATTCTAATTCTTCGTGAGCTCTCTGAAAACACAAGATGTATCACTCCAATCTACTTCCGCCTTCGCTGCTGTCAGCCGGCCGGCCGGCAAAATTACGAATCCCACTATGGCCACGCCAAGACCCGCCCTACGAAGCAGCTCGATTGGTTGGGGTTAGGCATTTCACCTAGAGTGGTTAAGGTTAGGATTAGGGGATTGGTCAGGGGATAGGACCTGTACATGTAAGCATGGATGCCTGGCCAATAGTAGTGTGTGAACGCTATTGAAGGGCGGGTCTTGGCGTGGCCATAGTGGGATTCGTAATATCGCGGCCGGCCGGCCGACGGCCCTTTAAGCACTGGGCGGGGCTTGAATATTGAACTTGTAATTGTTGTCTGCGGTGATATCATAACACTGCAATATGAGGACGCGCTCATATGACCGCGACCCGTCTCCATCCATGGGCAAGACACAGGTCAGTAACGATACCGCTCAGTTTACCTTTTGCTCCCATGCATTCTTCATCTCTCTTGAGTTGCTGATGTCATATTATTTTTTCCTGCCATATAGCAGCAGTCTCGATCATTCTGTAATGTCGCCTAAAAGGCTTACTTCCTCCACGATGGTTATCGCACCTCCAGCATTCAGGAAGCACATTGTGATCATTATTTTAATCATATGACCATGTGAGTAATGTTAGAAACTCTTGAAGGATGCAGGACAACGCTAGGCTAACCCTGTATGTATTTGAGATAACACACATACTGTATCACCACCCAAAGGTGTGTAACGTTAAGCCTTGTAATGCAGTATAAATTGCCGAAATTAGGCGTTTGCATGATGTAGCCAGGTGCATTTAAATGTCCTGATAGGAACATAGTCATGTCTAAATACAGCTGTGCACTGCTAAGGGCTACAACACAGCATCTGATCTATTTAAGTAGCAACATATTGAGATGTAATAATATTCTACTTAACTGTATTATAGAAATATTAAGCTATTGAGAAGTGCAAACTACCTGGTCAGCATCAACCTTGGACCAAGAGCTTAGACACATTGGTTGCAAGTAGGCCTACCCACACAAAATTATATGGATTGATTGACAGTTTAATTGAATTGTAAACCTAGCTCTATTACTCTACTAAATGGCTAGCTTGCTTCCTTATAGGGTCAGGTGGCTGCAGCTAGACGCTTTGCCTTCCCTTCTCCCTCCCTCTGCCTAGATTTTGTAATATCAGCCCACATCTTATAAATTCCTGTCTTCTGTAGGTGTAACTGGGGCAAAAGGTAGGCATGGGGAATAAAAGGAGGAGGAAGGATGCCAGCTGAGCTTCTTATCCCTCTGCCACTGCTACCGCTGCCAGCGTCAGACTAAAGACCGACAGAAGATGGCTCAGTCCGTGAAGAGGCCAGAGACTATGGGAGCCATGGACCACGAGTCCCAGAGGGACAAGACCAGGACCAGCTACTTTGGCAACGTCAAGACCAGGTCAGGCCTCTAAATACGTGGATTACTGAAGATAAAAACAAAGGGGAAAGCTTGAAGCAGACATGTGACGAGTTTGGCTGGCATTTGCTTTTCAGATTTAAGCATGCTACAATTCAGTCTTTCTTTATTCTCATAAGAAGGGTAACATGTCCAGATTACCACTAAGCATGTGCAATGCCAGAGTACAAATCGGCATGTTTTGTTATTACAAAATGCACATTTTCATCAGCTGGTTTCAGTCACTGTCATTGGAGGACTCCACGTTCCATCAAAGAGCATCATGTGGGTGAGAGCTACAACTAGCCATCCAGAGTGCAGACAACTCCCACTCCCCCCATAAATAACTCTGATCAGACTGTGAATGCTGCTCTGTACAGTTAATCACACTTCAAATACTCTAAACAATTAATCCATGAATCACTGCTATTAAAGGGAAAAATCCACCCTGAAATAGAATGTATATCTAAGCATGGACACTCAGTCTTGACCTTAAGGTACAGTATATGTACAGAAATAATATAAGCTTAATTAATCAAGTCTGAAATAAGACTGTGAGATGTGGTTGAAAGCAACAAACGCTAATAAGGGAACTTTAATAAATATACGGTAGATTATTTTGCCGGCATTCGCAATGTGTGCATTTGCGGCTGTTCTGTCTTGTGTGTTATGAATATCTTTGGGAGTTTTACTGTTTGTTAGACAAAACAAGCAATTTGTAATCTGTGTGTGCATGTTACCTTATGTTTCCATTATATTGTTATACACATTCTTCACTATTTTGTGACTTTATTTTATAGACCAACAAATAATCTATGGTTTGAGAAAATAGTATCTATTCGGGAGATTGAACCTGTAGCAGAGACTGTGGAGATCATGTCACCAATAAAGAAATCTAGTAGCTGCTCTAAAGACAGTGAATAAAAGCATACATCCGATGGTACTACTGCCATGTGGTTCCAGCAAATTCATATAGTGATTTCAGTTAAATAAAAGGACATTTTATGATTTACGGCTATGTGCTACATACAATAAAACCTATTTTGATGGAATATCTCATGCCACCTGATGACATCATTAACTTACAGTACGTAAGTAAGTGAGTAATGTCTATATATTAAGAACTGCGTAAAGAAGTCAAAATTGGGGCACGTGGGTAGCTCACCTGGTAGAGCGCACGCCCATATATAGAGTTATAATCCTCAACGCAGCGGCTGCGGGTTTGATTCCAACCTGCGGCCCTTTGCAGCATGTCATTCCCCTTTCTCTCTCCCCTTTCATGTCTTCAGCTGTCCTATAAAAAATAAAGGCCTAAAATGCCAGAAAAATAATCTTAAAAATAGAAGAAGTTAAGATTGGAGTCACATGATACATTTTGGAAGAACAGTCAAGAGCTTTGCGGAAGCATTTTGGATCACATGTAAATGATCCAGGCATGTCTGGCTAACATGCGGTAAGATGCAGTTAAGTTTAGCAATATTCCTCTACTTCACATGCTTCTCAAAAGATAGTGCCTGGTCAGATGAGACACCAAAATATCTGACTGTGAAGTTTATTTTATCAGCATTAAGCTGAAAAAAATGTTATGTTGTGTTATGTTTTGAGGGTTAAAAGAAATATGTGATTTAATATCAGTTGCATAGCAGTTATGAGATGTACCTATCTACATCAGGGCAGTAATTCTTGATTTTCTGATTTCCTGCCTGGGCATTTGTTTGTGTTTGTGTTCAAAATCCTTATAATTACATAATCTAAATTAGTGCTTTAACGATTAGTGGATCGGCAGAAAATTCAAGGGCAACTACTTTGATACTCAATTATTAGTTATAATTAATATATTAAATAATTAATCAAGAAAATTCCCAAATATTTGATGTTTTCAGTTTCTCAAGTGTGCAGACGGGCTGCCTTTCTCTGTTATATAGTATAAAACAAGAAATTTAAAGACATCCCTTTGGGTTCAGGGAATTTGCAAAGGGCACTTTTATTATATAATGACCTTTTTTGGACTAAATGTTTAATGGATTAATTAAATATATATAATGGACAGACTAATCATTATGAAAACAATAGTTCCAACCCAAATGTAAATTTAGTTTGAGGGTGAATTTTTACTTTTGGGAGCAGTTAGTTATGACATGCTTTTAGTTTGATATAGAATATATTCAGGCTGTGTGTCCTCTGTGGAGATAGGTCTGGCAATGCGAGACTGGCAGATGTGTAACCTACTTAAATGTAGGGTGATTTTATCTGTTTTTCTGCTCTATCTCAGGCTGGGTTCCAAGCTTCCTCCTGGCGTCTCTCAGCCTCCACAGTTCGCTAAGCAGCTCTGGGAGACTCAACCTCAAGCCCGAGTAATGCAGGAGCCCGCAGCCAGCAGCCAGCGTCAGCACCAACCCACAGTGGGCCGGCCTCTTAACCACACCCCCCACATCAGAAACCCCAAACTGCGGCAGTACTACCTGCAAGGTGCTCCTGCAGTGTTTGATATCTCCTGGGCAGGGAGCAGGCTGTTTCAGTAGAGGCAGACTGCAGGATGAACTGTAGCTTGGATTTACATTTTATATTTGTCATAATCATACTGACCCTGTTGGCAACAATCATGCCTTTGCATAAAGTTATTTACATACAGAGAGGAATGGCAGGCATATGAGCTGTAGTGAATTAATCCTTTTAGGAAGCTCTTGCTCCCGATGTTTTTTTATGAGTTGTGACATAGTGATTTTTTATTTTTCCCCACAGGGACTTCATGCGAACTTAACAATACTGCAGTGAAGCAAGAGCCCATGAGTGGACCGTCAGATGACAACACAAGCAGCAGGGTGAGTCCCGTGTTTTTTTTTTCTTTTCAGACTTTATTGGACTTCTTGTGTGCATTGAGGAACACAGCTTGTGGGAATAAGTAAGACAAATTTGGGAAGTAGCGAAGCAACATACAGATGATGGATTCATTGCTGCATCTGTATATCATCTAATGAGGTATGCTTGAGCAAGCATTAAATGGCTGGTAATTTGTTTCACATTTATGGTCATGAAAGAGTTTGATAAAGAGTGTCCAAGGTACAAAGACGAGTGTCAGAGCTGTCAGAGCTGTTCACGAACGCCATGGGAAAACAGAGTCTGTTTCAGAGCCTCTACAACAAATACAGCCGCAGGAATGCATATTCAGACGTTTACTCAAAGGTATTTGTGAGCTGGGTGTTTGGTTATGCTTCTGAGCTGTTAAATATCAAAGCAAGTCTTGATTTGTTTCTGTCTGCCTGTGATAGTCTCTGTGTTGTAATGGATCTGAAAAGGGCGTTAGTGCTTATTACTTAGTGCTCAAGTCTGATTTTTTTGACCTTTGCTTGGAAATTGTCATCGTCTTTTCTTCCCTTTTTTTTTTTTTTTTTTTTTCTTCTCCTCCTTAAAGTCAGTAACCTTTTTGCCATTTTTACTGTTGTTATTTCACCTTGTTGAACAGGAAGCCCATATATTCAGTTGCCAATTTACTGTATACACACCTAACTGACAGTAATGCACTCTAACACAGTCCTGCAATATATCTTAACTTGATAAAGGTTATAATGTTCCAGAGAGATGTTGATTCAACTAGATGTATTTTGTGGTGAGTGTAAATTGAGATTGAAGTAGAGATTTTAGCCATAGAGTATACTGTATGTACAAACAAACACACAAGCACATGTAGTTTATACCTTGACGAGGGCACACACAGCTGCAGACACATCCACACGCTCACGACCACACAAAAGCCCACAGTTTTTCTGTGGTCACATAATCTGTCAGGCGCAAGTAATCTAATTTAGGTCAATGGATCCATCCTGTCAGTGGATGACAGTTGTGGAACTGATGCTTCACTCCCTGTTTCAACTCGCAAACTAGATTTGATTCACAGGTTCACATCCAATCTGATCTGATTGGTAAATGTTTGAACTGATTTAGAGAGGAAGCACGCAGTGAGATCTGCACAACAAATGGCAGTGGGTATTTTTTGTCTTGGTAGCTGTTAGTAGAGCTCTTCAATATTATTTGCTCCAGTACAACTGAAAAATTTCTTCCATACATAGGCTGCCGGATGCATGAAGATGGATGCAAAACTATCTTATGCACGAATAAAGAAAAAGTTCTTGAGATCAGGTGTGTGATCAGATTTGAACCTCTACTGAACATTTTCTTGCGTTTGTGTTTAAGGGTCTCCCTGGGGACACTGTGTTCAGCGTCTCATCTCAGTTTAACAGTAACGGCAAATCCTCAGCAGAAGAGGGCAAAATGGGTCATGGTCCCTCCATTTCCTCTTCAAATTTACCCTCCTCGTCTGCTACCCTCATCCCGAGAGAGGTAAGCGTCAACTGTAAGCACATGATGGCACCTGACATGTGACACAGTTTTTAAGTGTGTATATAATGTATGTAAAAGAATGGAAATAGTTTTTTTGCCTGCTGTTGACTGGATTTGCAAAACAAAACATGTCCCCTGTCTGTCTTATGACTTCAGCTTCAGGAAGTGTGTTGTTCTGTCTGGAGCATGGTGGCTCAGTGGTTAGCACTTCTGCCTCACAGCAAGAAGGTTCTGGGTTTGAACCCAGGTTGTCTTAGGCCTTTCTGTGTGGAGTTTGCATGTTCTCCCTGTGCTTGCGTGGGTTTCCTCCGGGTGCTCCGGTTTCTTCCCACCATAAAGACATGCATGCTAGGCAACTAGGACTACAGTTGAAAATTAGCCGACTGGCTAACACTGGCGCATTTATAGAAATGTTCGTTAATGTGCATTGTCCTAATCAAATAAATAAACAAACAAACCGATTCAGGCAATCAATACCTCACCTAGAAACCTATCCTTGTGAGCACAGTCAGACTGATAATATGCAATGTGTACTCTTTAGTCATTTTAATGGCGTAACTTGCTTTATTTTAGCTGTAAACATGCCTCTAGCCCCTCATCCACAACCCTCATGTCATGTGTAATATGGAGCTAAGATGTGACTACAAACTGAGAGAAGTAGGGAAATGCAGACCTGTAGAAAGAGGAAGTAGTCACTTCTGTTACCGGGTTGTATCTAATTGCATGTCAGAGCTATTCTTATCATGGCTTCTATTCTGAAGCAGCTGGTCGTCCCGAAGGGAAAAAACACTTCCACCGGTCAAGGATCCTCTCGACCAGAACCAGACTTTGATCCTAAACTGAAGCGAGAGGCAGAGGCTGATCCAGACTCTTTGGAAACACTCACTGCTCAACCTCAGCCCCCCTCACCAGAGGCAGAATATGACAAACTACTGGTAAGACTTTGGGTACATTTAGTTGATAATACTTTAGCAGGATTTTGAATGATGGACTTGGTACTGGACTGTGTACTGTGGTATTGGTATGTTTACTTATGTAAAGGATCTGAGTACTTCTTCCATTACTGGTGAAGACTAGCTAAAGACACATTTCTGGGGTTGTAGGTTAAATAATCTATTGACCTCTTAAAAGTGCAGTAGGTAAGATTTATAAAACTAACTTTCTGTCTTATTTGCTGAAACTGACCCGATGTTCCAGTAGAACTACATGAAGCAGGTCATTTAAAATAAATCTGACTCCTCTGGCACCACCTACAGCCTGTAGTGCGATTTGCAAAAATCCACCAGGTGGGGGTGTCTAACTGTGTGTCAATCACTGCTCATGCACACACATTCATTCTCCCTTGTGGGGGGAGGGGCTTAGGAGACTGTTGTGGGCTTTAGCAGAAAGGAGGGAGTGACTGAGAAGTTGTTGTTGTTTTTGGCTAAGTCCTGGATCTACGCAATCCTACCTACGGCACCTTTAATGCAACCGATCAAAGTATACCTTCAGAGAGTGTTCACCAACCAGCCGTTTTAAGACCTCATGCAACATACATTTAAACATTGTCTGTGAATGGAAGGAAATTAAAAAAGAACCCTGAATAAAAGTGTTTTTATAGTCGTGGGTACCAAGGTTACCGTATATGACATAACTTTTGACAGTGACACGCAATTCAGCAATAAGTAATCCCCATATTGAGTAAAACTAAATATGGTAAGTAAGATAATATTGACAGTATGTTTTGTATTGAAAAAGGAAGAATCAATAAGAACAAAACAGAGATGCATTTGTAGCTAAACAGATTGTATCCCATTAGTGTCTGTTGATCTTATTAGTCAGTTATTAGCTGCGGTGAAGAAAAATGATTTTTATAATGGATTAGATGAACAGAACATGTTACTGTGGATACAAGCAACAAAACAAAATGCGGTCATGAAAACATTACAGCACTGAGTGCAGACTGAATTTAGGAAAATAAATTCTTTTGTTTCCAAAACTATGTAGACAGTGAGCAAGCATCAAACTCTCTCTCTCTCTTAAAATTGTATGTAATGGACTAAATTTACATAAAATGTACTTAAGTTTAGCTTCTGTTTCACGTCTTTTCTGCACCTGCACATGGAATTATGGCACTCCTTTTATGAATGGAGAAAGAAGTGTTCATCATATAGAAAATTAGAGACTACCGTTGTATTTCTAGCTTGATTTGTATATTTAAATTTTATGGTTTACAAAACATCAGAAAATAGTAAAAAATGCCCATCACAAGTTCCCAAGTTAACTTATTTAAATAGCTTGTTTTGTCCAACTAACAGTCCAAAACCCAAATATATTTGGTTTACTATGATGAAAAGAATCAGCAAACATTTACATTTGCGAAGCTAGAAACAATAAATATTCTGAGTTTGAACTTAATTAACAGTTTTGAAAGGTTAATCAACTTTGAAAACCGTTGTCGACTCGTCATTTTATTATTTCATCACAAGGCCCATTTGGTTGTTGACGCTGAAACTGAATATGTGATGCTGACAGGATGTGGAGACGGTGCCGATGCCTGATGGACAGCTCTGCTTATTGGCTCTGCCACCGGAGTGCTGTCAGGGGGAGGGACCAGAGGCCATGCGGTACCTCAAACTGTTCTGCCGCAACATCACAGACCGTAAGGTGGGTGTGAACAGTACTTCCGTCTGGTCTCAGTTTTCTACACTAGTATACATCTGTAGGCTTACATCAACACGTTCTGTCTCTGTTAGGGTGTGGTTTCAGGTATCCTGTTGGTGACGTCAAATAAGATATTCTTTGACCCGTGTAAGACACATGCTCTGGTGAAGGAACATGGCTGTGAGGAATACCTGCTGTCGTGCTCTGTTGATAATCTGGCATCTGTCTCCTTCTTCTCTGACATCTCACATGTTCACTTCAACACGTCCCAGCAGAGGTCAGCAATGATTCACCTTTCCTAAACTACACACACACACACACACACACACACACACACACACACACACAGAGACTCAGATTACATGAAAAGTCAATACATGTTTGTTTTTATATTATTAGGAGAAAAGGAAAGACATTTTTCCAGAAGTTGAAAACAGCCAAAAGCCGAGCAGGCGGCTTCCCAATCCAAAAGGAGGAGTCGATCCCAACTCCGCTGCCTCCATCAGATTTGTCCAGTCTGGCTCTGAGCCTGACCACAGAGGTTTCTGGGGAGGAGGAGGAAGAGAGCAGAGACATGGCGGAGGCTGAGGGGGAGCTTGATAGCAGCCCTCTGGAGGTGCTGTCAGAGGCGTCTGGAGGTGGCCTGGGAGTGGCTGTCCTGAGCAGTGCTGCCACCTTCTGCTGTGGAGGTCAAGAGGTGCCCGGTAAAGTGAAGACGGAGCTGCTGCACACTGATGAAAAAGGGAAGTCCTCTGTGAAGAATCAGACTGCAGGTAAGGATGTGAATCATGATCTGTCTTAAAGATGGTTAATTTTCCTCACCATGAGTCAACCCTTGTTCTCTTTTTACTTTCAGTGCCTCGGAGGTCATCAGCAGGAAGTCCTGGGAGTCTGATGTTTGTGCGACTGCGGGTTCAGCCATCTGCAGGAAAGAAAAAGAGTGCAGGAGGTCTTCAGCTGGGGTCGGCCAAAACTTTACCAAGAAGGGATGCCTGGCTTGCCCTTTCACAAGAGAGGTACAGTAACTAATAGCAGAGAAATGTACACAGACCAGAGATTTAAAGGGGTACTTCAAGGATTTAGTATCGCAGTTGGGGGCTTAACAAGAGACTGATTTTAAGTATGGTAAACTGAGGCTACTTGCACATATAAGGTCCAGCCATGTACAAAGTTTGAACCTAGTCTTGTATTTTGTTTTTTCTCCAGAGCCACAGAAGACATTATACTGTTTTCACAGGCTGTGTAGCACTGAACTGAACTACCTGTACACTTCAGTCTGATATTAACATACTCCATCTACTTGTGATGCTCAAATTGATCACTTCAGTTGAATATTTACTTCCTCTGTCTACAAATCTCTCGTCACTCTGTTAACATTACAGAAAAAGTACAAAGACAGCTCTTTTGGAAATATATCTATTTAACAGTGTTGGGAGGTTACTAAATACAATTACTTAAGTACTGTACCTGAGTACTATTTACCTATATACTCAATACTTGTGTATTGAATATTTATATTTTATGATACTTAATACTAGTAGTTAATACTATTGCACTACATTTCAGAGGGATTCACTCAGATTTTTAAAGTAAGATTTTTTATCAACAAAACATCTGTTTTTCAAAAGTTATGCATTTGTATAAATTAAACCACCCGACAGTATGAAGCAGTTAAAATTAGCTCTACTTCGACCAGGTACATTAAATTACTGCTTACATGTTAATGCATCAATAATAATGATATAACACTGACAGGGTCCATACTACAGTACATCATGAGTACATTTTTAGTTGCCAATACTTCTACTTTACTTTACTGAACAAATGTTTTTAATGCAAGACCTCTACTTGTAATGGAGTATTTTTATAATGTTGTATTACTACTTTACTTAAAGGTGGAGTCTGTGAATCTAATCCAATACACATTTTTTCAAATTCAGTCTCCTCATGGTCCACTAGCTGTCCTGTCTGTGGTGTGCGCAGAAAGAAAATTTGGTGTTCATACCTATTTTATTCAGTCTATGGTTCATTCGTACACAGCGCTGGCTCTGTAAATTGGAAACAAAGTGCCTTGGGCAGATCCACACAACACTATTCTGTTTGTGCTCCGTCACAGGACAGGGGAAAGGCCATGGATGTATAAAGAGAGGCAGTGTAAGCAAAGGGACGACTAATCTGGCTCATTCTAACGTTCCAAGGGAGCGCTGACGGGAGGGGTGTATGTTTGGGTGATGAGTTCAAATATTAACAATTTTTCTCCAGAATCTCAGACTCCTCCTAAAAGCTGTCGAGTACAACACCTCATCCAAAACTCCACCTCAGTTAAAGTTATTATAATTACTCATTTGGGAATATATTCATGAAAGTACATGTAAAGCCTAAATTACATTCAAAAGCTATACCTGCTAATGTCTCTGGCCATGTTGACTCAGCTGTCAGGGTTGTTTGTCTTTCCCATGCAGCTCGGACGAGCTGTATGCCTACCTTTCACACAGTCGACCAGACTTATGTATACTTGACGGAGGGGAGGAGGAGGGGGAGGCGGACCATCACGAAGAGGAGTTTGTACTCATCTCGGACAAAGAGGAAGAAGAGGAGGACGAGGAGGTGTTCCAGAGGCACCGCAGCACAGGGGACGACTGGGAGGTGAGCGGGCTCATTTCAGTCTCTCGTTTGTGAACACCGTTGCTTCAAGGGGAGTGTCACAACAGATGGAAACGTTATGAAGACAGAAATGAGTTATCATGCCTCCCGATGTTCTAGAACCCACTGACCTGTTTGTTTTTAAATGTATTAATGTTTTTTGCAGATGGTGTTGATGGAGGAGAGTGGGCTCAAGCCAACCCAGGTGACCGACAGCTACCCTGACGGACTCGATAATATCGTGGAGATCAGCCAGATTTTAGAAGCTTCACATGTCAGTGAGGTGGGTGACGATGCACACACTCTTCACACACACATGCACCAGCTCGTTGTAAAGCCATCACTAAGTGTGTGTCTTAATAACTACTAGCTAGTTTCAAAGTAGTGATTTTCTAAATCATGTTGCACCATTAAAACTTAAATGAACATTTCTGATATTTGACTGCAAACAGGATGACTAATTGTGATTTCAGCAGGACTTTGAGAATTTAGTAATGAATAAAGCAGTTGCTAGGAAACATCTGTAGTGCTTTCCAATCAAAAGCAATCAACTATGTAAACAGGAAGTCACTGTAACATCAGCTGTACCATAACGTTTTAGGGGGCAAAGAGATATATTAAACTCAACTGCCTATTGTTGTAAATGTAGGTGCATTCATGGGGAAATATATATGTTGTAGAAATAGTTGTAAATGCCTAATCAATTTGAGGTATATTGTGCTGTTTTATGAATTCTAAGATACATCTTCCCAGTTTCTTTAACATTCTAGGCATATTTAAATGACATACCATCTCTGATGATGTTGGTTAATTAAGGTTATTTTTGACACTTTTTTGTCATAGGAGTGAAGCCTGCAACTGTTTGCATCATTATTAAACAGCATCTTAATCAAGTGTCAATCAGTTTTTTTTTTAGTTTTCCTTTGTGAGGACCCTTCACTCTATAGTACAGTTTATAAATCAGCAAGCTAGTATGGCCAGTTAGTTCCACCAGCTATTCAGTTAACAGTTAGCTACACCTGGGAGTTAGGAGGTGTAAATATTTGACAACTAATCTCTATGTAGGACTTAGTTTATGTGGTGAGGCTTGTTTTAATTTTGAGGGGGGGAAACCTCTCCATTTAGTTAATCACTTGTGCTACAACCACACTAAGTTGAATTCAGAAGGGCCAGAGTAGAAAAGTACGCTGATTGCTGCAAAGATTAAGATGCCAGCCTCTGGACCTGTTTGTACTCCTACTCCTTCCTTCCTCACCTTTTGTTAATTAAAAAATGTTTCCTCCCCTTTATTTCTCTGTCAGCTATGTAATGAGCTTCCTCCGAGGACAATTGCCCGCAGCTGGCAGCTGGCTTACAGTACATCCCGTCACGGCGCTAGCCTAAAGTCCCTCTACAGAAAACTCAGTGCCACAGACTCCCCTGTCCTCATTGTAATCAAGGATGAGCTTGATGAGGTAAAACACACTGTACGTTAGCTCTAATTTTAATTATAGATGTTGTAATGTCTGTAATTTTTAATTGTGTTTTGTTGCTGTGACTTTTTCTTCATCAGACATTCGGGGCCTTCCTCTCTCACCCTCTGAGGCTCAGTGAGACGTTCTACGGCACAGGAGAAACATTCCTCTTCATGTTGCATCCTCGTTTCAAGGTGAGACGCCTAACAACCGTCCTGACAGGGTAGTTCTGTTAGTTTAGCCAATTAGTAAAATGTCTGCAAAATTGCACAGATTCTGCAGAAAGTCATAAAGAAATGTCCTTAAAATGCTCTAATTAATCGACTTCCCGAATTCATGGTGCCAAAAAGGAAGCACATTTGTGTCATGTTTGAGAAGTGGCACAAAAACTGTTTTGTGGTGATTTTCTCTGCAGTGCTTCAGATGGACTGGAGAGAACTCCTTCTTTATAAAAGGAGATTTGGACTCCTTTGCTATTGGTGGAGGCAGGTAATGCGTTTTTCCAACTTCCTCTGAAGTTCAATGTAATTAACTGTATTCTGTCTGTCTATTCAGCATATGGGGGATAAGGTAATTTTTTCTTTGTCTCTTTTTCTGCAGTGGTCACTTTGGTCTGTGGGTGGATGAGAATCTGTACCTGGGTCGCAGCAGCCCCTGCTACACTTTCAACAACTGTTGCCTCTCAGAAACCGATGACTTCCGAGTCATGGAGCTGGAGGTGTGGACATTCAGCTGAAGAGGCCGCTGGGTTTCTCTTTGAGTTGCCTGGTTCCTGCTGATCAGCGCTATCAAGACAAATACAGCCGTCCATTCATTTCATGGTAGCATCCATGTAAAAAAAAAAAAATCTACCACAAACTGCTGGATTTAGCAGTGTGATTAAGTGCTGTGGATTTAAGTGAACTGAAATGAACCGAACAAGGCTGATGTTGAACAGCTCAAAGTCCCGGAGTTAGGGTTTAATGGTGGACTGTTTCATAGTTGACTCATTCCTGTGGGTTTGGCAGCCAAACTGTGAACTGAGTTGAACTGGATACTTTTGAGTCCTCATTTTTGAATGGAGTGAGTTACAAGTCTCAGAGACTGCACTTTACTTTTAATGTGAATCAATAACTTCATGATATCTCATTATTTATCATATGAACAGGATGGTAAATCTGTGTTTAAAGGTAATGCATGTCCCCACTTTCATAGAACTGTGTTCAGTTTAATGCTGAAAGTTTGAAACATGTTAGTCTTCTTATGAATAGATTTCTCTTTTGAAAACCAAACTACACGCACACAGCCCAAAGTCCCATAAATACACACTCCTGTCATCGGAACACCAATTCATTTTTTATGAGTTTTCATCATTTATTGTCATAGACAGCATAAGATAATACTCAACACTTAGAGCTCCACTGTGAGAAAAGCTTCTCAATTGAAGATCATCTGCACTGGCAATGGATTTTAGTCTCATTCGTTACTATTCTGAACTCTTTTCATTTCAAATGCTGCCTCATACACCACTGCGGTTTCTGAACGTGACAGACAGCCCTTAGCAGTTTTGTCTCAATTAAACTGTATCGTAACATGCTCTCACTCTGAAAGCTCAATCTACTTTGCTTAAGTTGTACGGTATTGTAGATTAGTTAATAAAAATCAGCACAAAGTGAACATTTAATCTCTAAAAACATTTGTATGATTGATTGTTAAACTGTGCAGTGTGTGGTAGATGTTGCCAAAAAGCACACAATTCAGTTTGTATTAAAAAAAAAAAAAAAAATGGTTTTATTATTTCACCTTTATGGAAAAGCTAGCACTGGTAGGTTACAGAATAACAGTGTTTTCCCCCTAAAGGCCCCGATTAGTCAGATGTTTTCGAGAGAACCTTGTATGACTACTTTCACAAAGTCACATTTCAACTTAATGTTACTCTCATTTATCAAATTTCACTGTTACTATTTAAAATTGTATTTCCTCTTGTCTTGCTAAAGACACGAGCAAATACATTGTTTCGACTGGATCCTAAAAGAGGAAAACTGTACATGTAGTAAGTGCCTCTCAGTTTCAAACATATGACCAATTGGTTCCATTGAGTTACATAAATATGAACCTCAACAGCTGTTCAAGCTGCAATCCAGCTCCTGTACATATTTCATATCTTTGGTGTGGTCACAACTTATTCAAAAAAAAAACAGAAAATCTGCAAAATATTCAACATTTGGTTTCAAACTCAAAAACAACAAATTAAAACATTTTATGTGCCACAGTTGAGTATTTCCTGCTGCTTTTGTCCACCGAGTCAGAGAGGGGTGTTCCCTCCAGCAGCTTTAGCAATAACATCAGGCGTCACCCGGCCCCGAGAGAGCTTTCAGGCAACGTCTTCACAAACTGCTGAAGCACAACTAGAGGCAACAGCTGCACCGGGCCACCGTCTCTGGGTACACTCAGCAGCAGGAAGACACACTCGATCATTAAATATTGCACATGCGGCACTGGGATATAAAAGAAGAAATATATCAGGATGTTTTGGTGTGTTGGGCTCGGTCTACATTTTACATCACCTTTAATCAGCAGCTACAAACAGAGAGAGCAGATCTAAATGTGTTTACATATCTGTCACTGCTTTGTATCTCAATAAAATATACCATATTGACAGTAACATTAGGTTTGAAAAGCAATATTTCCCTGTACTGTTTGTCACAATACAAAAACGGTTTATAAAATGTTCTGACCAGGAGAGACGCCCAAATAAATAGTAAAGAGGGCAGAAGGCCAAAAAGTTTTTCAGCTGCCAACACTGATGAGAAGGCTTCTCTACGTGATTGTTGGGAGGGTTTTCCTTATCTTGGATCATTACTCGGAATGATAATCATTTCCTCCTCTTTAGTCTCTCAGTCTCTATCGCGCACGCAAATTACTGTGCTAGGTACTCCTTGGCTTTCTCCAACCCCTCCTTGAGGAAGCTGATATAAGTGGAAGTGGAAGGGTCCTCAAACCCACCAGAGAAGCTGAAAGTTGCTCCTTCCTCCTCTGGTTTCATGGCCGTCTGGTCCAGGAAGAAGTTGGCATTGATGTGGTGGACCTAAAGCCATACACAGGAAGTAGATGAAAGCCTTTAGTCTGACTTTTTATTTCCATACCAATGTTGATTGGGAAATGTTACTACCAACCGGAAGACATTCCCTCTTTTAAATGAAAGATTATGAACCTCTAATATCACATGTCATGACAGTGGGAAATACTAGTATAATATAATAGTATTTAAGTAAGTAAGTAAATCAATTGACTTAATACTGATATCAGTGTGAGTGCTTCTACCATAGAAATACTATCAATTTTTTTTTAAATTAAAAAAGGTATTGTGGAGGATTTTCCATAGGGATTTTCCCGAATTTTAGAAAAGAACCGCCCTCTGTACTTTTTGAAAAAAAGCACATGCGCAACACTCTGCCTGCTCCCGAGAGGGAACGCCTATTAAACGTGTGCACGAGAGTGCACACGTTTACAAGTTGCTGTCGGCATGGTTCATACAAGCCTATTTTCCAAAAGAAGATTTGCACTTTTTAACAAATTGAGACGTTTACCGTGTGTGTGCGCGGTGCGTGACTTGTGCCAGGGCTAGCATCGCTAATCATAGCTTACATCAACTTTTACTAGCAGTGATTTTAAATGGATTTCTCCAAATAGCATGCCAAACTTTACCTGTGGAGTAGAAACTTTACGACTGAGGCATCAGTGGGAAGCCCAACCTGTGCTTTTAGCGCACGCCAGCGTGTGAAATATTCTCCCAAAAGCTTCAATGCTTAAATGAATGGCCGAAACCGTAGTTCAAGCTCACCACACATATACACCTGAAAGCTAGGGACGTGCACGTACGACGGCCTTACGTAAACATATCACCAGAATGATTGACAACCAGGAGGACCAATAGTCTTGAAGATCCACCCGGAAAAAGAAAATCCTCCACTATACCTTTAAATTAATAAAATAGCCATAAAAATATATAAATATTCTATTTAATTAAAATAAAATATAAATATTTATTTGTATGACTTCTATACATAATTTTTTTTTAAACTCCTGAATTTTTCATAAATTGCAGGCTGATATAAAGAGTCAAATATTTACAATAGTTCCATTGGGCAGCGCCACCATCATCTCCACAGGGAAGTTGTACTTCTCCAGGTGTAATTGGGCCTTTTCACTCAACACAGGGTTCTGCTTATCAGCCTGTTTTAGAGAAGAATATTTTAAAATAGAGTATTAAAAAAAAAATTCTGTCAACTGATAGCATTGCACTGCCCTGACTGCTCACCTGCATGTTCTCCAGCTCTTTGACCAGAGACCAGCTGCTTATGAAGCTCTGGTTGAGCAGGGCCAGGACGGGCGAACTTTCCAGGACTGTCTCCCGAAGAGTTCGCCCCGAACCTACAGAGGCGTAGAGGGGCGACGGAGATGTTTAAAAAGTTTAAAATACACTTTTTTGCTAAAATGCTTAAATGTAATAGTAGCACAAGTGGAGAAGTCAGTAAAGTTGGTCAGTAATGTTGTGTTAATGTTAACAGCAGTATTTACTAAATAAGTATACGTTTTCTAACATTAGCCACCACAGGCTACTAGTCACACAAGACCAAATAAGGCTGTAGCTGCAAAGCTGCTGAGTGTATTAAACTAAACAAGTGTGCATTTTATTGCTTTTGGATGTGATAGTTAGCCTTCAATTTAAATATGTTCTCAGATATCAATAACTATAAATGCTGTGAAATCAGCTACATGTTAATGATCTCACCTCAGCAGGACTGGTCGTCTAATGCTCCCCAAAGCAGAATGGAATGCACCAGTTTATTCTCTGCTGCAGCTCGGTCAAAGGCTTCTGAGAAAGGCAGGTAGGACACCTGGGAAGGAGTATGATAAGGACAATGAAACAGTTGTGAAACTCACTGCATTTAAGCCAACAGTGTGTTGAATAAATGTGCTGAATAAATGCTTCTCAGGTGGTTACCTTCTGAAAGGGGTAGAAAGTGACCTCCAGGCGTCGGGTGGCTTCTTGCCGACTAATCTCTGAGGTCCAGTGGATGTCCTCAAAGACAAACTGGATCGGCTCGCCGCCGCCATCTCGACTGTCGATGATGTTGCCCTCCTCATCCATGATGATGGAGGGAGTGGACGGGCCCGTGGACTGCAGCTCTAACTGTAAACACATTGATATGTTTTTTTTTTATATAAGGCAACTTCTCATGAAATAACTTTAAGATGTGACTTTTTTTTTCCTGAGGAAAATGATTTTGTAATCTTTGACATATTTCTGGGGATATTAGTCTTCAGTGAAATGTGTCTTTTTTAAGCAGAAGTACATACAGAAAAAGTGAAAATGGCTCAATGAGGCACAATAAAACATAATGCCTAAGAAAAACCTAGGTATATTTTAAATATGTAGAGGACTAATTTAAGTTAAAAAGGGAATGGGACCAAAGCTTAATGCCCCTAACTCCCTAAGGAAAATAAATCAATACGAGTTGCACTCCAACATTAGGACACACTGTGATGAGAACAGTAAGTCAAAACAGTGACAGGAAACATTTAACCCTGAAACAAGACGAGAATAATTCTACTGAATGAGTTTAATTTGGCTTTAACGGCCTTAATGACCTAGAAGTAAATCAGAAAGTGCTTATTTATAAATAAATAAATAAATAAATAAATAGAGACTTTCTGAAGTGTCAACGCATCCCTGCAGCTCTACCTGTGGCAGGTATCCGATGTCCACCTCCATGTTGCTGCTCTCACTGGCCCCGTACAGCCACTCCATGTCCACATTCAGAGACCTGACACACAACAGGATACATTATACTACAGCTACAACACACGGAGTGGGAACTGGGTGCATAAAGGTGACGGGGTGTTTCAAGGATTTACCGGTCATTGGGGACGTAGAGGTGAAAGTGGCGGACATGAGATGCATCTTTAGAGAGAACAATGTTGCCGGTGAACTTCCCCGGGGTGAACCAGAAGGGAAAGTCTGGAACATCATTGAGCTGGAATTCTGCGTGAATCCTGTACACGTGACCAGAACGAGGAGTTGAGTTTGTAACGCGAGACATGTTCAAAATGTATTCTGTCAAGAAGTAACAGGAAGACTTTGGTGTAGCCTTTTAAAAGACCAAACCAGCGGTGGTGTGTTTATGTAATGTTAGACTTAACGCTACTGCTGACCATTTTCCAAAGCAAACCATCAGTTGTTGATGGATCCCAAAGATTCCAGGCAGTTATATGCTTTACAGAACAGCTTTCTATTTTGCTTAATGTTACATTACTGTCACATGGAGATGCAGCTGTGAGTGAGGTTTTAAAACGTCTCTGACATCTGGTATTTGAGGCTGCTGCTAAAAAGCAATGCAAGATGTCTAAACAAGAAAGTCAAACCAGAGTTAAAAAAAAAAAAAAATCAAACATGAAACGCAGCATGTTGTATGAATTTGTTATTAAGTTACTTGCATTTAAAAGTTTCTCTCCAGCAGCGGACTCTAAACTCTAACATTTGTGTTTCCACTCCAACAACGAATAGTTTTCAAAAAAGGTGATACAAGTAGTGGAAACTGCATTAGCATGCAATAATAATGTAACATTGACAACCAAGTAAAGTGGACTCAGTCTCTGCATGCTGATATACAACTGAAACCAATGGCTGCCTGCCAGGGAGGGCATTAAAATGTATAGTATGTGCTGGATATTAGGCAGCACTATACATAATGTTGTAGGTAATAGGCTAAAAGAAGAAAAAGCACCACTATGGTCTTTTATCTCTCCTCCTGAATTGCTCCTCACCTGAACACAATGTCAAAATAAAAGTCGTTGCTGGCACGAATGCAGGCGACTGCGCCCTGAGGAGCAAAGCGTGATTTGATGAAGGGCCGCGGGTGGAACATACTCAACAAGGAGTGGATGAGAACCTGCAGCAGGATAAGAACAGCTATTAATATACAGTGTGATTATCACAACTCCTAACACTAAACATTGATGAGTTTTCAGAATACCTCTTTGCCCTTTGGTGAGGGTGGGTGGTAACGATTGTTTGGCAGGTACCCAGTGAAGATGTTGAGCTCGCTAGGAATCACCCACCACGTGTCTCCCACTGCTACCTTGTTCTTCGGGGGCAAGAAGGCCCTGAATTGGCTGGCAGAGAAGGAAGAAGAAGGCACTGCTGGGCTCTTCCATGAGCGCAGCCCACTCAGAGAGCTGTGAGACACCTGCAAGAGCAGGAGGCAGATAACCAGAGAGGAAATCAATTTACTATTTTTAGTATATTCTTCAAAACTAGAACATGTGCTTCTTAAAAAAAATGCATGTTACAATTTAGTCAGTCTAAGAAGATTACGAGATAGTTTTCTGCTATTTTATTGATTCAATTCTTCATTGCTTACACATTTTCAATGAACTGCGTTGACAAAGAGCTGACTCAGACAGAGATTTGTATTGCAAAGTTTATGAATGATAATTGCATTCATTCCAATAATCTCAAGTATCTTGCTATGATGATTATTTATTAAAAAAAAAAAAAAAAAAGGTTTGTTCGACCTTTAAGAAATTACAGTAACTATATTTAAAACCCTTGATTGCGAATTTTCTTTGTTTACTATCCAGTAGTCAAGAGAAAGAGAACAATAAACCTCCTACAGCGTGGTATTGTCTTACCCCGAGGAAACCATCCTTGCTTTTTGTCATGGAGTCGAGCAGCAGAGGCTGCATTTTGGCCTCCAACGTCAAAGTCTCCCCGTTGGGGTCATGGGTCACTTCCTCCTCGAAATCCACTGGGGGTGTTATTCCTGTGAGGAAGCCATAGGGATTGCAGTCAATGTGACCAGTGAGACAGAGGTTTTACTGAGAGACGACAAGGTATTGAATAAATGGGACATTCAGCGAGAAAGATAATGTGATGTACCTGTGAGTTTCTCAGCAATAGGTTTGAACTCCGCCGGACTGAGATAAAGGTCATGGTCGGTATCTAAGGAGGAGAAGAGAAAAAGCCCCTCGGCACCCAGAGTTCGAACACTCTCTTCCTATTGGAGGGGGCACATGCGTTAGACGGATCCTTATTGTCATTTCACATGCTTCAGGGATTATCAGTGCAGCATCAAAACTAGGACAGTCTGGACATCTGATCACATGAAACACAAATGGGTTTTTTTTTTAATGACATAAAACGCATATTCAAATTAATGTTACTATAGTATTTTGTCTTTGGTGTCATAGCATGTATTCAACCTCAGCAGCCCTGTCTGGATAAAGATCAGCCCAGTGCCACAGATTCCTGCCATGTGTTTGTCAGACTGATGCGTGCCTACTAGCGCCTGTACAATGGAGGCAGAGGGGGGAGGAAGCACTTGAACAATGTGGATACCCTCTGTGGCCAAACAAGAGTGGATTTACACAAGAGGTTGAGTTTTACCAGCTGTGACACAGATGCACCCCCATAAAACACCATGGGGTGGGAAAAACTGCAGAAATGGTGTTTTGTGGCGAATGACAACAAAATGTGCCTACGGTTATGCTACAGTAAGTAGCTATAGTTCATAAAATGTACCAGAAGAATCAATGCAAACTTTAATACAACACAGCATTGCATTAAATTAGCATTTTCTGAGCATGATGTGACAATACATCTTTATTTCCTTAGGTTAAATTAAGTTGTTTTCAAGATAAAATGACTAAGTTAAGATCACTGCTAAATTTTGAGACGTGTGTAACGCTATTATGTGGATCTCACATGACGCTTGAGGAGCTGGGCATCTTGGTAATACTTGATCCAAAAGGCGAGAAGAGGGACAGCACCGACTATAAGCAGAGTCCAGATCCCTCTGCAGATCCAGGATCCATAGCTCGGACTCTGGTGCCCATTCTGCTGCGAATGTTTGCTATCATCCTCTTTTTTATCCACGTCTGCGGCCATCCTCGACCTCCACCACAGCTATTTAGACGAGAGCATAGTCGTCGAATAACGTCCCAAAAAAGCAACCAACAGAAATATCACTATAATATCACTATAAAACTTTCTTTTCTTTCCTTAAAGTGTTTCGAATACAGCGACAGTTCTGTTATCCTGTAGCCGGGGACCGCGCATCTGTTCCTGCCGTTACAATCGCTGGCAACCGCTGTGTGATGTAAGCTAGCAGCACAGATTTCTTATTTCCCACATCTAATCTAGAGCCATATGGAAGTGGTTAAAGTAAGCAAGTAATAGCCAGGATGAAACCGGATATTGGGCGTTTGTGGGCTCAAAATAAAAGCACTCATTTGCTCAATCTAGCTGTGAACACTCCGTAGTTACTCCGTGATTCGGTCTAATAGTGGGCTATTCTCTGCACAAATCTTAGGGGAAAGTTCAAACCGTTATTGGTAACCTGTTATCCATCAGCTGGTTCTATTTTCAAATGTATTTGTGTGATTTCACTGTTTTTCACAGGTGTCTAATGTTTAAAAAACGTTTGTCCGGGGCGAAACCAACATGGAAACCAGCGGTTAGCTAAATTCAACACCGTGGGCACGGGCATACAATAGCCATATGCGGGGTCATTAAAATGTCTTTGATGATTCAACCCGCTTCCGTATAACCGGGAAAATAACGTTATCGGTTGCGATATTACCAATCCCACTATGGCCACGCCAAGACCCGCCCTTCAATAGCGTTCACACACTACTATTGGCCAGGCGTCCATGCTTACATGTACAGGTCCTATCCCCTGACCAATCCCCTAACCCTAACCTTAACCACTCGAGGTGAAATGCCTAACCCCAACCAATCGAGCTGCTTCGTAGGGCGGGTCTTGGCGTGGCCATAGTGGGATTCGTAATTTTGCAAGCCGGTTTCCTCAGGGAAAGGCTTTACCGAATCAGTAACTGCGCAGGGCACTGCCATTTAACCGTTGAGGACTTTATTTTGAAAGTAATAACCGGATGTTAAAGGACTATGATTATCTCTAACTTAGCGGAAGTTCGGTGCTGGCAAACTACAATTAGCCACATTAAAGGGGCAGTGTTGACTTGTTCATCCCAGGAATGTCTGCTAACAAGCTTCAATTATATGTTTCTCTGCCAAGGCCCACTGCTAGCTACATTTTTGTAGGTTCAGGTCTACGTGTGGAAGTTAAGGCTTTGCTTCTGGAGGACTACCCTATAGCACTTCAAAATGTCCACAATGAGGCCATGTTATGTTATATTAAATTTCAATTATACTTTATTTAGATACTTTTTTCCTCTATATACATTCTGCATATAGAGGAAATATATGGGCAGAAACAAAGGGGGCTGGCCCCAGCTTGATTAGTTGTCATTATCTTCTGTGTTAGACCATTACAATGCCAGAGAAATCACTGAATCAATTATTTCCATAAATTTGATGTTGCCTATACCGAGACATGGACCCAAGGCCTCCAACTAAAGCTCTCTCTTTAAACCTTTCAGTCAGGACCTTTAGGCTTGTGACCACTTAAAATTAAGTCTATATGTCTGACCCCTCATTTCAGGTTATGACCATAGGACAGGAGTGGTGTATAGTTCAACTAAAGAGGTTTTCTTCTTTCTTATTGATTCATTTAAGACATTAGGTTGGTTACAAACCTCTCAATCACTGTCTAATCATCCGGCTAGGTAAAAGTGTCTAGTTTTCACAAGAACAAAAACAACAAAAACTGAAGAGTCAGGAAAAAAAATAAAAATAAAATCAGGTGCCAGAATTTGATTCCCTTAAACATCTTGTCTTATCTTGGGGTCTAGTCATGGGGTCCTAACCCTCAGGTTGGGAAATGCTGCTTTAACCAGTGTCTAGTTCACTCTGAATGCAATCTGCTATCTAAATCCACTCTATGTTATAGTTTATTAGCAGTCCACACAGTTCTACACATACTCAATATTTACATCGGTACATGTTGCATTACATTACCCAGTATAAAAGGTAAGGCTTTCCTGATTCTGGTAATAGACAGAAGTCTAACAGCTGTAACGAGTCAGACAAATTAAGTGTGTCACACAAAAAGCATTTAACAATGCACTCATCAACATTTGTGACAGCAAAGGAATAATAGAAGCATTATTCATTTTGTAAAATAAAATTCTGTTGATCAGTCCATGGGTTAAAGTGGGCAGCTCTCAGTCCATGTCCTCTTCCACGTTCTGTGTCTTCACTTCCACTTTTTTTGGAGCGATGTATGAGCCCATACCTGCTGCTCTTTCGGCCTCTGCTTGTGTGTAGGGTTCCTCTCTGAGCAGTTTCAACCTGGATGGAGAAAGAAGAAGAGGTAAGCTCTGATACTTGGCCACAGTTATAGGGGACAAAAATTGGGTAATTATCATCCAATAAATATGAGTGTATAATATATGAATACATGGGTGAGATGTGGTGCCTTACCGTTTCTTGTGCCCTTTAGTTTTGAAGTGCTCTTTTAAGGATCTCATATCTGTGAAATATCTCCTGCAAGACATGATGTGCCAAAGTGTAAAGCATACCTGCAACATACTGTTTTATTATAACCTTTATTTAATCTTTTGCAAGAGAGTACAGCAGAAAAAATAAGATTGGAGATATGACACAACAAAACACAGAAACAATCACATTGCTGCAAAGGTCCAAAATTACATGTTGCAGTTCACCCAATGGGATGAGACTTTCAGGATTTGCATAACATTCTGTAAATTCCAGTGTCCAATATCTCTGCTACTGTTATTACATTCTTGTTACATTGCAGATTCATTTTGAAGCAGTACTTTTACTTGTAACAATGTGAATTTACACTGTGATAATGCTACTTTGAAAGACCTGAGTACTTCTTCCACCACTGGCCCGTTCAGCTCATCTACAATTTGAAATTATTATTTAATATGCCCACTAGCAGGACTTATCCTGATCATTTGATTGAGGAAAGGCTAATTTCAGTTAGGAAACCACCCTATTCAACCCCAAACAGGGGGTAAACTTACGCGCAGTGTAAGCAGTAGTGTTGTGCACATCCTGTCACATCGTAGTCAACCTCCTGGTTTAGCAGCTTGGTTGCTGTGTCAGGCTTCATGTCGGAGTGGATCTGGTCAAGGTCTTTAGTCCGGCGCTTTGTCTTCCATGTCTTTGAAATGTGCTTCTTCTTGTCACTTTTGTGGTTTCCTACTTGTTTGGATTTTCCCATGGTAGATCCTGGTAACGTTACGTAGAACACAGAAAACTCAGATATAAAACG
Source organism: Perca flavescens (assembly GCF_004354835.1). Taxonomy (NCBI): domain Eukaryota; kingdom Metazoa; phylum Chordata; class Actinopteri; order Perciformes; family Percidae; genus Perca; species Perca flavescens. The sequence goes on from NC_041350.1 coordinate 17,714,910, forward strand.
TAGACGTTTTAAAACCGAAATTGCTATTTTGTGTCACCAAATCGGGTCTTGTGTGCCTATCCGAAATTCTCAGCTCAAGAAAAACAGTGATATGGCAGATTTGCTTATAAAAAAACACTTATATTCCCAAGTTAGCTTTGCCTACCTTTAACCACACGTGTGGCCGAGGATGAATTGTATTTCCGGGTCAAGAAAAGATATATCAAAGCCGGTTTATTTGTATCTACTCACCTATAGAGGGCGTCAAACACCATTTTGCAAAAAAATAAATAAATAAACATGAACATATAAGTAGTACTCAACATTAATGATGAAAAGAAACCACAAAATGCAAAAGTAACATTTGCATATACCTTTCTCTACTGAACTAAACTCACACTCATTTCATACACATTACAAAAAAGTGAAAAGCATTCAATTCTCAACAATATTTCACAGTTGAATCGTGTTTGCTCAAAATTATTTGCACACGTTTGCTTCACACAAGTGAAATATTTTTTTATGTGCTGATTCCCTTTAAAGGGATTAATCAAGTGCTTCATTCTTGATTCTTTTCAAAGTGGAGCAGAATCTTTGAGTGGACCATACTTTGAGTGGTTGATGTTACCTTCGGGTGCTCTTCGTAACTGTCCAATGTCAATAATGTGTTGATCAGAAACAAAAGGCTGTATAAAATAAAAGAAAAGAAGAAGGAAAACCTGTAACATTGTGTATTTATGTTTCTTTTACACTCCATGATGAAACATCAGGATAGGAAGAAGAAATCTAAAGAATAAACGCGTATAATTCATTAACATTGTGGAGGCTAATTTAATTGATGTTCACACTAATTTAGGAACCAAGGGTTGCATTAAGTAAAGAATTACGATTATTAACACAACAGTTACTAACAACAACAATGACAACAACCTACAAATAATTATAATACTGATCACATTTTTACAAGTCGCAATTGGTGAAGTTCTTTGACTTAATAAAACATTCCGACAGCACTTGAAGGCGGCGTCAGGCTGCACTGCATACGCGCCGTGGCGGAGAGCGAAGATGGCGGAGAATAATGTCGAACCAGAGCAGTACTGGAGCGACCGGGCCCTGGACACGGCCGAAGACACTCTTGTCGCAATGGAAACCCTGTTGGCCACACTGAGAGCCTTCGAAGACGTACTCAGGCAACAAGAAATATCCATAGCATCTTCCACGGAGTACTGCGACAACTTCTGTCAGGTACTGTGTACATGCAATATGGAAGCTACCGTTAGCTTAACGTTAGCTCACCCAGGGTTGTTTTTCCTCGTAGGCTGCAAGCTAACTAGCTAGCTAATCTGCGATGGCTGCTGGCCTGCTAGCTACCTGGTCAAGTTTATGGTTGTTTTATAACCAGGGAGCTATTAAACATTGTGACTGTTTATTCATATTCACGTATGCATGTACTTTCACGCTAAAACAATTTAACTTAACGTTAATATAATGGGGCTAATGCTAATATACAGTGTATGTATATGTTGCCTGTTTGCTGGTTCAAGTTGTTACAGTAAGATAATTCATACAACTCGTTTAGCTCTGTCTTGTTTCAAAACATACTGGCAAAACGAGAAACCTAACAGATGTATGCATATGTCATTGTCACAGTTTACACATTATGCATAATTGCATGTGTGCTGGGCGTGGCTGCATCGCGGTATGTTTATCCGAATTTACTCGTTTGTGGCTAGTAGCGACTGCGAAATGTCATTTTGGTCATTTTCGAAAGTTGTAGCAAACAACATTTGGATTTCTAGCTATATCTTTGGTTATAGTGTCGAATCCTGCGCAGCCAATCACTGTTTTTTATGTTAAAATGGAATGGCAATGTTGCGGATGTGCCATGTTGTATTTTTTCACTTATTAACTAACAATGGAGATGCGCTCTTTTCTGATTACCCTCATGTCCAATATCCGATTACAGCAATAACTCATTAAATGTACATAACTTAGTGTTTAAACACTTAGACTTGGGTACATGTGGCCATTTACTTTTAATTTCCACTCTGTGTAAATGGAATGCTTTTTTGTGTGTAGATATTAAACAAAAAGTTTGTTGTATTTATTTTCTCCTGAAGTCGGAAGTAGTTAGTACACTGATATGCGTCTCCAGGGTTGAGACCTTATTCTTGGCTCCCTTTGAGAGGGCACCATATATTTAGACTAAAGGGAATTAATTTAGTGCTTCTGCAGACACAAGTAGCAACCGGCAAGGGTCATGATGTCTGGAAAACGGGACTCCTGGGATGTTGGTAGTGATGATGATTTAATGTGTGGAGCAGCAGGCTACACACAGGTGACACACCAATGTTGACTCCTCTGTGCCTGGGGACAGTTGACAGTAAAGACAATATTTACTACACTTTACAACAATGTGCTCTCTGTTAAAGGTAACGAGTCAATAAGGGAACATTAACAGTTTTCTGTACTGTATTCTTGTTATCTGTAACTTTTTATGATAGTATAGAGCAATTTAAAGAAATACATTTTTATGTTTGTCAATATTGTTTTTAATGAAGAAAGGAAATGAAGCTTGCATTCATTACAAAAACACATTTGATGAGTCTTAAAATATATAAAGTCAAAGTCTGAAAAAGTAAAAACATGCAACAGTACATCTGTATTTCCTTGAGTCAGTTCTTTTTGTTCATATTGGCTCACTATTGAAGGTTCTGGGTTATCATACTGTGTACAGTCAAGTCCCCTGAGGCCCAATCAGAAGTGTCTCACACCAGACAGTGTCAGTTGGGATCAATCAGGTTCAGAGTGGAATCTCCCCCAGGGAGAAAGCCCCCTGTTTCACATCCACAACTGTATTTTTATTTTATTTTTTGCGTTTTTGTGATGTTTGTGTGTGTTTATAGGCACTGATGCACTATGCTGGGAGCAGGAACTCCATGGAGCATGGTCTGCCTCTTCTGGAGGTCTACTGCCTGTCCATAAACTGTTTTGGTGCGGCCCGATCCCACCTCACTGCAGAGTCCGACAGAGTGGCCCTTGTTTTGAAGAGACTAGCTTTGTGAGTACTGAAAAAAAAATCCAGTGAAAAGAAATGCAAATATAGGCTGCAGAGAGTATATCTTATGTGCACACTTAGCAGGTTGTGTTGTGGAGCACTTTTAATTGTTCACTATATGGATTTAAGGGGGAAAGGTCCACTTCTTTAATTATTGAATCTTTTAATAGCCTGGCAACACATTCCCACAATTATTAGTGTGCCTCATGTAATATTATTTCTGTCATTTTCTTCAGACATTTAACTAAGGCTGTACAGTAGATGATTCACTTAGACATCAGTATGCACCCATCCTACTGCCACACACGGTATTGTGTGTACAGGTGACGTGACGAAGATATCAAGGATTGCAAGAATTGGAAGAAGAGAGAGAACCTAGGGAGTGGTGAGAAAGGCCAGAGAAAGTTCCAAAGTTTGGGATCATTTCAAACTGAAACGAAACAAATGCTGTACAGTGTGTTAAACCAAACTAGTTTTCCACAATAGCACGATATCAATGCTTCAGCATCTCAGCAGAAAGCATCCAGTCTAACGTTACCTCTTAGTCCACAAAGCGTTCCCAACATAAGGTAACGTTATCATTTAATGTAAAATCAAGATGGTTGATAGTTGAGATGAGAGCTAATCCACCAAGTCCGGCTGGGTTCCCCCAGTTTCGTGTCACCTGGCGTACTTGGTGGATGAGGGAGCTCTGGCCTGGTCTATCCGGTACCTTCTTCCCAACCTCAACAGGGAGAAAAGGCTATTATCTGGGGGGTTTAGGCAGGGTAGGACACCGCGTACGTTCAGCCAAATAAACCACTATGGATCTTTAACAAAGCAAAAGTAACGTTATGTTAGGGCTGGGCGATAAAACGATAACGATATGTATCGCGATAGACACATAATCAATATCAATAGAAAATGCGGTCGATAAAACGTTCGATAACTTGTTTTTCTTCATCAGAAGAAACCAGAGGTTGTGAATCAAGTTTGGTTGCATGAACAAAGGCCCTCACTCTCTGGCAACCTAGCAACGTGGGGAGTGACACTCTAACAGCCAATCATGTAACAGTATCATGTTTGGTTGCGCCACATCGCTGTCTCGTGTTCTTCAATAACAGAACCGGAGTGGAGTGGAAAGTGAGTGCCGCAGCGAGCGAGGAAATCGTTGATAAAACAGGAAAAGTCAGTATGGCAGTTTTGGGGATTTTATAAGTCTGACCGTAGTCAGACCAATGTTGTCAGACCAACACTGGTAATACCATAAACTTGTTTTACCAAGTTAGCCGCGCTCACACTTTGGAGCACAGCCGTATTCGCCATCAACGTCCAACAACATCTGCAGCTGCAACACGGCACAAGCAGCAGACCACCATGGAGAGGTACTCTGCATCAGCGCCTTACTAAACGATACAAAGAAATAACGAAGGCAGACATGCTGAGCACTGTCCAGAAGCCAGGTTACCAACCTAGCACTAAACCTGCAGAAAATAGTTCCTTCTCAGGTTTCTTATATTTAGCTAACACTTTGCACTATTTTATGACACTTTATTAAGCACTTCTTACTTATTCTTTAATTTTGCACCTTAATGTTAAGAGATAATTGTTAAGTGTTCATTGTGATTTTAGACCTGTTTACATTTGAATTATTTGAGTGTTTTCCATGGTTGTGTTGACAATTCTGCTTTTATAACTGAGGGGATTATAATCAGAGCAGGGTTAAGTTTAAAATAAAAATGTTTAAATTTAATATATTTTTCTCCTGGTCCTTATTTTAAATAGGTCATAAAAAAATATCAATAATTATCGATATCGACCGATATGAAAAACTTATCGTGATACAGTTTTCAACCATATCGCCCAGCCCTACGTTATGTCTTATCCGATTAATCAATGGAATAATTGCTGCAGCCCTACTGACATGACTTAAATTAGGTCATTTAGAGATTCATATGTATTTTGGTTAATTGCCAAGACCACATATTCTGGCTTCAATCATACTTCTTCCATCTGCAAATGGAGGTTGTTTCAGTGTTTTCAGCTGAATAAAAGTTTTACATGAAGGATCTTTTAATAGTTACCTTGTAGAAGTTAAATTTAACTCCTGGCAGATGGACTTGTGATGTGATACAACCTCAAAAACATGTCTCCACCGTTCCTTCCATTTTCAAACAAGCCTTTTTGACATGTTAATTGCATCAATATGTAAAGCTAAAACATGAATACAGAGCTACAGAATACCTTATTGTTCCATCAGAAATTAAGGTAGTATCACAGACTGTAGTTGAGATTTATATGTCCAGACTTCATACTTGCAGTTTTTCTTTTTGGGTAAGGTATAACTGTCCAGAATGATCATAATGAACACAAATCATTGTAATCTGTTTTTATTTTTTGCAGGAGCTGTTTTGAACTGTTGCTATCAGTGCCTGAGAATGAAATCCCGTATGAAGCCTGGGTTCAATTCCACCACTCTGTTCAGGTAAAAGGACCTTATTTCAAAACATTTTTGCTGATGGGTTGCAGTCTTAAATCCTAGAGAAAATAATCTAATTAACAAATCAAGCACAGTGTTGCACAATAGTTGCCTGCATTAATCACAAGAATCAAGTTGTTTTGTGTCAGAAAAATTATGATACATACTTTTTCTCTGATTAGTATTAAAACTGTTTGCATTATAACAAAACACTGTTGCCATCTGGTATCTGTGAGCCACTGCCACTCTTTATTATGACTATAGAGTTTTATCACGTTCTACATTGTATTACAAAAGCGTATTCGTCAGTCCCTTTCTGTACATATGCTGTGAGTGCTGTAAACTGACCCTACTTGCAAGTAAACAAAACTTTGATATAACTTCAGTGGTTCCATCTATCCTTTGATAATGTAAGTTATTCTAACATTTTGTCATTTTAAATAAATTACATTTACCAGCAGTGTTGACAACAAAGTGTAAGTAATTAGAAAAACTAGGCAGCTTAAGCCGAGCTGTAATTAAGTTTAATTTCCAGACTTGAACACTGGTGTTCAAAAGACTTTTGTTGTTTAGAGTAAATACATTGGGTCTACAAATTATGGTATGTAATGTGAACTAATGGCCTTGGTAAGTAGTGCATTTGGTAAACTCATTATCTGATTACATTTTCACATGATAATAGTGGAAGAGAACCACTGTATAGGAAAATAGGGCTTAATGTATTTGTTTGTTTGTTTGGTTAATATTCTGATTTGAAGAAGGAACCAAACAAATTTTTCTTTTAAAATTGTATTTAGATATAACATTTTTGTGTCTATTGCAGATTTCCCATGATACCTTGTTACAGTTTGGAAGCACAGACCTCCAAGCTTTACTTCAGATCACAGGAGAAGGCGGAGCATGGAGCAACCCTGTCCTTACGTCTCTCCTTACCGGCCAGCCCACCAACCCAGAAGAAGGTTGGAATCTAGTTAAGCAATTAACTCATTTAGGTTATTTCATTTGGATACGACGGCACAGGTTTTACCTTCATTGGCCATGTCATGGTAGTTTGCTAATCAGATCTTCTTTGCATTCTGTTGCTAGTTGATGCATACATCAGTTTGGAGGGCGAGGGCTTCATGGAGATGCGGGTGAAGCACCTGGAGAAGATGGGCGAAGTGGCCAAGGCAGTGGTGCTGGCCAAAGCTTGCACTGAATGCAGCTTCATCTCCAACCAAGCTACCTTTCGTCAAACTTACGTCTCCCTGCTTTGTCACCTGCTGCCCAATGAAGAGGCCATCACGGAGGTATTATAACACTTTGTGTTTGTGAACAGGGAGAGGAATACTTGCACTAGACTTTCAGGTGTTGGCATGACACCTTTTCAGTACAGTCATACATTTGTGCCTCCTTTTGTCAGTTTTGACAACTATTATGAAATTTTACATAACAGCGATGGTTCTTACAGGTACTTGTGTTGAGTCTGTTCAGAACAACAGTATGTAGATAGAAAGTAGCCAAACCACTATAGGATTTTCTAAAAGTAAAACACAAAGCGCTAAATTCTGTGTATCTCAGTCACTGAGATAATCATGATGGTCATGTTGTTCTTTTACAGAAATAGGTGACTAAAAATACACTTCCAAACAGTGGTTTCCAACTAGGGGTATTTGTACTTCTGCAGTTGCCAGAGGGTAATTGATTGTTGTGTAGCTCAACTGATTTGAAAAAATAGAAATTACTATCTGATTTTAAAAAAAAAAAAAAAAAAAAAATGTTGAGTTAGCTGTAAAACCTATTACATGTTGCAATCAAGATTGCATGAAAACTAATTAGCTAGCGAGCAGAGAGGTCTAAATAGTTAGTTAAAACTGATTGCTAAATGGTTGAAATGTCCAGCTTCTGCTCAACATGATTTGATTTATTATTCATCACAAATAAGGGTGTCACGATTAGGCCTGTCACGATAACAAATTTTGCTAAACGATAAATTGTCCCAGAAATGATTGCGCTAAATGATAAAATTGTCGTTGAGAGACCATTTTCATCTAATATAATGATAATGGCAAAATGCAGGTACACCTTTTCTAAGATCAATACACTTATTTCTAAAGCATATTTAACACTGGAACTGGAAGACATTTTAAATATCCACAATATGTCTTTGATCTCCTTTTTTAGTATGTCCTCTTTCACTCTGTTGTACGGTTGTGGAATTGCCTTTTGTGACACGTATGTTCTCCCAGGCAATTCATAGCCTACTGGCTGTCAAACGTTTGCCGCATTTCTCGAGTGTTTGTGCGATAGACTAAACACTCTGTACTTCATTTTATAATTATTTAACACTAAATATTAAATTTAAATAATATATAATTAATACATTTAATCTATCTATATGGTTATCTGCCACATGGCGAGTAAATGTTTGTACCAAAATAGTTCAGTTTTTCAGTCTTCATTTTGGCGAAAGTGCGGCTTCTGTTCCTCTGCAGGTTGGAGCTTCGTGGGGGTGGGCCCACACGCAAACACTGGCGCAACTCTGACATCCTTTCCACACTCTGTGTCCGCGGACAGCTGTAAGCTTGTACCGTTTATGTTCTGTGCATTGTCGGACCCATGCAGCCACTTTCCTGAAACCGCTTGCGAGACTGACAAGTCCACAGCGGCGTGTATATCCGAGCCTTTCTCCACCGCCTCCGCTGCCTCCACCTGCAGGTTGTCAGCTGTGTGGTTTGGAATGAAAGGAAGATAACGGAGGTCGAGTAACTCAGTGGATATCGCTCATATTTTTTATTTTATTTTTTATTTTATTTTATTTTTGACGGTGCCTTAACTGCAAAGTGCTGTAGGAAACACTGCTCCAACTCTCAACTAGCATTTCTCTGTCTCTCTCTCTCTCTGTCCAGAGTCCAGCCCCCACACAAAGACCATGTGACTGACAAGAGGGTTCACTCCTCGTTAGTACGCTAAGGAATCGAGAGTGGTCCTCCAGTCTCTTTTGGTAGAGATACGAGGAAAACAAACAAGCATGTAAATGTAAATTATCGCGGCCGGAAAAATTATTGAGCTCATTTTTATCGTGCGATTAATAGATTTATTGACTATCGTGACAGGCCTAGTCGCAGTCCAGATGAAGCACCATCTATTGTCAGCAGATGCGCACACACACACTGGAAGAGCAATTCTCTCCCACCTGGTAATATAAAATTGTATTATTAAAATGATGAATAAAAAGGGGACATATTTGCAAGTCAAACATTTTTATAATAAATATAACTCTATTTATAGGGTTTATCTGGGCCATCTCCAAAAATAGAGCCCTCCAATAGTCTGAAAAGGCTTTATAGGTCTTTTAGATTGATGCACAGAATAATTATGCCATCTGTAATGACTTTCCACATATGACAATGAGTTGTCAATGACTCGGGCAAAGAGATGTGCATTTTTTATTTTAAACACATACTTGCATAGCAGTAGTCCTCCTTATACTCATTGACCTGTTTCCTTACTGTTTGGTCCTGCCTCTGTAGTGCCGTCTGTCTCCATTCCCACACCTTTTCTTGGTATGCTGTCAGTTAAAAACCTTGTATGTCCAGTTTCAAAAGCTCATGCTTTCAGAGCTGTTAAAGCATCACACACCCCACTGTGCCTTACTTGTGATGCATATAATGAACTAATGAATTAAAAAGAGTTAAATATTTGATCTTACATATTTAATTTGTTATGTATTGATCTTAATACTTAACTACATTCTTTTTTTGTGTTTTGACTTCGGCCTTTTCACACCTGAAAGTCCAAACGAAGGTTCATGTTTTTGTTACAATGTATACATTTAATCTGGTTAGTTTTGGTTTCACACTGCAGTTATGCAAGTTATGCAGTTTACTGTCTATGGTCAGTAGATGCACCTGTTACTTGCCAGCACGCCCAGAATCATGTAAACAAACCAAAACAAAAATACTTCCAATATGTCCCTGAAACAAACAAAGCACTCAGGAGAATAGTAGGTTGTGTATATATTGCATGTTACTTTTCCACTGTTTAGAAAAGAGGCTGCTCCATTTTTCCTTTTCAGTTTTCTCCGGGAAAACACAACCGCTTTGCATTGTTGTATACGGGGGAGTAAAATGTAGGGTACATCGTTTGTACACTCGCATTAGCCATGCATTGTTGGTATTTCGTAGTGGACTATATAGTGAATGAAATTAACTGTGTATAATTAAGTGTAATAACTGGTCTGTTGTCACCTGTACTGTATTTTGCCACATCACACTGACATTGGTGTATGACTAATCAAAATGTCTAGATATGCAAAATGTGTCTGATTTGTGTTTCATATATTCACACAAATTATATCAGACGCCCTTGGATTGTTTGTTTTAAGATTCATTTTCAGCTGATGCTTTGAATTCATGAAAGACAGTGAGTGTGAAGTGTGATAAAGGTTTCTGGCTGTTATCAAACTGATGACATCACAGTTATACTGTAGTTGTCAGGACATGCTGGGTCTTTTTTTTTAATAGTACAGATAGTCGGGAAAGTGGGAAGAGAAAGGGGATGACACGCATTCAGACCTCCCATCAGACCCAAGGCCACTGCCAAGGACTCAACTTACATAGGGCATTCGCTCTACTGGGTGAGCTAGAGGTCACCTGAACATGCTGGGTCACTGGTGTGTCATGGGTCTGTTCTGGTCATTTCAACTTTGTCTCTCCCAATATGATCCAATACCAGTGCCCTCTTTTTCCCATGTTTAAAATCTCTATACCTCACTGTGAAATTGGAATCATGTTAATGTAAGATTTGATGAGGCCAGGGATTGCTGTGGCACTAAAAACTGTGCCTAAATGAATAATTACTGATGGCGAAAACACAATTTTGAAATGACAAGGAAACTGCATTAAACGAGGATCACATCATGATCAATGACCAATCCGCTTCATAAGGTCTGTATTGACTCCAGTACCGATCCAACATATCATATTGGTGCATCCCTAGTTAACATGTTTTTCAGCGCAGTTGCTCACTGGGTATAAAGGAGTGAAGTTTACCGGTATTTATTTGAATTAAACAATGCCTGGAGGGTGTGTTGTCTGTAATGTTGTTTTCTAAGCAGTCAATGTTGTGTTTACTCCCTGAACAGATATCCAGACTTGATTGTAAGGATGTACTGGAGATCACATGTAATTTGGAGACCGAGGGGGAGGAGAACACTGCCTTTATTTTGTGTACAACTTTCCTGACACAGCAGCTTCAGCAGCAGAGTCTTTACTGCTCCTGGTGAGTAGTCCCCGTTTGGTGCAAAAAGCTTGGGTGGACTGAATGTATTATGCATTATGTATTTATGACCAGGGGTTAAAGTGGGCCGGAACGATCCGGAACGGTCTTCTGACACCTTTGATCAATTTAATTGGCAGTTTCATACATCAGTGTTTCCCGTTTGTTTAAAAAAAACGCCAAATATCCATTCCAGCGTTTCCCCTGTTCATCCTCAGTCAATGAACAGTGTCTGTGGTTAGCTTACATATCTAATAATATCAGGACAGTTTACTATCTAAACTGGTAAAATCAGAAGATGAGACGTGGTAAAGATCACATTGTCGGTAACCTAACGGTTACAAACAAGCTTGATAGTGAACGACTCAGTACCGTGCTGCAGATCTGGTGTTTTTAGTTGAACTAGACATTCGTTTAAAACAGATTGGTGATGCTCTTTTGCCCCCTGTGCTCCGTGAAGTTAGCTGGAACTGAATGTAGCCCCAATGTGTTTTATGTGTATTCTGTGTCGTACTTTGTTTAAAGGTCCCATGGCGTGAAAATTTCACATTGAGGTTTTTTAACATTAATATGAGTTCCCCCAGCCTGCATATGGTCCCCCAGTGGCTAGAAATGGCGAGAAGTGTAAACCGAGCCCTGGGTATCCTGCTCTGCCTTTGAGAAAATGAAAGCTCAGATGGGCCGATCTGGAATCTTGCTCCTTATGAGGTCATAAGGAGCGAGATTACCTCCCCTTTCTCTGCTTTGCCCACCCAAAGAATTTGGCCCACCCATGAGAAAGAGGCATCATGGCTTTCAAACGAGCAAAATGCCCCCCCCCACTAAAAAAATAGCCTTTGTCATGTCATATGGTAACTTAGGAGGCAATTTGGCCTTGTGTCCTCTTATTAATTTGGCATGCAGTTAACACACCAGTCATACATTTTATTTGAAAATTCAACTCCTACCATTTGCTCATGGTGGTGTTCACTACTATCGTATCGCTATCGTAGTGACTACTTTATAGGCAAGTAAGCCTATCATCAGTGGGATTTATATTTGCTAATATGTTGGATTCATGTTAAAACATTTTTTAAAAACTTTCACCTGCCTGATCTCACTTTAACCCCGGTTTATATCTACAGTCAAATAGAAAACGGAAATAAAACTAATTTGATCTTTGTTTTTGTTGTGGTCATGAGAGTACCAGTCAAGTGTGAGTATATTTTTGAGAAAGAGAAAATTGGAATATTAATTCATTTTCTTGGCTTTTTTATCTAAAGGGAATTGACTCTGTTGTGGAGTAAACTTCAAAGGAGGATTGACCCCTCGTTAATGTCTCTTCTGGAAAGATGCCTTCAGCTAGGTGCCATTGCCAAAACGGTCCACCATTTGCTTTGCCTGGTCCGTGTCATTCAGACAGAGGTGAGTCCAACAGTCATACTGTCCATTTCTACCATTTGAGATGGTAAATTTCTTAAATAAGGTTCCTTTTCATCCAGTTTATTCTAGGTGCTAAGGAGCCATAGGAACTAAACTGAGGAACTAATAGTTTTCTTAGAAGTGTTTCCACCACATCTGAAGAATCAGATAAATTTGGCAAATTAGTCTCATAACAGACAAAATACAACGCCATTGTACGCTGAACAATTTTCACATGAGGAAACAACAACAACATAGTTTCTGATGTTTGTTTGTGGATAATAATAATGGAGAAAACATAAGGTGTAAAGGGAGACCTTTTTAAACATTACAAAAAATCCCTGTTTTAATGTATTATTTCATTTTCAATTGCAATGATATTTTCCTACAGAGTTTCAGAATGTGATAAATGTAAAACGTGTGATTTAAAAAAAAAAAACACTGATTATTTGATGGAAATAATGCTGATAATATATCCCTTTATTTTCAGACGGAGGAAATGGGGGTACCTGCCTCCGTAGAACTTTGTGTCAAAGCCCTTCAACTTCCAAAGCTGGATGACTCAGAAACAAGGATCTCTGTCTGTAAGACAGTGTCCTGCCTCCTTCCAGGGGACCTAGAAGTGTTGCGTGCCTGTTTACTCACAGAGTTCCTGCTTGGCCCCAGCCAGGAGGTCTTTGGGTCCCTTAAGGAGCTTTACTTACGCCCAGACCAAAAGTATGACCAGGAAAATGAGGTTATTCCCAACTCACTACGTTGCGAGTTGCTACTAGCTCTGAAAGCATACTGGCCTTTTGACCCTGAATTCTGGGACTGGAAAACTCTCAAGTACCACTGCGTCACCCTTCTAGGGCTGATGCCGGAGTCCGAAGGGGAAGAGGAGGAGGCGGTAGACAAAAGAGAGAAGGGTAAACAACATGAGCCACAGGGAATCACAGTGAAAGTAGAATCTGAGCATCAAAAGAAGATTAATGGAAGTCTTGATGGTCATGAGCAGCAGGATAAAAAGCAGTCTTCCAACTTACCAGAAATCCAAGGAGAATCAGCGACAAAGAAACACAAGTTCTGCTGTCAAATTTGTATGAGGTCGGTCACTGACACCCAAATCATTCACCACTCCAAAAGACATGCAGAGGACAACAGGCACCCCTGCCCTGTGTGCTTGAAAAAGTTTAAGAGCAGAAAGGAACTTGTTCCTCACCTGAAAGAACATGTGCAGAGTGAAACACATCTGAACAAAAACAATATAAAGAAAGAGGACGGGCAGAAGCAGGTGGATGAGGATGATGATATTGAACCAGGTGAGATCACCATAGACCCTTCCTTAATGCAGTTTTACAAATCCACACATGATCCTGAAGTGCTGCACCACATTGTGCAACAAGCCAAAACTTTGAAGGAGAAGAATGTGGACGATGACGAGCATATAACATTTGAATACATTGACCAACACTTCAGTGTGCAGAACCGGGATGAGTATCCATGTCCAGGAACCGGGTGCACTCGGACTTTTAAACATTCCAAGTACCTGTATGTCCATTTAAAGTCAGAGCACAAAGGTGATGACAATGTGAAACATTTTCATCAGATGAGAGACAGGCGGGAGAAGTGTGTTTTTTGTAGACGCCATTTTGTCTCCGCGCACCATTACCGCAAACATCGAAGACTTCACTATGGTAGTCAGCCTTACATGTGTGTGGTTCTAGGTTGTGGTGATCAGTTTAGGACTTCCAATGAACTTGTCCTGCACAAACAGACCCATGGCTATCACCTAAACTACCAATGTGAGCTGAAAGGCTGTTACGTCACTTGCTCTGACTTGGGACAAATCTATCACCATGAAGCACAGCATTTCAGAGATGCAGCATTTACCTGCTCTAGCTCTGAATGTAGTAAATTCTATTTATCCAAAAAAGAATTCATAAAGCATTTATCCACACACAACATCACCTACTCTGAAGAAGACTTTGAGGCTCAAAGAAAGGCAAAGCGGAAACTTCTTAAGACGGTTACTGAAGCGACAACCCGCCTTAGTAAGTCAGTTGATACAGAAGAGACTGTAAATGGAGCTGTCCTAACATCTCCCTCAGTAAGTTGTGCCTCCTCTTTGCAAGAATCTGACAGCAAGGAGCCCAAAGCAATGATGACCTTGGTAGCTGTGTGTTTTGATGGAAGTAAGTTCACCTGTGGTTTTGAGAAGTGTGGCATGACTTTCTCCAGAGCCAGAGATGTCCAGAGGCATCTGAAATGTGCCCACCCAGAACACCTTAAACTGGAGAACAAAGCACACAAACATGACAAAGAGCGGGATTCAAAGTCCAAAGGGATAAAGACTGAAACTGAGCCAGAGGGTGTGGAAAAGGGAAAAGATGAGCAATTGACTCCATTTCAACCTGTGGAGGCTGGCAAAGAAAGAAAAGTAGCCAATCAGCCCCAAAACAATGAAACTCTGCAATGCTTCTCAAGCCTTCAAACAGAAAATGATGCTCTGAGTGAAATTCTTATTGGGCTCAGTAAACTGGACCTGAATTCTTCATCCCCTCACAGTGTGCCAAGTGAGCCCCCTCTGCCCGACCCAGAGTCTAATGCATCACAAATATCTCTTCATCAAGCAATAATGGCAAAGCCCCCTGTTGTGTTGCTTCAGAAGAGGCCCCCACATCCGCCTGAGGAAAAGATACAAGTCAAAACTAAAAAAGCATCAGCAGCGGATGAAGAACGCAGTGTTGAATCATTAGCCACTGCTAAGCCATATATCTGTGAGATGAAAGGTTGCAGCTTCAGGAGTGCTCAGAGTTACAGCTTAATGCGACACTATAACATCAAACATGGCCGCACGGTTGAACAGGCCAGAAGGTTGACTTCTCTGAAAAATACATCATTTAAGCCTTATGTGTGCCAACTTTGTTCAAAAAGTCACAGAGAAAAACGTGTGTTGCGGGCCCACTACATTCAGATACATAACCTGAGTGGGACTTTGGTTGACAAAATAAGCTGTGCATCTGTACGGTATGAGGGAAAAAAAGACCCTTCAAAGCATACATCTCGGCACCTGACGAAGCATGGTCTAAAACTGAAGAAGAAAGAGATCCCCAAGTTGCAATGCCAACAGGAGAAAAAAAACTCAACCGTTGTAAGGGAAAATGCACAAAACTTTGACAATCATTCTCCATCTGAAAAGGAAGGAGAGGCAGAGAGTAGAGAGGAAGACAACGAACAAAAGGGAAAAAGCGAGGATAGGACCACAAAACAGGTCAGAACTACAAGACGTTTGGTAGCCAAAAGTAACCTCTGCTATATATTGGATAAATTCAGTAAACCCTTTCATTGTGTAGCAAAAAATTGTGATGCCGCTTTTTCCACCCAGGGAGGCCTTGTGCGCCACCTACAGTTGATACATCATTACAATCGCTCTCAGCTCTTGTTGGAAAAAGATTTTGATGCGCATCACAGTCCAGAAGTCCGAAAAGAGCCTGCCAAGAAAAGGCATCCACCAAACTCTGATGAACCTCAGCCCCAATACAAGTGTCACTTTGCCAACTGTAGCGCTTCCTACCACCTTAAAAGCAGCCTAGTTCGTCACACTCGTGATAGCCACTCACAACCACCAGAGTTAATCAGGTGCAAGTTTGAAGGCTGTACAAAAGTGTTCAGCCATGATGATGCTCTTAAAAAACATATGATTTATAGTCACTGTGAGGACTACGATTCACTGGTGGTATGTCTGCAGAGCACTCACAAAAAGTCAGTTACTGGATGCCAGAAGAAGCTTATTGTCACACCACCACAGAGTCCTCAGAAAGAAGAACCTGTTTCAACCACCACGCAGGTTGAGGGATCGAGTCCCAAGCCTCAAGTGACGGCCCAGTCAGAGGAAATGGGTGAGGAGGCGGCTGTGAAGAAGAAAGTGTCAGGAGAAAGAAAGAGAGAGAGATATTCTTACAGTCGTTATGTCTTCAGATCTCATGAAGAAGCACTACAGATGTGCCAAGACCGCTGTATGCGTGTGGCCTACCCATGCATGGTTCAGGACTGTGATTCTGTCGTCCGGTACATTGGAAGCTTGCACCGTCACTACATGAGTGTTCACAGCATGCGTCGAAAAGATCTTGTTAAGAATGAAGAAAAGCTGGTTTTTAATGCTGAGCAACTGGAGGAACTGATTCAAAGGGAGTCGGCCAGGCCAACAGTTACAGGAGCGTGTTCCCCAAATGGAGTTCGCAAAATGGAGTATCAGGCAGAGCCAGAAAACACAGAGGGACTGCCTGCACCCATGAGCTTACACTCCATCAAGGCAGACATACCGGAGGAAGATGATCATGATCCACTGGGATTTCCAGAGGAGAAGGAGGAGGAGCCACCCTCTGCTGTGAGAAATGGAGTTCTTGTTGGTGCAGATGAGGTGCTTTATGGAGAGCCGAGCACCGGTGGGCACACCGAAGACTCTGCTGCAGCAACACAGAACAGTCCGAAACAGGAGGAGAGATTAAGCTTGGATAAAATCAAACCTCTTCTTCGCCCACTCACTGTTGACCTCTCGCCACCATGTTCCCTGCGCTTTACTGCTGATGAGGGCTTCCAAAATGTATCAGGCACCAAGGATGGTGGTAAAATGTACAGGTCCGCTCTGTTGCCCGCTCCTCCTGTTCGCCAGCCACTAAAACGGAAAAATGAATTGTCTGGACTCCCTTTAAATTTGAAAGACACTCAGCCTTGTAGCCCTTCTCAACGCACTTTCGACATTGATGCTTATAAGCCTATGGGCTTTGAGTCCTCATTCCTGAGGTTCATACAAGAGACAACCCCGAAAGACAAAAATGCATTGCTGGTGAAAAGGCGAGACTCTTTCAGACGCAGTTGTTCGGTTAAGGAGAACAACCAGCTGGGAATCTCTCACAGCCGCAGCAGACGCACTCATTCCCCACTGCTGAAGCCCCATGCTATGACTGGAGACTTCACATCAGTCCAAAACTTGAAGTCCATCTTGGACAAAGCCCTGACTGGGTGTGGGGACCTGGCTATTAAGCAGCTTCAGTACCTCAGACCTGTGGTGGTCCTGGGGAGACCAGTGTGCACCACCACCACCACCCTGCCTGACCTCTTCCCCTCAGACACCAACAACAGCAAACTGCTTCTTGGAAGTTAGTTTAACTGAGCACCTTTTTTAACATAGCTATGGCAAATTACTTTGTGTTTTCACAAGCTGTACCAGTATTTTTCTTTCTCCCAATTATAGTATTTTTTTTTATTTTTTTATTTTAAGTTGTCAAACTGAAGAATTTATAGAAAATAATTAGCATTGAGACAAATACAAGCTTAAACAGTGCACATCCGATTCAAGTGGATTGTTATTAGATATTGTTATGAAATAATTCTAACGCTTATGTTAGCTCATGATCACAATTGTATATACTATAGTTCTCCAATATAAATGTACAGATTTTCAGATTGTTAGAAATGGTCAGTAGCATATTGCAAGGCCTTCTCAGTTGTGTGAAATGTGACTGAAAAAGCATTTCCTTACTACAAAGTTCTTGAGGAATATGTTTGCTTTTTTTTTTTTTTTTTTTTTTTTTTTTTACCTCAGTTTATATTAAATCAGTGTTGGATGCAGTGGACAGATGTTGGCAAACATGTATGTAACACTTTCTAAAGAAATAAATGTAAAACATGGAAACAAATATGAAGCCCTTTTACTTCCCTGAATTGTGTAAGTAGTAGAGGAACAAATCCCCCCCAAAAGGTGTTACCCCTACCTGACTGTTTTTAACCTAACCATGTTTTTAACTTTAATAAGTAACTTTTAATGTCTGTTTTTGAAATAAATAGTTGTATAAAATAGTTTTATTTGGTTGATGTTTGGATAGTGGAATTGTAGGTTTCTCCAAAAAGAACAGCATCTGCCTTATCACATGTATCTCTTGAAATAAAAAACATGATGTCACTCAATCTGTAGACAAGGCTGGATTACCATCCATTCTTTTTTTATTTGGGAATATGTGCAATTAAAAGAATATCAACTGACATGGTAGTGGCCTTAAGGTAGGTTGAGATCTGATGGGACTGTGGTGCAAATTCTTTACTAATTTGTTAAAATGTAAGTAATAAACAAACCTGGATCCATGCAATATTGCAACATAATACGGTTCACACTGCACAGAAAATGGTGATGATTTTACATCCCTTCATCTCCTGATTAAATGGATTACTAATCTCAGTGTCCATCCCACACACACACCCATATATAAATATGTATTTTTGTAAAATATGTATTACTTTAGAATTTGCTCTCATCAAAACGCCAACCATATGTTTGGTGGCTCAGTCATGAGAGAAATATAGCGACTGCATTGAGATTAGGTATAATCGTTAGCACCGCTCTCGTTTAATTTAGGCTGACTATTATATATATTTTTTCCGACCATTTAGCGGTGAATAACTCATTCAAACGTATGGGTTAAGACAAACTGAGAGTAAGTCTGTTTCAAACAACAATGTATGGTGTATCTTACATACTTTTGTCGTTTGACCTCAAGAAGTTCCTGAATGAATCAGCTGCGGAACCAAAGTTATAGTTGTCGTTGTTTCTCCAGGGGTAGAATTTGGTGTCACACCTCATCGTCAGATTCCCATCTTGCATGAATGGAAAGATATTAGCTGTAAACGCCTTGACTTAGGAATGGAAACTAGATGCAAAGTTTTCCGAGTTAACATTTTTAGTCGGTATCTGTCGATTTAACGTGGGAACGGTGTTCCTTTTATTCAACTAGAAAGTGCTGTCTGTTTGTTTGTGTGTAGAGTGGAAGCTAAGTAGCTGCTAGCCTAGCTAAAACTACCAGTCAGGCTAGGTAACGTTAACATTACCGTTAGCCTGCGAGCTAGTCAGCCCTGCTCCAAAAACATTGACCAAAAACAGAGCAGAGATGGTTGAAAGTATATTTGACCTCCCGGTGGAGAAGCAGATATTTTATGCTGTTTTGGGATTTTCGTGGACGGTGTATCTATGGGAGGCATACCTTTCTTACAGACAGGTAAGTTCATCATTTGTCAGCATCTGACTCAAAGTTCCTGCTTTGTAGCAAAACGCGCTTTTCAGAGGAAAAAGACCCGCAATCAAATTATAGTTTTTCAAAAAATAAGCTAACGTTGAAATGTGTTTTTTTTTTGTGATTGTGTTCTTGGAAACTAAAGCGTAATATAAATTAATTTAATAGTTTTGTACACTTCTGTTATGACAGCATTTATATAACAGTTAGGTGGTGGTATGTTACACGTGAACCTTCACAAATATACAAACTGTGGCTATACAAGATAAATGTACACATTTTCTGGTTGGTATTGATGTGATCAAATCCTCATTAGGGTATTGCAAGGTCTTTTCACTTGGTAAACTATGATAACTGAACATTTCCTCTTTACAAAGTTCTTGAACATTACGTTTGTATATATTTCACCTCCGTTTATATTAAATCAGTGCTTGGATGCAGTTGACAGATGTTGGCAGACATGTATGTTTCCAATACAATAAACGAAACTGAAGCCCTGTACATTCTGTATTGTGTAATCGACCGTCCCAATGAAATAGCATAGAGCGGTTTGTGGAGTTGGATGTATTTTCTGTAGAAACAGGATATTGTGACCATAACATAATGCAGGCTGAATCAAAAGTGTAAATGAGTTGGATAGCAATGTAGTTTAATGTGACTGCATAAACAGGGGCAGGACTAGTACAGTTTGGTGAAGTTCAAATTAAAAGGCATTACTATTTATTTGCATTTGGCTAAATTAGGTGTATTTTCAAAGTTGCTAGTTTGTTGTTAAGTCATTTTAGAAGGGAATAAACCCTAAATATGAGCCCATTAAAGAAACTAGGCAACTCAAAACATTGTATGTGTTGGTAAATTAGAATGAAGAGCTAGATCTAGGAAAAGGACACATGTGCTTTCTGGAGCATAAAGAATTAAGACTAAAATCTGATCTTGTTTTGTAAAATCATTTTACCATTTTTCCCCCCCACAGTTGTCTGATATTTGTCTGAAGTCTGTAGCACAGGCTAACAGTATTGCATTGACTAATATATAGCATTGGTGCTGATTTCGTTTTCCACCACAGAGGAGGATATACAGTTCAACAACTCATGTGCCACAGGAACTCGGGAAGATCATGGATTCTGAAACATTTGAGAAGTCACGTCTTTATCAGCTGGATAAAAGCAACTTCAGCTTTTGGTCTGGACTCTATTCTGAGACTGAAGGGACGGTAAGACAACCAGCCAATTAAAAGCCATAGATTGCTTGACTTGGATGTGTTGATATAAGTGGACTAGGAGTGTCAAAACATCTGTACTTAATGTATGTCACAAATGGACATAGAATGGGACAGATTACTCTGGGATTGTTGTTGTGAAAAAGGGTGTTGTTTATGTTACCATGAATACATAGTTAAACAAAGTCATTTTCATCATTTATGTTTATGGCACATGTTTAATTTGATATGCAAAGAGCTTATGCTATTCTCAAAACTTTTTAGCTGATCCTGCTCCTGGGTGGAATCCCATTTCTGTGGGGTGTTGCTGGTTCTGTGACAACTCGCATAGGATTCGGTTCAGAGTACGAGATCACCCAGTCACTCGTGTTTCTGACGCTTGCCACCCTGTTCAGTGCCTTTACTGGACTTCCCTGGAGTGTGTACAACACATTTGTCATTGAGGAGAGGCATGGCTTTAATCAGCAGGTACACTGACTGAGCAGCACTCACACTCTGTAGGTCTGAAATGTGTTAAATGTTTGTAGTTTCCTTCCTCAGGAAGAACAGCAGCGTTGATCAGTTTGATTTCGTGATGGTTACACTGTGCCACACGATCACCCTCTAATAGGCTCCAAAGCGGCTATGGACGTAGAGTGTTTAGCTGTATTTTGAAACATAAAAAGCAGTGAGATGGAGATATTTTAAGCATGTCACCATTTTAATCTGTTGTGACGGATGTGAATTCAAGCAGACCACAGAAGCTTTCTCTGTGCACAAGTAAACTTTTTAAAGCCACATCCAAAGTCTAATGGGATTATTTAATATTTAAAAGATCGCCATTTAAGGCCCAAGCCACTGTTAGTCACACACAACTTTTTTTCTATTATCCACCATTGTCTTTTTATTTTAATGGCTTGTCTTCCTCTCAGACATTGGGATTCTTCCTCAAGGATGCTGTGAAGAAGTTTATTGTGACCCAGTGTATCCTGCTCCCTGTCACCTCGCTTCTCCTGTACATCATCAAGATTGGTGGAGACTACTTTTTCATCTATGCCTGGCTCTTCACCCTGGCTGTTTCTCTGGTTAGTGCTGACTTCCCCCTGTCAGCTGTTAAACGAGTGAACATATAGAAAAGGCATCTTTGCGTAATAAAGGAATGTGTAGTTTGTTTTGTAATTAGGCAGTAAATCAAAAGTAATACATAGTTACTCTGTAGTTACACTTTGGATAACAATTTATCATAATGCATCTTCTCTTCTGTGTTACCAGGTGCTTGTAACAATCTATGCTGACTACATTGCTCCCCTGTTTGACAAGTTTACTCCTTTGCCAGAAGGGGAGCTGAAAACAGACATTGAGGCTATGGCCAAGAGTATAAGCTTCCCCCTCACAAAGGTTTATGTAGTTGAAGGTAAAATAATACTTCTTAATTCACAGTGCTTTCATCTGGAGCCAGTTTCATGTTTTTGTTTGACATCTTATCATCAACACATTATGAATATAAGTTAAGATATGTTGAATATTTCTACATGTTGATTGTGGATACACCACTCTTAAATTATCTTGGAATGTTCTCTGTATTTCCAGGTTCTAAGCGCTCGTCACACAGCAATGCTTACTTCTATGGGTTCTTCAAGAACAAACGCATTGTGCTGTTTGACACTCTGCTGGAAGACTACTCGCCTCTCAACAAGTCTGGGGAGCCACAGCCAGAGCAGCCAGAGACTGGTGATACATCCAGCGAATCAAAAGCCAAGCCCAAGGTTACATAGCCATAAACTTTATACAGAAAAAATCTTATTGCCACTCATACGAACCAGGGAAAATGCTATAGTATTATATGAAATGCGGCATTAGAAATGGTATTGTCTTTCTGTGTAATTCAACACTGTTGTTGTTCACTTACAAATACTTTAACAGAACAAGAAACAAGGATGCAACAACCCAGAGATCCTTGCAGTCCTTGGTCATGAACTTGGCCACTGGAAGCTTGGCCACACTGTTAAGAATATTGTCATCAGTCAGGTGATGATGATGATTTTTCTATCAATGTCTGCACATCAACAAATTAACAATTAGCCTGATTACAGGTGATCAAATGCAGACATTCAGATGTAAGTTGATATGCAAATAACATCTGCAGACTCTGTTCTTTCTGCAGATGAATTCCTTCTTGTGCTTCTCCCTGTTTGCTGTTCTGATTGGGCGTAAGGAACTGTTTGTAGCTTTTGGCTTCAATGACAGCCAACCCACATTAATAGGCTTGATGATTATCTTCCAGTTCATCTTCTCCCCGTACAATGAGGTGAGTTAGGGATTGATAAATATTGTTTCCATCACTTTTTGAGTTGTTGAGTTATTAAGATTATTTCACTACAAACGTCGTCGCAAATTAGGATTTTTGTATGTCTTGTCTTTGCAGCTCTTGTCCTTCTGTCTGACAGTCCTGAGTCGCAGGTTTGAGTTCCAGGCAGATGCTTTTGCACGCGGCATGGGCAAAGCCTCCGAGCTCTACTCTGCCCTCATCAAGCTCAACAAGGATAACCTGGGCTTCCCCGTGGCTGACTGGTTGTTCTCCATGTGGCACTATTCCCACCCTCCCCTCCTGGAACGCCTCAGAGCGCTGGGCAGCATCAAGCAGGACTGACGGGGCTGGAAGGGGGAGGGGCGACCGCTGCCTCCTCCAAAGGGCCTCCGCAGACCGCTCCTGGCCCTGTGATGCACCATGGTCTTTTTCTACCTATCTGCCTCTCCCCTCCCTCATCTTGTTTTATCTTGTTTTAGTCATTTCTCTACTCGCCATACTTTCCATTTTGTTCCCTTTTGAAACTTTGTTTTAAACAAAACCAAAACATATCAGCACAAGCCAGCCTAAAAGAAATCTTAAGCCTGAAGTGAAGTCTCCGCTCTTTCTCCAGAGACACCTAATATGCACTTGCTGAGAGCAATACATCTGGGCAATGTGTGTTTAGCAAAAGCTATTTTCAGAGCACAGGTCACATTTTGCAGATTGACCTGAAGGTTTAGTTTTTGAAAATATTTAATTTCTGTACAATTTGATTACAATTTAAATTGATTGAATTTTTCTTTTCTTTTCAGAAGATAAAGTTATGAAGACGGACTAATTTCAAAACCTGAAATTGACTTACATGATTAAGTGTGTCTGTTGTGATGTGTACATGACATCCAACTGTTAAAGTCTTGGGGTTATTTTTTAAGCTTATAAAGTGGTTAATCCTACAAGTATACTGAGTTTTATATTGTGGATTAAAAAACAAACTAAAAGACATGATGGACAACTTCAATCATACTCATGACAATGCTTTTTGCAGATACACAGGCCAAAATTGGATTTGCAACTGTTGCTTCTTTAGAAATGTCACCAGGCAAGCTCAAGAGTAAAAACGTTAATCTAGTCATCAACTCAAATTCTCAGTTTTGCCAGAGGAACTATGTAACTGCTTTCTCACAGTAGTAAAAAAAAAACAGGACCTCCTAGTTATCTGTTTTTGTTCAGATGCATTGGATACATAATGAACAGAGCAGTGCAGAACATTTTATTTGAAATTAGGTTAGACTTTTCATTTTTTTACATGAACTAGGAGGATCTTGTTTTATTTTTTCTAAAGCACTTGCTTGCCGACAAGTTTCCAACCATGCCTGTACATATGTAACTTTAATGAGTAGAGCAATGTCGTATGATGTGAATTGTGAAAAATGTTGAATGTGATTTGAAATTTTAAGTTGATGCAGTGTTTTTTAGTTTCTTCTCTTGTTTATGGGCCGAAGGGAGCCCAGAGTTGCCTGGCAAGCAACATATTTATAGGTGACTTGGGCAAGGAGGTCTGCAAGGTTCCTTTCACCACATAAGCCAGGGTTTGGTTTGTTCAGCGAGGGGACTCTGTACTTTATTTGCTGCATTGAATAAAATTCCTTCAAAGCATTAATTTTTGGTTGGTTTTCATTTTTAAATATAGTTATAAAAATAAAAACTTTCTAAGCATGACAGAGTATGGCTACATCCTTTATTAAGGTCTTACCGAGACAACTTTCAGTAATACACTATGGTCAGTATTAGTTTAATGCTGTAATAATTCTGTAATATGACACTTATTAATGGATAACTATTGCCACTTGTGTATGTAGATGTAATGGTTTTCTTCGAACTCATTCACAACAATGGACTAAAATTGTCTTTCATGAAATCATTGTAGCTTTCTAATATTACTTTAATTGGAACATATGCTTTAGATCTTTTTTTTTTTAAATCTCCAAGGTTTTTCTTTTTTCCTGCACAACTATTTGAAAATTCAATTTTGAGTAAAAAAAATGCATAAGAAAATAAAATAGAATTTGGGGGAACAAAATAGAAACAGTAATGTAGACAAAGAGAAGAAGCAGCCATGGGTATTGTTGACATAGATAAATTAAAGGATCAAATAAAAAAATGATATATAAATTACGGACATATTTTTTTTACAAGCAAGTAATTCAATTGTTTGAATATACAGTTTAAATTCCATTTAAGAAAACAGTAGGCCTACATTTGAATATTGTATTATATCGTAATGTCTTCATGGGAATAAAAACAAAAAAAATAAACGTTCAGCAGCTACGCAAAGAACGCGTGGCATCAGCTGTTGTCTTTTGAGACCATACCATTTTGAAAAAGGGACACGGCGTTTTTCCTTACACTTTATCTATATTACTTGTTATGTATATTCTAAACACGTGCGGTAGTGTACTGTATATCAATATATGAATTGTTGGTTATTTCCCTTGGTTTCCTATTAGACCAGCGTGATGTTCGTGTCGTCACCCCTGTCTGGCCAATAATGGCGCCGTCCTGTGGCGTATTTTGAGGACAAGGGCAAGCTTCCCTGTCATCAGTGTTGTTTTCACATGTGAGACTCAAACATGGCGAGGTTTTTAAGGCCTAACATCAGGAGTTTTGTCACTGCACAGCTGAGAATGTCATCCGACCAGGTAAAATACGTCCTGCAAACCATCACTTAATTAAAACACTGCTTTTGGTAACCGTTTTACTTCTTTGCGAATCATTTTAAATACATTAGCCTAATAATTGTAGCTAACTGGAACTAAAGTTGCCTGATGTAGGTAAGCAACTGTTTTTAGATCAGACGAATTTTGTAGTAATACAATTTTAGGGACAGATTTACAACAGTGTCCCTTTTTTGACTTGAAGGATTTGTTTTAATCATATCAAGTTTTGTCTAAATAAAACACCAGTAGTTTCCTGTTAAACCAGCTCATTCAGACAGAATTCGGTTCTATGAATCGGTTTTGTCCTCTGAGGTTTTGGTTGCATTGTTGTTAGTTTCTGGTCTGTTCCAAACACCTCCATTATCACCTTGCAAACAAAATCCTGTTCCACACCTTAGTGAAATAAACTGATTATTGACCTTCAAAATAGTCATTTTCATAGAGTCAAACTGACTCTAATTTAATATCAAGTCTAGATAACAAAGCCAAAAAACAAAACAAAACAAAGTGAGAAATTAACTTTTAACTTGTGTAATTTGAAGCCGCTGTCTCATTTCTACATAGCAAAGCCCTAACAAGGTTTATATTTGTTTGTGAATGTATTTACTCATCATTTCCCCGCCCTGCCTCAGCTGGGTGAGCTGGGTAAAGGTGCAGGAAAAGGTGGTGGCGGGGGAGGGTCAATCAGAGAGGCAGGTGGAGCCATGGGGAAGAAGCAGGCCGCTGAGGAGGAGATGTACTTCAAGTATGCATTTCTTTCTTACACCATATGTGGAATGAGAGTGTTAGCTCTACTATCTCTTTACTCATGGATTACAACCATACAATTTTTTTCCCCCTATTATGATCTTCTCTTACTGTACTAATGTCTCTCTTTGTCCATTCTCTGTTCCCTTTGTCTTTTTTTCTCACTATTTATCCTTTCGACCCTCTGTTGTCACCCCCTTACCTGTCCATCTGCACATAAGGCGTAAGGAGCAGGAGCAACTGGCTGCATTGAAGCAGCATCACCAGGAGGAAATTGACCACCACAAAAAAAGAGATTGAACGTCTGCAGCGCGATATCGACCGCCACAAGGGAAAGATCCGGAAGCTGAAGCATGACGACTGAGTGAAACCTTCCAGAAAGAAGTTGCAGTTCTCACTGACCCAGCCAGACACCTTTATTCAGATTGCTGCATGCACTGTGTCACTGGGCCAGTCATGATTGTGTGGGTGATTGTTCTGTAAATGCACGAGTTATTAAAAACGTTCATAAAATGATGATTGTTTCCATGGCATGCTGTGACACAAGTTGTACAACTTTTTCAACCCGTATAGCCATTGTTTTGAAGTCAGTGGTCAGTGTGCAGTATGTTTCAGGCAAAAGGCCAAAGTGGAAACACTTAAATATATTTAATGCTTCACATGGCAACATCAACTTATCTTCTGGTGTGATGTTAAAATAAATTTGTAATGTAAATGTCATTGGTAGCTCTATTTCTTTAGTGCTATAATGATTAGTTAATCAACAGAACAGTCATTTATTATGGAAAATTACCAAACATTCTCTAGTTTACTGCCTTTTACTGTCTTATGTCATTGCACATTTGATATCTTTAAGGTTTTTGGACTGTTGGTCAGACAAAACGAGCAGTCTGAAGACATCGCCTTGGGCTCTGGGAACAATTTTTACAATGTCATACTATTGATTAATCGTAAGAATAATTGGCCTATTAACTGATGAATTAAATAATCATTAGGTGCAGCTCTTATATCTTTAATATGAAAAGTATATAGACTATATACAGTATATATGTAGATATACATTTGTGACATGACTGGAATTTGAACTATTTAGGAATATGAATATGGTTTAAATGAATTTTGTGAATGTGTGATGGTGCTTCAAGTTGATCCTTAATCATTCATCATTTCAGTTGATATTCTGCTTTAGTGGTGCATATCTGCAACAAATATCCATGAACCAACTGACATACAGGCCAGTGAGGGCCCTGGGGTAGTTGTTTACTTTCCCCAGTTGTTAATCCAGCCTTGAAGCACCAATGTCATATGCACTGGATTTCCAAGCTAAATAAATCAGACAAAATTACAACTCTGTGTGCATTATCCTGAAATGCATGAGCCCACATAAGCACAGAATGATCTTTTAAGTATGCATAGTACACAACAACATAGTTTTCCTCAATTCAACATTAACCCATTCTAAGTAAAACTTAAAAGCAGCATACAACAGGATGGTGCTTTTAATTAGGCATTATGTGAATGTGAGTATTGATATTAGCCCAATATTGGCAAGTTACAGACTGTGCTTTTACTAAAGGTCCAGGTTTAAATCTTAGTCAAAAATATAAATTCTCTATTGGGAATCAAGAAAGCATAAATTTAATGGAAACAAAAAAAAATCTGGAATAAAGTTTATCTAAACTTCTCCCTCCATACAACGGCGGCGATAGATTTGTACACACATTTCCCACGAGAAAGAAAGAAATCTCGTCACTTCCGCCTGCCCCTGTCTTTTAGCACGGGCAACCCCGTGCGTCTTTCTTTTCGCTCATCATGGCGGACCGGTTCAATAAGGTGGGCAGCTGCTGCGGAATCATAATGTCTTTTTTTGCTATTTAGTGTAAGTTAAAGCTGGTATTTTCTAGTTAACTTGTGGGAGAAAACTTAGAGACTCCTTTATGTAATCGTTGTTTTGTTCGATGTTACTCTTAGGACTTTATTTTAGGCCTTTTGAGACAGCTAGCCCTAGCTGAGTGGACATGCCTTCATCATGGCAGCTTCCCTAACGACTCAATGCCGTTAGCTTGCTAGCTTAAATTTGTCAGTGTAGCTGTAGGTCTTATACGTAAAATACAGGTTTTATTATTTAATTATAGGTAAAATACGTGCAATTTGTCATTTGATAGGTCCATGTATTTTAATTTGTACATCATAGCGCTATACTTGATAGTTAACCCGTGTTATTTAAGTCTAAATTATAGTCAAGGTGTTATCATGCTTTGACGATGATGCTAAGCTAACGTTATGTCTTTATCCATGTGGCAGTTACTGCAAGGTTTATGGAGAAACTGTTTCTCAGTTCACTCTTTAACAATTATTGACTTAAAATGTGCAAGTTTTGCAATGTCTGCTTGTTTTTAGGTCATATTTAAAGTTCTCTTTTTAAAACCTGCAGGTTCTGCTGCTTGATGGCAGGGGCCATCTACTTGGCCGGCTTGCTGCCCTTGTGGCTAAACAGGTTCTGCTGGGTAAGATTTTTTTCGTTTTGACGTTCCACTAAAATATTGAACAGGGCATGAGTGAGAAGCCCCTGTATTGCCTCTGTCTATGATGATAACCATTACCTCATTGCTTGAGTTTAACGACCATGAGAAAACTCACATGCACTACCATCTGAGACGGGACACCAATGATTATTAACAGGACCAGATTCATTTTGTCCAAACGCTAAACTATTGTGTTCTTTTAGGACACAAAGTGGTGGTGGTGAGATGCGAAGGCATCAATATCTCTGGCAACTTCTACCGCAACAAGTGTAAGTAGGCTGCATGCATGTACAATGAAGCTTCTTTCAGTGTTTTTTGGAAATGCTTGTCAGTGATGTTTTACCATTATTATTCGAGTTTCAATGACCATGAGACTACCTTACATGCACTACCATCTGAGACATCAGCGTTGCATACTGAAGTTGTGACTGCCACTGCTTGGTGCCTTGAAGGATTTGTAACTGTAGCTAAATGTGCCCCTCAACAGTGAAGTACCTGGCTTTCCTGCGTAAGAGGATGAACACCAACCCCTCTCGTGGACCATACCACTTCAGAGCTCCCAGCAGGATTTTCTGGAGGACTGTGAGAGGTGAGAATGTGACACTACTCTGAACATGAAAACTTCTCACCATAACAAATTATTTAAATACTGATGATGATTCATACGTGGATTTCCCTAACTGAAAAATGAGTGTAAATGTAATTGAAAAACTTGCAATCACTTAAATTAGTAGGTTGCACTTGCATAATTTGCTCTGCTCAGTTTAAGCAGAGTAGGTGTAGGCATGTTCCATATGCAGCCTACACACAAGTACATCCTACTTAGATTTTATGCGAGGCATGCAATATTTGAATGTGGCTGAGATGCCTTATTGGTCTAGTATGCCCTTAACTATAAATCATAAGAACCCAACAAAGTTGGATTAAAAATATAAACATAATTCTGAGAACTGAATTGACATCTTTTGAAATGTGATCTTTGCATTTATTTAACCCAGCACAAGTTGTTCCTTGCTTGACCGTGATGAGCTCTTAATCCCAAACTGATCATCTATTGATGAGACAACTTTTCGGATCTGATTGCTGAGTTGAGTGGGGACGTAAATTTGTGCTAGGACATTTGATTCAGCTGCAATGGTTATTTTAAACATATATTGAACATAGAAATATTCTCTGCTTTAACAGGCATGCTGCCCCACAAAACCAAGAGAGGACAGGCTGCTCTGGATAGGCTGAAGGTGTTCGACGGTATCCCTCCGCCCTATGACAAGGTGATGAATCTCAATTAACAAAGGGCCACATTATAGCTTGTTTGGCCCAAACATGTTTAACTCTGCTGTCAGTGATGTCACATTATCTTAAACTACCTTGTTTGAGTAAAACTTTGAAAAGAAATAAAGTCTGAGACATTCTATTCTTTCAATGTTTAGATGTGCAGTTTTCTTCTTTATCTGACTTTGGCTTGTTTCACAGAGGAAGCGCATGGTTGTTCCAGCTGCTCTTAAGGTTGTGCGTCTGAAGCCAACTCGCAAGGTGAGCCCTGACTATTTGATCAAGAACTGACTGAATAAGATTTGAGATCACACTTTTTAAATTGTAAAGATTACTTGGCTGTATAATGTGCAACTACAGACAAACTAAAATCAAAATGCTTCAGTTTACTAGGGCTGCAACTCTTTGAGTCGATTTATCTGTAGATTTATTTTCAATTAGTAGTTTGGTCTATAAAATATTCAGATTATGGATTCAAGAAACTAGAACATGGTCACGTTTTAAGAAGCTGGAATTAGAATTTTTATTTTTATGAAAGACTCAAACCGATTAATCCATTATCCAAACAGATGGCGATTAATTTTACTGCTCTAAGATTTACCTGTTACAACAGTTCTAACTTGACAATGCTGAGAATTTTTTCCCGAAGCTGATCATCTATTGATGAGTCAAACTTTTCGGATCTAATTACTGAGTCAAGTCTGGGACAAGTTGTACCTCAAATTGAAGCTTTAAACATTCCTAATTATCTCCTAGTAAATGTACACTTACCAGTGATGCACCATGAAACGGACTGACTTTGACTGTTGACTTTCCCACTCAGTTCGCTCTGCTGGGGCGTCTGGCACATGAGGTCGGCTGGAAGTACCAGGCCATCACCGCCACCCTGGAGGAAAAGAGAAAGGAGAAGGCCAAGCTTCGCTACGGCAAGAAAAAGACACTGATCAAGCTGACCAAGCAGGCAGAAAAGAACGTTGAGAGCAAGATTGCAAAATACACAGATGTTCTGAAACAGTTTGGAGTCCTTGTCTGAGCTGTTTTTCTCTGGCCAATAAAGAGATAAATGTCTATACTTGGTGTATTGCCTTTCATTCCTCATGTCTAAAAATTGCACTAGAGTTGAAATGAAGTGTGATATGCATGCTAATAGTAATGTGGTGAATCAGATCTTGCAATACTTGCTGTTTCTCCTTCAGAAGCCTGTCTGAAACAACAGAAGTAGTGTGGAAGGAGAGATGGAAGTGTGAATGATTTGTCAGGCTTAAAATTTGGTTTAAAGTCTACAAGTTGCTATATTATATGGAATTGGGAAAATTCCAGCCATTCAAGAAATTGAACAGTTAGTGAATCTAAATGGTCTCAAAGTAGTAGCCATATAGGATGTAACCGTACATATGAAGTTAATTTATTTTCCCAAATAGTGTATTGAAATAAATTCCAAACTATAGAACATTACCTAATTTATCTGGAGCTTAACATCTGTGTTGCCTTTTCATCGGTTTGTATCTATATATTTGCCATCTAGGCTATTCAGCTTCCCATTTGTTTGACCATCTGCTACAGCTGTAGTGAAACATGAGAACAGGATTATGGAAGTTGTTGCCTCTACTGTAATTATGAGGTTGCTGCAGTATATTGATTTATTTTACAGAGGACAAGACATGTAAAGACAGTTGAAAAGACTATGATCACACCACTATGACATTCACTAATTTCCTATTATATATTTTTACGGTTCAGAGTAAGCAAAATCGGGTGCTGTGTTGAATGGTGAACGTTCCCACTGCAGTTGAACCTTACTACCAGCAGAGGGCAGTGTTGTGTTTAACTTCAAGTGGGATCAATTGTAGAAATTCTCTTCTACAGTGGGGGAAATAAGTATTTGACCCCTTGCTGATTTTGCAGGTTTGCCCACTTACAAAGAATGCAAAAATCTACAATTTTAATCATATGTACATTCTAACAGTGAAAGACAGGATCCCAAAGAAAATTCCAGAAAATCACATCATATGAATTTATTAAAATTGATAACCATCTGATGAGGAAAAACAAGTATTTGACCCCCTGGACAAACAGCATGTTAATATTTTGTAGAAAAGCCATTATTGGCCAGCACAGATGTCAAACGGTTTTTATAGTTGGTGACAAGGTTTGTGCACATTTCGGCAGGGATGTTGGCCCTCCTCCCTGCAGACAGCCTCCAAATCATTCAGGTTCGAGGTTTCGCCTGGCAACTCGAATTTTAAGCTCCCTCCAAAGATTTTCAATCGGTTCAGGTCTGGAGACTGGCTAGGCCACTCCAGAACCTTGATGTGCTTCTTCTTCAGCCACTCTTTTGTTGCTTTGGCGGTGTGCTTAGGGTCGTTGTCGTGCTGAAATCCTCGACCCATCTTCAGCTCTCTCACTGAGGGAAGGAGATGTCGGTCCAGAAGACATGGATCCACACGATGGAGTTGTCCCGTCCCCTTGGCTGAAAAGCACCCCCAAAGCATGATGTTGCCACCACCATGCTTGTTGACGGTGGGGATGGTGTTCTTTTGGGTTGTACTACGGTGTTCTTTGCCCTCCAAACACGACGAGTTGAGTTGAGGCCAAAAAGTTCTATTTTTGGTCTCATCTGACCAACCTTCTTCCAGGCCTCTTCTGAGTCGTCCAGGTGGTGTTGCGGGCCTGTACATGTTTCTTCTTGAGCAGGGGGACCTTGCGTGCGCTGCAGGATTTCAATCCATGACGGCGTAGTGTGTTACCAACCGTTTCTTTTGTAACTGTGGTCCCAGCTGCCTTCAGTTGATTCATCAGTTCCCCCCTTGTGGTTTTGGGATGATTCCTCACCGTTCGCATGATCAGGGACACCCACGAGGCAAGATCTTGTGTGGAGGCCCAGACCGAGGGAGGTTGGGCGGTGGTGTTCTTCTTCCATTTCCTGATAACTGCACCGACAGTTGATCTTTTCTCTCCAAGTTGCTTTCCGATTCTCTTGTAGCCCATCCCAGCCTTGTGCAGATCAACAATCTTGTCCCTGATGTCCGTAGAAAGCTCTTTGGTCTTGCCCATGGTGGTGATCTTGGATGCTGGTTGTTTGGGTGTTGACAAGTGTCTTTTATACAGGTAAAGGTGAGGCAGGTGTATTTGATGTAGATAATTGGTTCGGATTGGGGCTGTGTCTTAAAGAAAGACTAACTGGCTTGTAGGAGCCAGAATACTTGCTGTTTGTCCAGGGGGTCAAATACTTGTTTTTCCTCATCAGATGGTTATCAATTTTAATAAATTCATATGATGAGATTTTCTGGAATTTTCTTTGGGATTCTGTCTTTCACTGTTAGAATGTACATATGATTAAAATTGTAGATTTTTGCATTCTTTGTAAGTGGGCAAACCTGCAAAATCAGCAAGGGGTCAAATACTTATTTCCCCCACTGTATATAATCACCTAATTACTGTTCTCCTGCACTTAGGAGTTCGGCAAAAAAACAAAATTCTTCTTTCTTTCCTACTGACTTATTATCCTTGTAAAAAAATGCATATTCTCTAAATACTTAATGTTAAATGTGATGCAATCTTTCAAGAACCTGCTTAAAAAAGAATATGAGTAAAATAATACAAAACACAATCCCAATAAGTGGACTTGATACTTGTTTAACTACAACATATATAATGTGGTTAAAAAATAAAGGATTACTCTTCAGAAAATACAGTTGATTCCAGCTAATTATATTTAGGAAGAATTCACATTGTTCACACACACATCATCACTACATGTTATTGCATTTTTTTTCAAGAACAATTTATTCTGTGTAGCCCAAAATAATCACCTTTCTAACAACTGAATCTCCTGGGAAGGAATGGGCGGCCTTCTGTGCCCTTTTGTCCAGTTATCTGTACATCCTTTAATTAAAATAGGACAGACTGAGGTCACTAAAAAGCAAGTCATTCCCTCTTTTAACTGGTGCTCTAAAGAGCTGGTGAGACATGATTGACAAAGTAAATAGCTAATGAACATTTTTGAGCATCATTTATATGGATCCACATAATCACATCGGGCTCGTGGCCTTTTACATGACAACTCTCACCAAACGTGTACTGCTGTGACTCTGCAGAGGACCTGCTTACTCTGCAGTAGGATATAGATGCCGGTTTTCATGAATTGTGTGTTGGGGTACAGATTCCAAACCTTTCTTCTTTGTAATTCCAGTGATTTTTCTTTCTGAAATTTCATTTAAAGGATTTTTAGATCTTAAGTGTTAAAATATTCCAGTATTTCAACAAGAAATATAGAAAATTCTTAAAGAGTCAAAGTGGAACGGGATTATATATTTTTTTTAACCTTTGAATCATCTTGTGATTGAGCTTTGGACCCTTTGTAAGGTCCAATAGGAGTGTTGCCTGGTGTCTGTTTTTCGAATGCAGTCCGAGTGTCTTTGACTAGTGGTTCCCAAACTAAGGGTCAAGACCTCTCCAGTGGCACAGAATAAAACTGTAATTAAAACGTAATCTATTTTTTGGGTAAAACAAAAAACTTGTTGAGATCATTTGACTGTTAATCTCCATATCTGCTGAGTCTCACAGTCAAATAGCTCTGACCTCTTTTTAAATTGATAATCTGTATTCTGAGGTTGCCTCCTCACTTTCACTCTTTCCTCATAATATTATTTTAACATAATAGAACATGTGTGGTGAAGATGTCTTTATAATATACCAGAACATGACAGCTTCAGAACCACCATTTAGATTCTATTTGCTGAAGTTGGATTCTCAAACTGAGACGAATGATTAAAGAACAACCCCTCATGCGCCGCAGCACTACCTCCGAATATCTTGCAATGTCTTAAAGTGATTAGTTGCGTGTGTGTGTGGGCATTGTATTTGTGTCATATAGCATTTGTCATTCTGAGTAACTCCAACTGAGGCGAAACATTGGTTACCCTTCTGATTAAAGCGTATGTTGTATGGAGAGTTTCTTTTTATTACCAAAAGCTGGCAAGACATCCTGCACTTACTATGTTTGTCTTCTCTCTCTCTGTCTCATTGATGTACATATACTATAAACACACATGCCCTTCCTAAAAGTAGGCCCACTGTGGATCAGGCGGGAGGCCAATCTGACGCCTGTCTACCTTCGTTAAGGAGGGACGTCGTGTCTCCAGCAAACAGATAGAGAAATCACTGTGACAGCTGCAAAAATTTGATTTTTGGATGATGCTGCCTGCGGTAGATCGCTCGCTAATCACACAATCTGAGACAGATTGAAAAGACCATGATTGTCTAAAACTGCTCCTGCAGGCCCAGGCTATTATGGGCTCCAACGCTGAGACATCCTCCTCCATCGCCTGGCTGGTGTTTGGTGTTCATGTGGGACCCATAACATGGAGCCAAACTGAAATTTGAAGGATATATCAAATATGGTACTGCAGCTACTGTGCACATTTTACATAGTACATATTAGTAGAAACAGCATCTTCAGTGCTCTGGATGGGTGCATGAAAGCTAGCATTGCCAAGAGACATGACAACTTATTTGGTGCTCCACTGACTGGAGCCTGATGTAGTTCTGTGTAGCCTATACGAACACTGATTAAAGACATGTTTTCCCTTTTTTCAGCACACCCATATAGCATTTATTATATACCGTCAGCAATTTAAGACACCATTTCTTTTTCCATCATTCATTATTTTATAGACTATATACAGTATATATTGACGGTGCTTGTGCAGTCTGTAACTGGTCTGGTAAATGACCAGACTGTCAAAAATCACAGGACCGGCTCCGTGTTCTGTAAAATGCTAACCTTTATGTGGCTGCTCTTGTTGGAGTGACGCACCTGAAAAGATTATACCATCTGATACAGCCCATGTTTTACCACAGTGTGCATTCAAAACACACAGCGTGTGAGTAATAAGAACGATAAAAAAGGCTTTTCTACATGCCAGCATGAGCTGATTCGTTTTGAAGTATTTATTTATTGTTTCAGTAATGTCTCATTTCTACTGAGTATGTCTCAAGCTTATGCGGTTGAGTCATTATTGAACCAAAGATAGCTTTATAATCTGATTAACAAAGAGGAGCACATCAGGGTGCACAATTTGACGAATTTATTCCTGATAAAAAAGTTGCTAAATTTTGGTGTGTGGGTCTAAACTGAAGTGCCACAGACAAGCTGACTCCCTCTTTAAACAGAGTAAAGTTTTTCCAGTCTCTGCCAATGTCACCATTGAATGGGAATAAATGTATTCAAAGTATCAAAGTCTGGCTTGGAGAAAGTATAAGAAAAAGATAAAGAGCATGAGAAAGAGTTGGAGTTTGGTCAAATGTATAAGTGCAGGCATCCATGAATCAGCAAAACAAAAACTGCCCATTGACTGCCATTCATTTTGACGTCACTTTGACAGCGAATAACTTTACATCTGAAGCGTTTAAAGACTCTATTTGTCCATTGTTTATTTCTAAAGAAACATGACAATGTATAAAAGGCTCAATTACCGTATGTCTCACGTTAGGGCTCCATAGCAGACGTTTTTGTAAAAATAGGCTAACGATTGTGTCATAACCACGCGACTTACTGTCGCATAGTAGAGGAATGTGCCTATGTTATCTCCTTACATATACCTACGCTCTTCGTACATTGGGAATGATTGAGATTTCTCTTGGCACAGCTACCAGAAGACTTACAACTTTCAGACACGTTGCTCACGTCACATCTACGTCGTCAAGCTCAGTTTGAGGCTGCGCAGTAACGCTCAGCCATCACCGGAAAAGTGCTTCTAATAGACTTCACTGGTCTCCGTAGAAAACAACGGCGTCTATGGCCTATGGCCGGCCACCAAAGCGCAGCACTCCATGGCAACAACCCGTTGATGCCGCTGTCGCTGCTACGTCACCTGGATCGTTGGTCGGATTAGTTGAAGGACTATCCAATTGCGTACAGAGTCATTTGAACTATGCCCGTTGATCACCCCTCTTGTGCAGAGAAAATACAGAGCAGATTCCCCAGACTAATGTTCAATCTAAAAGATTGAGTTTGGTCTGGTGATAGCCAGACTAAGAGATTGAGCCATCTGACACTAATGTCCATTGAGAGTAACATAAGCAGAAACAAATAACAGAAAACCAAGCGTAGACATTCCTAATCAGTGTTTGATATTTATTAATTTGTTATTATGGCATTGATATGCTAGACAGTGCCTGGTGTGGTCTGTTGTATTGGTGGTAGTGTTTGCAGTGGTGCAGAAATGTATTGCTGATAGTGTTTGTAATTAATAAAATTGAAGTATGTTGAAGAGAGACGTGTGTATTATCTGAAAGATGTGATGATGTATAACTTATGTGAATTTGTGATAGTACGTTTGTTGTGGTGCCCCGGTTGAGAATCACTGTTTGATAATATATATACACAAACATATGCACATACATATGAGAAAAATGTAAGTGAAAACGGAGCATGCTTATCACTGCAAAAATCAGCACACACAGAGCCACTGATGACAGGTACCTTTCAAAATTTCGTTTTTGCATGATGTATGCACTCGGTGTGCAGCACTGTGATGCATTTTTAATAACATGAGATGGAATTGGCATGGCCGTGCCCTGTCTATATTCACTGACCTCTGAGTGTATTTGAAATGATTTAGTAGTGCAACTCGATTAATTCAGTCATGCTGAAGTCAGTATATCCATTTACAGACAAGAGGAGCTGTAAAATTCAGAGGAGAGAGACCGCAGCAGTGAGAGATTGCTAATGAGCTTGCAGAGTCACACACACATTCAGAAATTGAGATACGGGAAAAGAGACCGACCAATCACAGAAACCTTCATCAAGTTTATTGTAATGAAGCACCTTCGACAAAAGCACACACGCAAACAATCCTAACGTTTGCATGAGCTCATAACACAAAGTCAAAGGAGACTCCGTGAAAGGTGGCATTTCTATTCTCTGTGACAGCCAACGTGTGTAGCCTACACACCAAAGTGTCCTTACAAATAAACAAATATAAACCCTTCAGTAGCTGCAGATGGTCAAAATCAGCACTTCTTCTGGTTAAACAGACATAAATAAAACAAATCCCTAATTATACGGTGTGTAAGACACAATCACCTTTCTCTCTGCTGCATGTAAAAGAACATGAAGCTGCGTTATGACCATGAAGCAGTGAGTCTTCAAAGTGATGATTAGATGTAGCGGTGTCAACAGCTTGGCACTGTCTGGAGCATGTGACTTCATAGCCTATTGCTTGCAATGTGTTTAAATTATATAAACATTCCGTGAATGCTGCCATAGACTGTAAAAATAATGGCCGTGGCAGTGACGTCACCCAATGGCTTGTGAACTACCGTTTTGAAGCCTTGAGTTTTGCAATTTGGCTGTCGGCATCTTTTTTTTAAAAACGGACATGAAGAATTTTGGATGAGAGGGCAGAGCTAGGGAGGATGACACGGCTAAGCCAGCGTTGTCTATGGTTGCAATGGCACTGTGCCAAGCTAAACACTAAAGAGGGAAAGTTGACGATTTTCAACCAGCTTAACGAGTCACCCAGCTGAGTTTTACTGGTGCTATAAATGCGGACCTGCACCATGGAACAATAGATTAGCATTTAATGATTAAACAAGAGTTAAAATGAAAATTGTTGGAGTTGAATCTATGCAGTCACTACATGCATTACATGTTTCTTGCAATTTGAACCAAATATTTGACCTTTGAGGAACATGATCAATAATGCACATTTTATCCTCTTGAATAGATCTATGGCTTAACCTTATAGTCATATTCTATGGGGGTTATACCCCAGGAAAAAATATATATCACACGATGCATATACCAATGCTGTGCATCGGAGTATAAATGTGTGTGAGTGTTTTTCTGATGAGCAGGTGGCACCTTGTACGGAAGTCTCGGCCACAGTGTGTGAATGGTTCCTGTACTATGTTTTTTGAGTAGTCGTAGTTTTTTTTTTTGCACTCACAAGTTGTTCTGCAGCTCCATTGATTATGCAACCTGATTTTCCCCAGAAGGGTCAAGAGCAGTTACTGTGCAGGATTGTCAAAGTTGACAGATAGAAGCTATTTTAAATATTGGTCTCTGTGGAACAATAAACAATTGCTTGGTATCGATATGTGGTTGTTCATTTATGGGGTACTGCTATATAACTGCAAACACATAGGTGATCTTACAACTAAGAGAACTGACACATTCAATGATCTTCCTCAAATAAATATCCTATAAGCTGTAATATAGCACCGTTGCTCTTCAAATGAGAAAGCATTCACCCGGAGCTACGTGAATCAAATGCATTTCACACGGAGATAATGCTTTTTTCCAGAGGCATCTGGAAGGCTTTCCTGCTGCCTGTTTCACTCTTTATCATCACGAACAAGGCTTTAAAACTGGCATTTTGAACAAGTACTTACTTATGTGCCTGTCCTACCGCAGCAGACCTCTCAGCAGCACAGCACGTAAGCCATTAAGGCTTCAGATGCAGCCATCAACCTGCACACACACACACACACACACACACACACACACACACACACACACACACACACACACACACACACACACATATGCACACATAAACCACCCCGACTGATAGAGCTCATCAAGAAAACAATTCATTCTCTAATGAATCAATTTCAACCCTGCAATGTGAACTGTAAAAATATAAATTATTTTTCTGTTGTTGCAGCTTTGAAGAGGCTGTTTTGCTTGTGTGAAATTACCTGTAATGAGGCAGATATTGAGTGAGGCTGTTGATGTCAGGGGACAAATTTCACACCAATATGTCTTTACTCACTGAAAAACACCATTGTTCAGATAACATTTGGGGCATAGAAGGAAAATCTCTAACATTTCTGCACATACAGTAACCTATTTTCAGGTCATACATCAGTCTTGAGGGATTTCTTGGATAAACAACAAGCACAAATATGCATTCATCCCTACTCCCCAACTACTCACATACATGCACACACTTGATGAGCACAGGATTATGGAATTGCTCTAGTAATGCAAGAACCCCCCTGAGTGTGCTGGGTATCCACCGCTGCGAGAGCACGCTGGAGTGCAGACAATCCCTGCGCCAGCTCTTTTTGTACACTCTTTGTTCACTTAGATCATGATAAGCCACGGCAAATATAATGATCTTCTTCATTCTTCACTTCCAGACATCTGTCTTACGCTCAAGCAGCCCATGTCTGTGTCCGCTAGATAGATGGGTGCTTCAGATGTATTTATGTGTTGACATCAATCTATACTGTCCTTATACTGAATATTGAGTTTAGAGTTAGACTTATTTTGAAAGCCGGAGTTGAAAGAAGTTTAGTCACTAAAAAGCTCAACAACATTTGAAGCATGTCTTTTGCATAACTTTCCAAGTGTGTGATGGATTCTGGCAGCATGCTAAATTATTTGTGTGTAGGAGTTGGTGTTGAATATACCTTATGTGGCTTATATATTATAACAAATATAACAGGAAGAGTGATTTCTGAAAGGATCTCTCGAACCATTTAAAGACACAGTGAACCCTAACCATCAGTGGTCCCCTTGTGCCTGTGCCCCTCGTGGCGCCTATTATTTCTTGTTACATGCTAAATATGTGTAAAAGTCCAGCATTTTAAAGTATTTTTTATATTAAAATCACGATTTATTCGTGTAACCCTTATCCTGCTCTTCCTGATCTAACAGTGGCGCTGTATAGTGCCATAGAGAGCCAAAGTGAAACTGGAACTTTGGGGTTTTGTTACAGAAGTAAGAAAACTTCCCTTTAAAAATCCCAATGGCATTTGTAATGACACTAAAATCTAAAAATCCAACCTTGGAAAGGAGTCCTTTTAAACAGTATGTTGTCTGGTTTGTGTCATATCTCTAGATAAGAATAGTTTTTTGAAAAATGATCTAATACCGTTGTTAATTCAATATTTCAGTTTTTTAGCAACCTTTAATGAACCACATTTCCCAGAAGCCCTAGACCTTTGCAGACCTTAGTCCACTAGTAGTCAGCTCTAGTCACATTACTAGGGCTAACACTGCTCTAACTGCTGTTTAACTGTGACTTTCAGGCATTAAAAAACCCCACTAGACAGTGAACTGAATCTGTATTTAAAACCTGTATGGGGTTTTAATTAGATTAGATGCTGAGGCACCAGAGGAGAAGAGGCACATTTCATTAACAAACCAAATATAGCAGCAAGAGCTTTCACAGGGCTTTTGCAGTTTAATGAGAAGCGTTTAACTGTCATCAAGCTGCCGACAAACTGCGTTTGTATTTCTGTTCACTGCATAAAGCTTGTCAGGGAGTCTTAGATGACACATACAGAGGCAGAGAGAGACATTTGCATACAGAAACCCACACAGTGATGAACATCTCTAATGAGGCTGTGTTCGAGAACAGCGGTGTATCCTTGTAGCAAGGGGCTGTACTCCCACAAACCCACCTGCGAGCTGGCAAAAATCATTTTAAAAGTACGTTTTCCAGTTTATCGTTCCTCATTTATAACAAATAGGAACATCAATAAGCACAGATAGGGAAAAGCAAAGGAGTGCCCCAAGAATCGTAAATTGATCATGATAATCAGAGGCACGGAGTTGTACATTCAGTTATTGAATTTCTCTCCCTGTAACACCATACAGAATCAGCTCATCATATTGAAGCCATCTCCTTGACGATCATTCATGGTTGTACAAGCAATTAATTTCTCTATCACCAGTGTGTAGTGCAGTACAGTCACAGGGGACCCTCTGCTTTTCCCATGTTCTGACTACACCTCCATTCATCAATTCTCCAACAGCCTTCAAGACCTATTACTTTTCCACTCACTATAGTTCTCTTTGTACCTTTTATCCTTTTTTTTGTGTATTCTTTTCTGGTGTTCTTTTCCTCACTTTAACTTGTTCTTAATGATTAAACTTTGAGAAAAAGGATATAGCAGTGTACCATTTGACACTGGGGTAGAAAA
The DNA here is from genome assembly GCF_004354835.1 of Perca flavescens. Classification (NCBI taxonomy): domain Eukaryota; kingdom Metazoa; phylum Chordata; class Actinopteri; order Perciformes; family Percidae; genus Perca; species Perca flavescens. The sequence goes on from NC_041350.1 coordinate 17,756,803, forward strand.
AGCACAGGCAGAGCCAACACAGTATAACTGCTCTTTTGATCATTCAGTGTTAAAGCAAGGATGGTGTGGACACTTACACTGGCTGAGGATGATCCACTATGAAGTGTAGTCTCTGTGTCCATAGTACTGGTGGGTTAACACTAAAAGCACTGCAGGCTCTCTAATGAATGTTTCTCTGGCTCATACTGTGCATGGATACACATCATACTGTCCAATTAAGTGCCTCTCTTTTGAAAATAAAAGTTGAATTTGATGATTTAAATAAAAATGCAAAGTAAATTTGGTTGCACTTTCAAATAAGGCACCATTCATAACTTTGTAAATGGTTAATAAATACATTTTTTTATGCTTTATTGATCAGTTATAACTACAGGTGGAAATTAGCAATTGTTTCTATAACCTGGCCCAAGACATATTCTCTTGTTTAACAAGTTTAATGTTTATTTGTGCATTGTCCCTGTTTCAAATAAATCGATTTCAAATAAGCTATTATTAAGAACAGTATTTGGGTTGACAGGTTGCTCTTGTTAAAACAGTGGTGGGCTTGGCTATCTCTGCTTTACAGTAATATTATTAATTCTGTTATACATTAATATGTCTTTTCTTTATCACAACTTAAGTTTTTTTTTGTTTTGATTATGGTTTTATTTGACACCACTTGACTTTGTGGGTGGTATTACATCTGAAGTGAACACCATCACAGCTTAAATGCTCAAGATGACAAAACAAAGTATGAATCTAGGCTGTAATGGTCGTGGATTAAAAAGTCACACCTACTGCTTGTTGACCATGTTTTTGCTTGAATCATCTTTATTATGAATTGATCTATTGAAATGGACATCCAGTTATTTTTATATGCGGTTCGTCCTCTCTGGCTCATATGAAGTGATTGCTCACTTAAAATTCTCCTGTTCCATTATCACAATGCTAAATGCTTGACCGTTAGTGTTTTTATTAGCTGAACCTTTTAGTGAACAAATGTATGCTGTTCATTTTCCATTTCCTAAGTTGCTTTACATTTTGAGCAGCAATTCAAGAAACAGGGCAATTTGTAAGTATATTACAAAAAGAAAAAAAAATGTGTATCTTACCCAAAAACCGGTGCGCGGTCATGGAAGGCTTGTATCATGTGGATGCGCAGACAGTTTCGTTGTCATTGTGAGGGCGGCAGAAACGCAGGAAGTAAAAATACAATGCAATTTCTCCATTGACAATTGGAGTATAAGCAATAAAATAACCGTTGATGGTAGATTTAAAACCAGCTATGACTAAGCAATTGTAGATACCAAAACCTTGTTTTGAGATAAATGTCTTTTATTCGCGATGTCTTGGATAAGTACTCCATGACCCACAATCCTGAAAAATCCCACAATCCCACAGTGATACCTCTGATTGGTGGAACTCATGCTGGTGAGGAGGGGGAACTGCCGGGAGCTGCCTGCACGATCCGTCATGTGCATGCCCAAGATGATAATCCTGTTTTACAAGCATTTACGACACTGCACGAATCATGATCTGTTCCACGCTTCTGCCGTTAGCCTCCACCGGGAAGCTAACGTTAGTTTAGCTAACAGCTAATTTGGCTAAATTCAGTCTAAAATAACGTTAACTCAAACTAAACACTGGGTAAAGCAGGCTACAGCTGACGTTAGCTGTTAGCTAAACTAACGTAGTTTCCTTTATTAAATAACATTTTTAGGATTTTCTGTTCGTTTTTTCACTCAAAATGATATGTTGTATGCTTATGAGTCACGTCGTAGCAGGTTAGCCTAAGGCATGGTCTAAAACTCTTTATGTACGGATTTTTCCAGACGTCAATGGGAGAAATTAATGGGAAATTTACTTCCGGAACCCAAGGTCTCTTGGAGGAGGGGCGGGACTGTTGAGCTCTATAGCTTTAAGTTTCTGTATGGGAGGGGCGGGGTTGAACTGTTCTGAAAGGTTTCTGTCCTAGTTAAAGTGTGTTTTAATAATGTTCTGTTAATGTTTTGGGTGTGCATTTATGTTATCTGGGTTTTAGTCTTGTATGGTTGATTTAGCGTTCATGTTTATCTACATTTATTGCTGCACCATGACCGAGACCCGGGTGGGGGACTGATGGGGTCTGGGCAGTGAAACAGAGGTTGATGGCTTACACAGGTTGGAAACTAGTAATGCAATTACCAAAGGGAAACTTTCCATGCAGAAACAAGACATTGGGAAATTATGATACTTTGTTTGTATAATGAATTTAATGTTTTATTAGAAACAAATGTATTGATTACATTGTATTTAAGGTTATTTTGTTATAAAGGAAAAAAAAATATTTAAAAGAAGGAATTAGATTTTTGGTAGTGGTAAGTAGCCTAACGTTTAATATTTGTTGTTTTTCTTTGCAAGTTTAAAACTATAGTGTATAGTTTCTGTCTCCCCATGAGGCCTTCTGTGATCATGCACCACCCACACCTCTCCTCCACGCAAGTGCGAGTAGCCAAGGAGGACACGGAGGATTAAAAAACATGATGGACTCTTCAGAAGAGGTAATTATCTTCACTCTTAATTAGCTTTGTATCAACTCATTTGGCAATGGCTTGAATGAAACGGACGTTCATTAATATAAAAAAGTCACGCACTAAAGCTTTAACTAAACATGCTTATTTTTAGGGACGCACCGAATCCAGATTTTTGGGGTTCAGGTTTGGCTTTAAAATAAAGACATGGGCTTCCAATGCTGGAACCAAGACGACACTGCATGTCTCACTTTATTCCACCCCAACACAGTCAACCGTCCAATACAACACTTTATTCACTTCCGTTTTTCCCTTCTCAATACAAGCTCTATGTTTACTGTAACTTCCTCTTAACCTTCAACTGAGAGATTACACAATAAAATACCTTACAAATGTAACAACTTAATGTTGAATTCACTCACTCTTTTCACTTCGTAGGAAAGCACATCGCTATCGCCAGATGAGTGACAATTTGGGAAATTTTTGCTAACCAGTGTATGATGAAGGCATGTTGGGTGGGGGAAATTAGCAAGCTAACGTTAGCTAACGAGCAGCAGTTGCTCCGCTCCCACTGTAGGGAGACTCCGACAGAACGGCTGACACACTGGGAGAGACTGTCTGGTTAACACAAGTTTTTAGCTGTGACTGTCCTTCTCCATAACTAGGTTTGCTGCGTTTTGGCTGCTGTCTGTGGATTCCTTCATGCGCGGCTCGTATTCTTTCGGATGTTTCATGCGCAAGTGTTTTGGCAGCGGCGATGTAGTGTGTTGTTTGGGGTCCTTGCCGCCGCGGGACAGGTCAGCATTGCGGGTTGGGCGTGTGGCTCGGCTTTGGTTGCTTTCTTTTTGCTGGGGGTGCTGCCGCTTTTTCTGCTCGTGAGTTCCATGTTCACTTTCTCACAGCCTACTGCATTGAACAGTCCACCGACATTACGTTGACCAGCGTAGCGTGCGCAGTGCAAGTGTAGGGTTCGGTTCGGTGAACTTTTTTTTTTTAAGGTTCGGCAGTAACCGAACCCCGTCAAAAAGCCCAATATTCGGCCGAATCCGAGCCCAAATCCTGGATTCGGTGCATCCCTACTTATTTTAGACAACATGACTCCAGTTTACTAATGATTTTTAGTAATGACTACTAATTAACATTAACAGTCTATGTGTAAACTTGATTTGTCTACTGCATCAACTTACCTATCTGTGTTAATACAACGTGACCTGTTAAGTTTCACCTTGTGTAAAAACTTAGATGGTTTAAGGCAACGGGTTTCCACGCAAATTTCTAGTAAAGTCAACTAATTCGGGATAACAGTGTATTATTAAATACTAGTACTTAATACTTTTAACATAACACACATTTGCACTGACCGCCAACATCCTTCCTTCCTTTTTAAAACTCTTGAGAAGTAGTTTAGGCCCAAATCATTTCTTGCATGAAACCTGTGAAGAGGGCCCTCTCCGAAGAGGGAAATACCTGGATGTGAAGATTGTTACCATATCTTCAATTTCTATTTTTGATTATATTTTGTCAACCTAGCCACCCAAAATATGCCACCTTCAGAAACAAGAGGTTTTCACTTCAAGTCTTGGCATAGAAGTCCCTTGATCCTTTGACCTCTGGTAAATTTAATCTTACCTCTTTGATACATGAAGGACAGATTTGCAACAATGGTGCAACAATGATGCAAATTCCACTGCATCGCCCTATTTAAATAATACAAAATAAAACAGTAATGACCAGTATACAATTTTGTGGCAGATATACTGTACAATACAAGTTGGATTATCTCCCTGAGAAGCTCCAAGAATAAAACATGCACATACTGTGAACAGTGACACCCCTTCTCTCTTTTTACTATGGGGACAAGATGAAACAATTGGAGAGACGTGTATGAATGCACCTACTCTGAATTTATTCATGATGTTCCCCTGGAAATGCCTAGGAATAAATCATGTCTTTCCCAGAAACCTTTCTCCTCTGGCCCCTGTCCCTCTTCATTTATCTGGAGTTTTCCCTCATAGCAGTATAGGAGCTCACAGAGAAAGAGAGAGAAAGGGCAAAGGAGAGGAAACTCATTAGGTGGAATTAGTTATCAAACTCACAAGTACCGTGCCTTTGCTCAGTGATGCATTAGCAGGTAGATGCTGGATAACTTCCCTTTTAGTTTTGGACATATATTAAAATAGATGTAGAGCATTCTGGTAAAAGGACAAACATTAGCTTGGGACAAGAGACACAAGCTGTTTTATTTTGACTATCTCATGTAAGGGGACAATAAAGAAGAAAATATCTGTGACTTAATCAAAATTACCACACTGTAAAGATTCAAAACGATCATGACAAAAAGTCCTACAGTGAAATGATTACCTCAAGGCAGTGTTCGAACTATACCGTGGCCTTCAGGTGAGCCCACTTTTTTTTCCACGGGTGGGTGTGGGGGGGTGCCAACAGGGCTTGCAGCAGGTGAATCGGTCATGCTATTAACGTCATCGCTACACACTTTCTTTGTAAAACCAAAATTTCTTTGTAAAACCAAAATTAATTAAACTGCCTTGTTTTCTTTTTGCCATGGCTATATTATGCTAACTGCTGAATGGATTTCAAGGACTTTGCGCGCCAATTAATGGCCTCCAACGTTTATATTTTTTCTATGAATCTTTGAGTTAACATGTACTAAACAGGAGTTGAATTTGCATCGCAGCGCCGCCACGACTTGATGCTCATAACAAGAATAGCATGTATAGTTATTTTTATTGAAGTGAATTAGGTTTAAATCGCCTTTATGAATGAATGAATAATATTTTTGCAGTTTTACACATAATAATCCACGATGATCACATTACACAAAACTGAAACTGCACGTCAAAATGACACATTGTCAGTATTTTTAGAGACCCCCCAAAATTTCACAAATTACGTTTCAGGGGAGCCCATGTCTTATTAAGGGGAGCCGAGCTCCCCCTAGCTCCCCCGTAGTTCGCACCCTGCTTCAAGGAATAGATCGACATATTACAATGTTTTTTAATGTCTGAATGGTAAATATGTAGCTGAAGCCAGCAGCTGTTTAGCTTAGCTTAGCACAAAGACTGAAAACTGGGGGAAACAGCTAGCCTGACTCTGTCCCATGGTAACTAAATCCACTTACCACCACTTCTAATGCTCAACAATTAACACATGATATTTTGTTTGTTTAATCCAGACAAAAAATAAAGTTAAAAAAAACAACACATGTTGTTGTTTTACAGGGAGTTAGGGGTTAACACCCTTCTCCCTGACCCGTTAGTGTCCTACCATGTTTACCTCCAATAGCCAGTTAGGAGAAATTAGTACTCCATCATTAAGTCATTAAAGCCATCTGTGTGGCCGCCTTTTCTGTCCTGGCCCTTGTTAGATCCAATTACCACAAGGGGACGAAGAATTGGCAGTTATTCAAACACAGATTGTAGGTGGCAGATGGACAGAAATTAAGACATAGGTTTTCAAGGTAATGGTCGCAGCAGATAATAAGATGTGTGTCAATGTGTGACTTGTTACCTGTCTGATACTTAAAATTGCCAGTGTCTTTTCCATTTCCTCTCTGTCTGCAATCCACTCTCTTCTCTGTCATTGTGTTAGTAGAATCTGTGAGAGTCTAATGTACGGTGACCGACAGGGGCAAACGCCCTGCAACTTAAGATAACACATGCAAATACACACAACACAACCAAATACATAAACGAGCTGCAAATACAGAAACGATCCAAAATGAAAAGCACAAAAACCCTGAAAACAAATGCAACAGAAAAAAACGCTGCATCCAGTTTACACAACCAAAGGCGAGTTTATGTCAGAGAGTGGATAATTTCTTTTCTTAATTTTTTGATTAAATTTTTAATAAGTGTTCTACTTTTCAGTAACATATATGGGCTAACTAGTTTTAGCTAGCAAGCGCTTGTAGAAGTCAGTCTCTAACACGGTAGCTGCGTAAACTGTAATAATACTGTAAAAGACTAGGGCCAAATGTAAAAATGAATATGCACCTTTTTATGTTGCCTCTTTACTACACTTTTCTTCCTGTTTCCAAAACAAACCTCTCATCTGCTCTCTCATCTCTCTCTCTCTCTCTCTCTCTCTCTCTCTCTGTCTCTCTCTCTTCCCCTAGGGGCCTGAAGAACTTCCATTGTGTAAACTGGATGCAGCGTTTTTCTGTTGCATTTGTTTTCATTTTCTGTATTTGTATTAGCTCGTTTATGTATTTTGTTGTGTTGTGTATATTTGCAGCGCGTTTGCTAAATGCTGCGCATGTGTTGTCAAATTAATGAAGATGTTTTCTTAATTTGCTTGTGTTTTGTCTATTTGCATGTGTTTTTTTTGTAACTGCACATTGCTGCAGCTCCTCTTTTCACCTTGTGTCAGGTCTCTGTTTTAGCTACAGAATGAGACCTCTCAACTTCTGTAACGTCTTTGTTGTCAGTTGCACATGCACAGTAGCTAGGTAAGGATCATATCAGCTAGCTAGCTGTTTCTCCAACTTCGGCCTGTACAAGGCAGGATTAGCCGGGAGACTTCTTCTAAACGAGGGCGCACTTCCAACTTTGCATGGAATATGTTAACAAAATCTCTATTTGAGACGTGTTCGTTCGATTTCTGAGGAGGAAGGAGACAGGCTGGGGTTGAATTGAAAGTTAAGCAAAAGGTTTAATTGAACAACATGATGAAAACGACAAGACAAAACATATACACAGTAAACAGCAGACTTCAACATGCTTCCCCTTGTGGGGTCACAGCTGAAGTCCTACGACATGACAAAACAATACACTGTAACCAGCGGACTGCAGACATGCTTCCCTTGTCGGGTCACAGGTCCGCAGTCCTGAGATCGTCTCAGGATCTGAATTATATTCCTGTCCCCCAGGATAAGGACACACCTCTGAATTTAGGTTTACTCCAGGTCACAGACTAAGGTTGATTATCATGTAGTGCCGATTCTACAGAGATATGCATTTCCTTTGTTCTAACCCAGACTAGGCACCAGGAGGTTGGAGACTCAAAGAGATGTTTCTCTGCATATGTTAATAGTTGGTTTTAACCTAATCTATCTGCAAGAAACAGGAAGAGAGGGGGAGAGAAATAACCAGCTGTTTTTACCTTAGTAGTCATTCTAGATTAAATTCCTATTTTCATAACCTGACTGCAGCGTGCAATTTATTATTTAAAACATAAAACATACATGGTTATTAAAATCAGCATTGTTACAACTTTATTTAACTCAACAAATACCTGCAGAACAGGGACATGTAAGTAGTTTTATACAATTTATTTTGTAGATTAGGGTGAATTTGTGCGTGTTGTAGCAGTGTTTTACCATTGAGAATGAGCTAGCATGCTAACGCTAGCATGCTAACGATTAGCCCCCTAGGCCCCTCGTTTCGGCTAGTGACGTAGAAAGCTGTGCAGATTTTGAACAGCTCACTGGAGACTGAAGGCAGGACACATTCAGAAACCCTCATCCAGTGTTGCCACAGTTACTTTGAAAAAGTAACTTAGTTACTTTACAGATTACTTGATTTTAAAAGTAGTTTAATTACTTTACAGATTACTTGATTTTAAAAGTAACAAAGTTAGATTACAAGTAACTTTATTAGTTACATGCAGCAGCTGCCGACAACACCCCCACAGCCTCAACATAAAAATGACATGTTTACTGTGAGGCAGCTCAGCATTGCCAGTAGTAGGATCTGTTTTATTATGGCACGAAAGAGAGCGAGTCAACCGTGTTTAAGGGCAGCATTTCCGCTACAACATAGGCCTACTGCCCGACCAACTTCTTCAACTCTCCCCCACTTACTGGTTTTGCACCGAAGTCCAGCTTTTGCTGTTTGGGTGGTGGGGGGCCTCCTCCTCTCTGCTTCGCTCCACCTGCTCTATAAGTTGACTGCAGCGCTGCGACTCCAAATGGTTCTTCAAATTTGACGTAGTGTTTTTGTAGCTAGATAACACTTTGTCTTAATATTGCCGTCTTTAGCTGACACAAACTCTAAATAGTGACTGTATTTCCAGCTAGAAAACGCGCATCTCTCTCCTCCCTCCATTGTTGTTTACGTTTGTGTTGCTGCGTGGTACACGTGAACTGTCCTCATGCTGAAAACGTGACTTGTCGCATATGTGACTTCACTCCCTGAGACGCAAGAAGAAAGCAAAAATATATATTTTTACTAAGGAAAATGACAAATAGTAACACACAGTAACTTAGATAAATAACTTTAATCTGATTACTGGTTTGGAAATAGTAACGCGTTAGATTACTCGTTACTGAAAAAAGTGCTCAGATTACGTGGCATCGCTGCCCTTATCTCACTCAAAACAGCATGGATGGTTTTTCTTCAAAGTTTGTATGCGTGTGGAAGCACCAGAGACACAAAATAACACCCCAAATCCCAGAAAAAAAGTGATTTTGTCATAATATGGGCACTTTAAAGATTAAATAAGGTAGTGTCTCCAAACTTACCTCAATTGTAACTTGTGTCCTGCTAGTTCTACTACAGCACTTACTTTAAAAAAATAAGCATATGCCTATTTTTGAAAATATTTTTGCATCTCTTTTCAGTGTTGTAGTTTGTAGATGGTCCTTAAGCACTTGCCGCCTCAACACTGGCTCTAAACAGAGCTAAAGCTAGCAGGAGGATAACACGGTGTAGACAACACCGATTGTTTTCCGTATTCTTGCTACTGACCAACATTTACAAACAACAGAGCTACGTGTTGAAATCGACCGAAATTCTCCTTTAACGTTGCATGTCTGGCTAATGGAGCCAAGGAGCACATTATTAACTTAAGTTACATTATTTTGTGGGGTTACATGTTATGTATGAAAAAGCCCCATTCAGGAATGGAACAGCCACTGTGTGGCGTGGATGCTACTATAACAGAGTTTAGGCTAACTTTCGCAGGGCTGATGGTACGTGTCCACTGGCATGCGTCATTTCCACGCTGGGCCTTCCCTGCCATCAAAAAACGCCTATGTGGACACGTACTAAAACTGACTCTACCCTTCAATCGAAGAACAATGCTTCTCCTTTATTTCCATGTATTCTACTTGAATCATCAACTGGTGAGGATGCTGACTTTTGTCTTAGTCTTTTATTATGATATCATGTGTGTAGCAATCAATTGCATATTTATTACACTTTTACATGGACTCAGGGAGTTAGTGTTGATTAGCAAGCTAGCTATAGCTGATATAAAATCTGCTATATAGTTGAAATTTCAGCCAGCGAAATAGACAGATACTGGCTTGAAATGAGAAGCCTGCTGTTTCTACCTCTGCCTAATACGGAAGTATTGTTTCAAACATAGTAAAAGTACAAAAGTAAATCTGCCACTGTTATCAGTGCAAACTGCATATACTGTGCTACGTTCCGTAGCCTATGGAAATGGGAAACTTGACAGGCGGCAACAGGGTTTGACAGGGTGAGTGTGGTGGAGAAGTCACCTGTTTAGGCTGTATGGATACTATATTATTTTATTTTTGCTATTTACAGTCACTTCTCAAGGAGTCATTGCTCTGCAAGGTGGAAAATGCTGACTAGCATGAGCTACACACTGAGAACTAGACAGAACCTTTGGGAGTTTCTTGCAAGTCAACAAGTCAACCTGAAAAAAACTTTTTACAAAAAAACAGCAGCAGCAGCAGCAGTCTTGACATGAGTGAATCTCAACCTAAAACATTTTAGAGGGTTGGCTTATTTTGGAGGCATGACATCGAATCGCCTCCTTTGCTTTAACTATAACTTCAACCTAAACTTCAGGTATTTCGTTTCCTCGTTTCATCCACAGGAACTATTGATATTTATCTTTCCTTTATCTTGGGTTCTGTGCCCAAGGCCCCCAAAGACATCACATGCTCAGGTTAAAGAAGAAAAAAAAAATAGGAATTTGTGTGTGTGTGTGTGTGTGTGTGTGTGTGTGTGCGTGTGTGCGTGCGTGCGTGCGTGTGGTAAATGGAGAAAGCAGGGTAGTCTGGGCATCAGAGGAGACTTTAATCATCAGCTGCACGGTGAGGAATTCAGGGTGAGCCTTGAATAGATACATTGTTCATCTCTGGTGGGTCCTGGCATACACAAACAAGTATGACGATGACCTGACGACTCACACTGTCTTTTATGGTTTTCTTTCACTCTATCTGCCCTCTGAAAATCACTGACTGTACATGCATAGGAGCACTGATGCCTGACAGCTCCAAACCAAACAGAAAATTATATTTTGTTTGTTACTACACAGCGCTGAAAAAGTTCAACCTTCACTTGACTTATTAAAGCAAATTCCCCCTGACGTATTTATCATTGCTTATCAGTAAACACTAGAAATAATATACATCCGGTTTGGCTAGTTTGAGTGTAGTTCCTCTCCCTCTGTTACTTGACAGTATTTAAATGAGGCTAGCTCAATTTGAAGCTATTTTCACTTTGAAAGAGGAACAATCTATGAAGGTAAATATATTGCAAAGTGTGAGAACTTGTAGAATGAAAATCTGAACTCTGGTCTTCATAAATCCAAGCTACCTAAGTAAGGTAAAACATGGACATTCAAAGCAAAGCGATTGTTTGTGTAGTTGTTATTTTAACCATATTGAAGAATGTAGAAGACAAATATGTATACGTTTTTTATCTAGCCATGCAGATAGTTTTGGTTTTATTTGGCCATGTTATAAAACTGAAGCTAATTTGAAGAGCAAATATTAGTCAGTATATGATACATGGAGCATGGGCTGTGTACATTCACCAAGAACCTTTAAAGTTGAATTAGTTTCAAAATGGAATGAGAAGGCACTCAAACAACTGTATATCTAACAACAAAAATCCTGTATGGAAACATTATATAGAGAATGTGTACCTGAGTTGTGTACCTGAGTTGTGGATTTCTTCTCTATGTTCGTGTGCTCTTGTGATTAAACTTATTTATTGAAGCTGTAGACAAGACGAGAGAGGAGTTAAGAGAGAAGCGAGATGAGGTGAGAGAAAAACAAATTTGGCCCATTAATCATGGCAGCTGATTGTGGCTGCACTGTGAACATCTTCTATTGCTTTCCTGTTTCTGACATTCTCATTAGCACTGCTCTCTCTTGTCTGTCTGTCTGTCTTTCTCACTCTGTCTCTCACCGTCTTCCTCTTTCCCTCTTGTTTCTCTGTATGTGACTTGATTTGGAAAGCAGCAATGACAGTGGGCTAGATTGTCTCTTTCTTCCAGTAGAAAAACTACTTTCCCCACAATACAATAAATCACTGCCAAGAACGCAGTAGTTCAAAAAGTAATTGCACTCACTTGGCAAGACTTTTGATGCCATCTACATCGACCTAAATAATGGAGACTCAAGTATTCAAACTACAGTTTGTGTTCACAAGAAAAAGCTTTGATAGTTTTGAAGCACACACAGCATACCCCGAAGCAAGACAAGGCTGAGCGTGAGATTAAACACAGCAATTTACAAGACATGGTAAAAGCAAGGCTTGAGTATATGTAAGGAAAATAAAATGTCACTGTTATTAAAACTTCAATGAAAGATTGCATCAATTTAGATGAAAACAGATTTACTTTGTAGGCAGATTACCTAAACTGGGTGCAAGCACAATTGCCAGTAAAGCATTAAATTGAGTGCATGTAAGTGTGATCAACCAACACATTTTTGGTGACCATAGGCGCAAGTGCAATCTGGATGCAGCGCAGCGCAAAATGAAAAAGAGGCTGAAGCAGGGTAAATACATTGTTGGAGGAATGGAGTGTTAACATGAGGGTGACTTAGAACAATGACCGTAACGAAACTCCAGGGGCGAGCACTGCAGATCGCAAATGTTCACAACATGCTTCAGAAATGATTGTCCTGTACACATTGCAGATAGATTGTCTCATGTTCCAAATTGCAGCCTGAAAGTTGCAAATTTGGTAGCAGGGTAGCAGACCACAGATATGCAGTATTGAAAATGCGAATAATAGTATGTGTAATCAGCGTGATTTTGGGCCAAGCAGCACTTTCGGCTCAGCCTGGAAGTGGCAAATTTGGTAGCAGGGTAGCATACCACAAATATGCAGTATTGAAAATGTGAATACGGTAATCAGCGTGATTTTGTGCCGAGCAGCACTTTCGGCTCGTGATGCATCTGCCTCCTAGTCACGCTGAGTCAGAGAGTTTCGTCAGGAGCTTGGACCCTGGTGTACTAATCACTCAGACATGACAGGAAATATTATTTTAATTATCTAAAAGGAAATGTGTTGGTCACTACTAGATAAGCAAATAGTTAAGAGTTGCTAAACTTGAATGTGTCTTTAAGTGAGAAACAGAGAGATGCACTAACTGCGACTGTACCATAATGTATTTCACAGATTACATTATACACATTGTCAAATTTTATACAGGATGGCTTGTACTGTATATCATATTGGAGAATGCCTGAGATACATGGACTCAAACTAAGAATCACTTTACTTTTACATTTACCCTCCTGCACAGCAGCTTGTCTTACAACAGGGGTGTCAAACTCAACTTCCCTAAGGGCCACACTAGAAAATGAGAGGGCCAGACATATAGTTTATTGCTTTTATGTCATGTGATAAGTCAAATATCTTTGACTGTATTATTGCATTCATATAGTCTTCTCACTTACAGTTTGGTCGCCAAAAATGACGAAGAAATGCCAAAAACGTTTGGAAAAAGTGTCAAAAATGTCGAAAAAAAAAAGTTGTATTGTGAACCTTAATGTATATAGGGGCTGGATCAAAATTAGCAAGGGGCTGGATTTGGCCCGCGGGCCTTGAGTTTGACACGTGTGTCTTACAAGGAACACGTTTCCACATTTCCTATCTTACAATTCAAATGATAGAATCAGTAACAGAGGGAGAACTGAAAAGTAATTCAGCTTATATATTACAGCTGCCTCAGGAACGTTTCCAGGAGGTTGAATACTACCCACATCTATACATCACATTCCCATACACTCTCTTCTTGAAAAAATGTAAAGGTTGAAAAGGAAATGACAATGCAATATTACCCAAAAGGTTTTTGTTGGCGTCATAGTGACAACAGTGGCAGACTGTGAGGAGCAGGGGTGAAGAAAAAAAAAAATAAAAATGCACCAGCGCTCAGGAAAGTTATGATGCATTTTTGGTTTAACAACTTCTGGGCCTGAAGTAAAGCCAATCCAGTAGTGCATTATGCCTGCATTCTATTTAATTTATAGTCTTCTTCTATGCAGTATGATATTCATTTTGTAAATTATAGTCCCATTTATTTTAAAATAGACGATTAAAGGAGGGGGTGCTTTAGGGGCGGGGCTATACGCCGACCTGTCAATCATGACAGAGGCTTAGCAATGCTTATCCATACCATGGCCCTGTGTACATTCAAATAGCCATGAACTTGTTTTGGGGTGTTTTTGGGTACCCATTTTTTCAAGTTAAATGGTGCCCCTTTCGCTGTTTGTTTTCACCTCATCAAAGTTAATAGAAACACTAGAAATGTCTTGTGTTCAGCGTTCTGCCAATCATGCTAGCTAGCTAGCGCTAGCGTTAGTGTTAGCTCGTAACTTAAAAGAAAGTCTTCAGATTTTCAACCAGCTCTGTGTACTGCCGTACATGCTGACAAACGGCACCAGTACCCAGAGCTCCGCGTTTACCTGCAAGTAAAACTCCGCTGGATGACTCAACAGATACACAACAGTGACACAGATGCGTCATCCTCCCCAGCTCCACCCTTTTGTCCAAATATGGTCACTTCGGGCTCCAAAATACCAAGATGGCGACGGCCAAAATGCAAACTCCAAAACGGTCCACAGACCAATGGGTCACTGATGCTACGTCCATTATTTTCACAGTTTATGGTTCCAAACCCTTTTCTAGCATGTAAGGCCTATATGGCACTGCATCGCATTTTCTTCACTGGAAGGGCACCCTAGAGGGAAGAAAAGTTTATTACTATCCGGTACATTAGTTAGCATGCCAACAACCTGTTGCAACTTTCTTTATTTAAGCGAGACTAGCAACAAAAGAAAATGTAAGAGCTTGATGGGAATTCTCAAAAACCACTGCCTCTTTGCCCAATTGGCTTGCATGGCTGAGAGTCTTCCTCTTTGCTAAGCTCCAGACACCCTGCAGGCTCATCTTAAAATGCAAATCATGTTCTCTGCATGTGAACCATGAGATAGGACTGGAAACAGACTGACATTGGAATAGAGTGGGAGGATGTGTTTACATTTGACCAAGAGTCTTTCCCCAACTGTGAGTGCAATACTTTTTTCCAGTGAATACATTTCATAATCATTGTGTATGGATAGCTCAATCAACCGTCATCCAGCTTGCGCCTTCAGGTATTTTCACAGCAGCAGTGTCAATGAGACTCACTGGGGCTGTGTAATTGTGAAAGCAATTAAGAGTGAGGGTGCCAATCCCACCCGACCTGCAGTGTGAAACTGGCTGAGTATGTTTTATAACCTCATACATAATTCATGAGAAGAAGAAGACACAATATAAACATAATCAGCATATGTCTGCTGATTATGTTTGTGACTGTTACTGTGACTGTAACATAAATACTGTTGCTGTTGGATGAAAACCTTGTTTTTAGTTATATTCCAAATTAAATCTGTAAACTAATAGTCCTCATATTTTGATGCTACTCCATATTTTATGATTGACTTTGCAAAGCCATAATTTTTTTATCCACTCACACACAAAAAATCATTTTGTATTCCAGTGCTGTTCATGTTTCTGAATTAAGTTAAAGTCACCAACAATGGGGCCAAACAAATCCTCATCCTCTCTACTGACCATAGACCATTTTGAAACCAGATAACTGAGCTGCTATGACAGAGATTTTTTTTTTTAACTTGGTGATAATCCAGGTGGCGTAAATTAAATGATAGTCAATATCTATGACGTTCCACTTCCCGGGATTGGTCCGTTACTGCCGGAAATTACACCGGCTGTCCGTCACCTTACGCTTTCTTTGTGTTGGCTTTTTAAACTCCGGTGGATTTCTGAGGACTATGGTTAACTGCTCCTCAGATCTTTGCAGGGTAAATCCAGACAGCTAGCTAGACTATCTGTCCTATCTGTTTTCTGTTGCACGACTTTTAAAACAACTTTTAAACGTACACGTTCCACCAAAACAAGTTCCTTCCCAAGGCTATTTTGCAGAGGCACTGTGGCTCTGTGTGGCACTTAGCACCGCCCAAGACGATTGTGACTGGTTTAAAGAAATACCATTAACCCAGGGCACGTTTTTCTCCCATCCCGGAATTGGATTCGACAGACCTTCCTCTGCAGCGCTGTGGAGGAAGGTCTGGCAATGCGAGACTAATGAAATGACAACTGACTGAACAGCGCAGTGATTGACATGCAGTTAGACACCCCCCCCCCTGACCCTGATTGGTGCATCTGAACAGGGAGCTGTGGATTTTTGCAAATCACACTACAGGCTGTAGGTGGTGCCAGAGAAGCCAGATTTTTTGTTTTTGAATGACCTGTTTCATGTAGTTCTACTCGAACATAGGGTCAGTTTCCGCAAATATGACAGAAAGTTAGTTTTATAAGTCTTACCTACTGCACCTTTAAATGGCATTGTGTATTGCTTATTGACTGATAGGGGTTTCCTGCACTTTCCGTTACAAATCAAAAGAATAAAAAATGAAAAAGCTAAATTGATTTTGCACTCACTAAATTACTACCATTTTGCTATTTTACTTTAAGGAAAGGAGAAAAGGAATTGATTGAATTTCAATTCATTATATAGGCTAACATGCGTTTTACTGCTTTGATTAAATAATTAAATCACTTTTCCATGCTATTACTTGGATTTGGTGTTAGAATGTTCTACAATGAACATCCGACTACTATTGTTCCTCTTGTAATTTGTGTATAAATGATTATTATGTAAGTGATCCAGTTTCCTCAGCCACACATAATCCTTAAACTATCATAAAAACTGAATGTCTGGTAAATGTTAACATGGCCTTGTAGCGCTGAACTTAAGCTGCATTTAGACAATAAACAATTTAGAGTGGGCTGGTAGGGTTGGGTGTGCATTGCTTTTTGATTGTCCACAGGAGAGTGCAGAAGTCTACACAGTTTCATTTTGGAGTTAATCACTCCTTATTATCAGTATTCTGATTTTCATCAATATTTAGTGTGCCAAAGCAACAACAAAAAAGACAAAACAAAGAAAACTCCTTGATAACTTGATAATGTTTAATCAAGCTTTCCAACACCCTGAGGATATTTCCCATGTCTACAACTACAAGAACATACAATATAGCAAATTCCATCAGTGTTCTTATTATGTTTGTCTAAACCATTTTTGGAGCCTTTATTTGTTTGATCCCTGTGGTAATTATGACAGCAGATTCATTGATTTTCCATGGTGTTTTCTCTTTGTTTGTAATTCCCATTTTTGGCTTTGCGAGAAAAATCAATACATGATTTTGTTTCTTTTTATGTCAGCATACACAACCTTTAATAGACTATGCCTTTGCCAGCCCTGTGAAAGACAAACTGTCTTTATTTTGATGTAAAATACATTTGAAGTGGCATCCATGTACCACACAGGCATCTATATCTGTATTGCTATTTTTGTGTTTTGATGCACATTACCAGATGATCACTAGATGTACACGACTGTGTTTTCTGTCCTTTGCTTCTTTATTTCTTGGAGCCATCCTCAAGGGTTTGTCAGCCCTTGGAAAGTTCAAGTCATGAGTTATTGTCAGTCAGTTTGTAAGTCAGACAAAAACGCTTTGTGCACTTAATCTGTGCTGGGAGGATTTATTCATCTTCTTCGGTGTTCTGACCAGCAAAGAGCTAAAGGGGAATTACCAGAATAAGAGCATTAGTCTTAACTGCAAATAGACAGCATCCATCATAAATAACAAACAGGACATAACATGATGTGAAGGAAAGACACCACAAGGAAACAAAAATGTACAAGGATTTGGCATGGAACCCATTTGTTATTGATTTACAGGGATAAAACCTTATAAATGGCAGCTATTAGAAGCCATAGACGGAGCGCTGACACTGATGGCGCTGCTGTGGGGGAGAGACGAGTGTTGTATGAGAGCAGAAAGAGACAAAACAAGTAAAGTAGTGAGGACACCGAGGTCATGTCCTTAGTATTGTTTCCAGGAATTTGGGGATTTTAACAACCTGAAGAAGAGTTAACGTTCTACAATTACAGAAAAAATTGCATTTTCTCAAATTTCTCAAGTGACAGATTTTAAGACTAATTGAATTAAAATAAAATCATTCTCCACCAGCATTATATTCCTGGCAGTGTGGAGAATTATTTGTTTCTTAGTTGTTTTTGGTGTGTAGTCAAACATTTGTTAAAATAGGATGGAGAAAATGTGGACCTTTGCATTCATGATGTCCCAGTGCTTAGATTATGGAGTTATATTACTGCCCATAATATATATAGTTATATTAGTCAAGAGTGCATTATTTCAATTTGAGAGCCTTTCTCACTGATATTACGTTCAGATTTCTTGCTCTCACACTCAAATAGTCACTGCTTGCGCTCAAAACCTTGCTGTCACACTCAAATAGTCACTGCTCGTGCTTAGATTTGCTCTGCTTGTGCTCAAACTTTCTGCTTGGACTCAGATATGTTGTTGTTTGGACAGATTTCCTGCTCTCAGCTTTGAACCTTCTCCTCGCACTCAGGCTGATTCTGCTCGCTTGCAAATTTTCTGCTCTCTCCTGCGCGCTTGGATTTTTTTGTGTTATAACCCTGCCAAAAGTCAACAACCAATAGAATGCCAGCTATAGTGTTGACCAATAAAATGATCCCTGCCCCGTTGAGGGTGCGTTCACTTTATGTTAGAACGTCTGTTGAGGGCGGCTGCACTGTAAACGATAACTGTAACCAAGTTTATATATCCACGCGCCGTTCATTGCTTTATTATAAGTATATGTCAACAATGTGCACAGAATGGTCGACGCCCTTTCACCTGCACCCATCAGGAAACGGGAGAAAGCTTTGAAGTGGGACATATGAAGTTATGTCCACAACTACGAGGGTGAGTAACATAACTTAAGCACCTAGCTAGCTAGCTAACATATGGTGCTAGCATATAGCCTAGCTTGATGTCCATAAACAAATAGATTTTCTTTATTGTATAGCTAGATTGAACGACATATACATACATAGACGTAGACTGTATGTGTATATGTGATGACCTCACTTTGTATTTTTTCCTCGTTTGGTTAACCATGTTCCTGGGATTTGGCTGATTTCATGTTAGAGCCAGTAGTAGAACCTAAACTGTAATATAACTGAAAGAACACAAGAAACTGGATTGTTTGTGTCAGCTTTTGAATCACTGTTGTGTTGTTCATCAGAATTTAGTCTTCATTCCTTCATATAGTATTAGTCTGAAAATTATGAATTCATATCAGTCTGTTTAAAAAGTTGTAACATTAAGTACAATTTCACCAAAAACAAATCTAGAAATGATATGCTTTCTTATTTGCTCCTTAAATAGCAGTTATTTTTTTAATTAATACAAAGCAAACTGAACTGAAAAAACAAGTATTTTGTTTCACGTTCTTTTCATCCAGGTGGGGCTGAGGGGCTCGACCCCTGTTGATCTGTGTGTGTCATATCACCAACCCATGATAGCTAGAATTCACCCTGCTGCTCCAGATCTACCTACTGTATGGCTGACTACAGACTACAACCATCTGCTCCAGATCTACCTACTGCATGGCTGACTACAGACTACAACCATCTGCAAGTTTTGTTTGTAGTGAACATCAACAGCTGCACTAAAAGTCTCTTGGGTTCATATGGGACTTGGTTGTTCTCCATACTGCATCACACACTATATTATATTAGTATATTTTTTGTTTTGTTATATTAGTACAAACAACAGTAAGTATCATTACTTAACTACAGTATATATTATTCTGGTGTACACTGTTGACTTGACTCTAATACAGACAACAGTAAGTATCATTACTTAACCACAGTATATATTATTCTGGTGTACACTGTTGACTTGACTCCATGCTATTGATTATACATCACTTTAGCTTACCACTACCTCATAACTTAACCTTAATTGCTCTTGTATAGTTCATTTATCTTCTACTATTTGTATATACCTCCTATTTAATTGAATTATCCTTAATTTGTGTTGCAATACCTGAATCATCCCTCTTGTGAACACTAGGCTTATCTTATCTTTATTCATAACCCTGCTCACAAACTCACCTTAACCTGGGTCATCTGTTTGCCAATATCAATGTTCCTGCTACAGTAAATCCTATAGGCAAATTGTTCTGCTTTCACCGTTGTATGAACAATACACTTTTAAGGTTTTGTGTCAAATATTGTGCAATTTGTTATGAATTACTCATTGTTTTGACAAGGTAAATTAAATCTATTTACCAAGTGTCAGCTCTGGTCAATTTAATTGTACTGTTTTTTTTTTATAAATGTTATGGAAAATGAAAAAAACAATTTGCCTTGATCAGGGTTTTAATTTGTTGCAAATATGAACATGGCTTTAATAATCTGTATCTTATTGCTCTGAAAAACTACAATGATTTAAGAAATATCAGTGATACTTATCAACATTTATTGGTTAATTGATTGAATATATTGGCAGACATTACAGGCACCTATTCATGTCAACAGAGAAAACAATAGTTTGTTCTCTCTTTTATCACTTTGATTATGCAGGTGATGGTGCAGAAAGAGGGGTGAAGTCCTTGTAGATCTCTGGCACTTTGAGGACAGAAAGATCCAGCAACTCTCCACTGTTGTCTTTGTATAGTATGCTCCTATTAAAGACAAATTCATAGACATCAACACATAAGATATTAGGTGTACATAGCTTTCTCATCATTATATATATATATATATATATATATATATATATATATATATATATATATATATATATATATATATATATATATATATATATACCTTATCTGATTTGGTTTTGTGGATATCAGTAATTTTCTCTCCCAGGCCTGGTTGAGCACCCTGTGAATTTAAGCAAGAAACATAAATGATAAGTCTATGTAACATGATTTTACTATTATATTACAACAGGGGTACTTCAGTCACACCTAGAAGAAGAAAAACAAACAAACAAAACACTTCTTTTCTGCTCAGTTTGCTTTGTATTAATTAAAAAAATAACATATTTAAGTTGCAAATAAAGCATAACATTTCTAGATCTGTTTTATTATAGTGGTGAAATTGTACTTAACAGACTGGGTCCGTGTACTTTTTCGTTCATTCGATTTTCATTTCATAAACAGGTATTATAAAACGAAAAACAAATGGTTATTTGATTTTCGTTTTAAAATACGAAATTTGAAATTGAAATACAAGGCGTGTTTTCCTTTTCAGGGTCAAAAGGGGATGGGAGAAATTTAAAATATGCTGTGATTTTCATTTTCTATTTCATATAACGAAGAAAAAAAACACTCGAAAATAGAAATGAAAAAAGCTCCGTGTACGTTTTCGTTCATTCGATTTTCATTTCATAAACAGGTATTGAAAAACAAAAAACGATGGTTATTTGATTTTCGTTTTAAAATACAACATTTGAAATTGAAATACAAGGCATGTTTTCCTTTTCATGGTCAACAGGGGATGGGAGAAATTTAAAATATGCTTTGATTTTGATTTTCTATTTTAAAAAGTACACGGACCCAAAAAGGCCTGTTTTTTCATATTCAGAGACTGGATGTTGTCATTTCCAAGGCAACAGCGCCAGCCTAGCCTACCAGTGTTGCTTTCAGCCAAGGCTAAAATTACTTTGGAAACCTGTACTCTTGATAATGCTTGGGGGGAATTTTATTTCATAATGTCACATGTATTTATTACCCTCTCTCCCTGCCTCCCTCTGACTCTCTGTCTCTACCTGCCGCAGACAACTTCGCCCCAATCGAACCAGCTGAGGAAACAGACTTTCAGTTCACGGCTGTAACGGTACCGTTACGCTACCGTTAACAATCCCAGCAAACTTTCTGTTGCTGCCGTTAAACTTGCTGATCAGGCAGAGAGTCACTGGGGGTTCGGGATCAGATCATGGGGATCAGACCTCCGGTGCTGAGTCTAATATTCTAATATTAGCTGCTGCTGCGGCTAGCTAGCAGCTAGCCACCAGCCCTGTGACCTCGGTCCCTGCGGTTCGCTGGCATTACCCGCTCTAGCTGAGCTGGGAATCTGCCGCGCTTGTGATTTATTCATATTTTCTTTTCTTTGCAGTGATATGCTATGATGCACTGATGCCAGGCAGGCTTGCTGCTGCTTTTAGTCAGAGTCTGTGAGATAACAAAACTTAATAAAATATAAAATATAACGTGCATATAAATAGACGGAATAAATAAAAGTCCCCGGAAATAAATATAAGTAAAACATATGTATTTAGGCTATTGAACTATAATGACTAGCTAATGCCTATATATGTATTGCCTCATTTATGTATTTCATGTTCTATTTCATAGCCATATTTATTATGTAAAGGGTGGCAAAAAACGGATGATCAGTCGCTTAGGAAGTTATAGGCTATAGTTTCCCTCAACTGCAGCTGGGACATTCTAACGCTTAACGTGAAAAAGCTTAACGTGGTTTAATGTAACTAAACAGTCAGTTATCAGTCACATAACGTCCATAATAATTGGACTTTTTGTTTAGATTTTTTGACAGTTTTCAGTGGTTATGAGGAGTAATATGAGAGAGAAATTTGGTAAACATTGATCATTGCTTAGGTACATTAAACCACATTAAGCTTTTTCACGTTAAGAGTTAGAATGTCCCGGCTGCAGTTGTTTTTTAATAACTGTTTATGAAATGAAAATCGAATGAACGAAAAAGTACACAGACCAGACTGATATGAATTCATCATTTTCAGACTAATGCTATATGAAGGAATGAAGACTAAATTCTGATGAACAACACAACAGTGATGCAAAAGCTGTCACAAACAATCCAGTTTCTGGTGTTCTTTCAGTTATATTACAGTTTAGGTTCTACTACTGGCTCTAAAATGAAATCAGCCAAATCCCAGGAACATGGTTAACCAAACGAGGAAAAAATACAAAGTGAGGTCATCACATATACACATACAGTCCGTCATATGTCGTTCAATCTAGCTATACAATAAAGAAAATCTATTTGTTTATGGACATCAAGCTAGGCTATATGCTAGCGCCATATGTTAGCTAGCTAGCTAGGTGCTTAAGTTATGTTACTCACCCTCGTAGTTGTGGACATAACTTCATATGTCCCACTTCAAAGCTTTCTCCCGTTTCCTGATGGGTGCAGGTGAAAGTGCGTCGACCATTCTGTGCACATTGTTGACATATACTTATAATAAAGCAATGAACGGCGCGGGGATATATAAACTTGGTTACAGTTATCGGTTACAGTGCAGCCGCCCTCAACAGACGTTCTAACGTAAAGCGAACGCACCCTCAACGGGGCAGGGATCATTTCATTGGTCAACACTAAAGCTGGCATTCTATTGGTTGTTGACTTTTGGCAGGGTTATAACACAAAAAAATCCAAGCGCGCAGGAGAGATCCGAGAGCAGAAAATTTGCAAGCGAGCAGAATCAGCCTGAGTGCGAGGAGAAGGTTCAAAGTTGAGAGCAGGAAATCTGTCCAAACAACAACATATCTGAGTCTAAGCAGAACGTTTGAGCACAAGCAGAGCAAATCTAAGTTATTAAAAACTATTTGAGTGTGAGAGCAAGAAATCTGAACGTAAGAAATGCTCTCAAATTGAAAATAATGCGCTCCTGACTAATGGCAGTCATATAACTCCATATTAGACCCCCATTAGAAAAAAATGCATAGTTCCTGCACAACCTGCAAAAAAAGCTTTATTTTGTTCTCATAATCACAAGATGAATCAACAAACACCACCAAGATTTACTTGTGAGTGAGACCAACCTTTTCAAAGTGATTGATAAAAAAAAAAAGAGCAAATGGAGCAAGTGGATTCATTACTCTTATTGCACCAAATATAGATAGCCTATTAGAAATAGAATAGAAACACAAATAGTTACATAGAAGAAAGAGAGTGTGTCTTTCTTACGTCAAGGGGTCATGAAACAAAATGCTTCCTGGGACGTTCCATTACTGGATTTGATCTCCTGATGATCCTCTGCCTGATTAATCTGATTGATCGATGTGAAAGGTTTAGAGTGTCATTTCATTTCCTAAAGCCCTGAACCTTAAGGGATAAGTGTGCCATCATGATATTAAAAGCAAATCGGCCATTCATTGTGCAAACCTACTCTTTTTAACATGTTATTGAGGTGATTTTAATAAGGAGCTTTGATTGTATGTGCAAAGGGAGCAGAGTAGTGAACGCCTGTGTTTCACAGATTGCATCACGTTGGACTTCAAAGTGTTCGAGATCTGGCTTCAAAAATGCTAATCGCTGTTGTAGGCAGTCTGAAGGAAAAAAAAGGTGGATTTTTAATTTGTGTAAATTCCATCAGAGGTTTATATTTTGATAATAGAAGACAAAGCTTTCATCTGATAGCAGTGTGGGTGTGACAGTGTGCCAAGACGCCATACAACAAGCTTTTTGAGTCATCGTGATGGACGAATGATCAGGTGAATAAGAAGCATGGGAAGCAGAAGCAGCCTACATTCACTTTTGTGGTGACCATAACCAGCTGTTACATAACCGTCTTCTTCCCCCACTGACACGTTGTGCGTTTCCAGAGTAGGAACTGATTGGCAGGACTGTAAGGTTACCCGCTGGATGAAGTGGTCAGTTTCCATGAAATCTTTTTAACAGTTTCTTTAAGTTTAAAATAATCATGTAGGAAATGCACTTTTTGTTTTGTAGGTATGTGATTTATAGTTTACACACAGTTTGAGTCATTGCCTCAAAATTCCTCTGGGCATTTGTTTATTCAGAAGCTACTCCTCTGGCTTGTTTATTAAGCAATTAATTAAAGCACTGCAGAAACTGTGACTGAGGTTATCATTGTTTTTCTTGTTTGAAGCATCACATCCTCACTCAACTAAATAAACAAAGTGCTGTGAAAGGCCAGCAATAAAAGAAAAACAACATTCTGCAGAGTCATTCTTCACATTTACATAGTCCTAAATCTAACGTTTCAAAGAATGCTTTTAACCTTCATATTATTAAGGGATAGGATTTCAGGGAATGAGAGTTACTTTTCTATACCAAGCAATGGGGCGAACATTAAAACCCTCCAATATTTCTGTCTCTTCTGTACGCTTTCTTTCTGTAGTGCACAAGGTTAACTAGTATTATCCAACTATCAAAGATTCAGGCCAGGGGCAACTTTGAGGCTTGGGAAGGGGAAAGAGGAGAAGTGCATACATAAATATTTTATCGCTATAATCGCTGAGCACTGAAGTGTTTTAGAGGTATTCATCGTTTCTTTCTCTGCAGTTGTATTATAAAATAGCCTAACTTTATCTTTTCAGACTTATCTCTTCTGCCTTACAAAGACAGGCAGCAGAACTGTGAAGTTGAGAAAGAATGAGCATTGACGTTTTAAGGATACTTAAGTCTGTATCTAAGTTTATGGGCAAAAAAGTAATTTTTTTTTGGGGGGCATTTCACGCATAATGTTCCCGTTTTTATTAAAAACAGAACAAACAGTCGGATTCTGGTTTGAACTAACTTTTAACAAAATGTGTAGTTACTGCATTTTGGCATTACTAATGGGACAATAGAATTAGCTATTCTTTCTGTGCTAGTTAACAAATACATAAAGATATTGGTTGCATCAGTGGTTCATATGAACATGTAAACAACATACCATGCTTATCATTTCTAGTTTCTGTCACTATACATCTTCCATCCATTTTCAGCCACGTATCCAGGTTGCAGTTGCAGCAAGGTAAATCAGATGTCCTTCACTCCAGTCATGTCCCCCAGCTCCTCCTGGGGGGATCCTGAAGCGTTCCTAAGTAGATGGGATATGTAATCCCTCCATTGTGTGCTGGGTCTGTCGTAGGATCTTCTCTCCGCTGGGCATGCCTGCAATACCTCAACAGGAACGCATCAGGTCCCCAAACTATCTCAACTGGCTTCTTTATACATGAAGTGAGCGGTGAGAGTTCCTTCCGATATCTGAGCTCATCTTGTTCTTTGTCACCCATCTTCACCTTTTGTCTGTTAAATCGCAAACGTCACTGCAAAACATCAAAAGCACATTGAATAAAAACAATAAGACAAACTAACAAATACATTTGATTTAAAAAGAAATGAATAATAAACAAGCAGTGAAAGTAGTCATCATTGCCTCAGGTCTTGGCTCTTCTGGCAGTTTATTCCACCTTTCAGCAGCACAGAAGCCAAAAGCAGTTTCACCATGTTTAGTTTTAACTCTAGGAACAGCCAGTATTTCGGAACCAGCTGACCTGAGGGGTCTGCGAGCTTCATACTGGGTACCGGGACTTTACAACAGTAAAGTTGGTTTTCCTACCCACCTACATTAAAGGGCAGTGTGCAGCTCCTTCCCTGAGCAGTTCAACAACATGTAATGTAAAATTAATCAATTCTCTTTAATAGATAAAAAGAATTTTAGGAGTTTTTGATTCAAGTAAGATAGCTTTGGTGGAGCTGAAGGTGCTGCAAAGCTGCTTTAATTGATCTTAAAAGAAATAGAGGTTGCATTGACATCTGCTAAGAAAGTAATTTTTCTATTTGACAACAGAAGCCAACTGTCCTTTTTGATGGAGATGAGAAGTGAAGTGAGGCTGCAGAGCTCATTTCTCTCTGTATAGCTGACATCATTCCTGCTCTGGTATGTAATTAGATCACAGGAGATCACATTACTTTGAAACACAAACATGTGCACATACAAAGAGGGAAAACGTGTCTATTATTTTAAATGTTGAAACCAAAAAGTGATGACGGCAAAGACATAAACTGTGTTGTCGGTGCAGTCTGGCATGTTTCCGAATCCACCAGCTGCAGCATCTGACACGTTTTTAATCTCATCTCTTCCTTTTCTGGATTTCCGCTGATCAGTTAATTTCCTGTTGGGTGTGGAGTAAACAGAGCACACGCACACACACACACACACACACACACACACACGACACACACACATTTCATGATGAAATGAGTCTAAAAAAAGCTTTCAGCGACAAAATCAAAACATAGTGATTAAAAGCAGAGATGACACATTATTTTATCGTGCAGTGCTGGATTCTGTTGCATATCTACTAAAATACATAAAGACTGTTGAGTAAAGGTGAAACACCATGCAGAACATTTATCATTTATAGATTGAACCATTAATGAATATGCCTGCTAATACAGTATGTATGCGTGCTTAAATATTTCACTGCATCTTTTTAAAATGTATATTTGCTAAGAAATCTCTACATATGGTGGCCGCCTACAGTCGTGTTTTCAGAGGGGCGTGAATGTTTGGTTCCAACTGTGATGACTGATGTAATACAAATAGTACTAAAATGCTTGCTGGGTACCAACATTAGCATTAACAACTTTAACGTTCTTACCTAACCTTTGGTTAGTTTGTTAGTATTAGTCGTTCATCGTTCCCTATCCATTGTATTTTATCAACGGGTTCGTATGATATCTTTCGAAATTACGGTGACTGGTCACCGTAAAACTTAACAACTGGTTTTATAAGTGGTTTCGGTTAAAACATCGGTCTGCTTAAGTCAGGAGCGGGATGTCAGTCTTTATCCCATTAATTACTGTAACATCCTTTGAGTCAGACTAATTGGTGTGTGACCTGCTGTGTGTCAAAAAGCCACAGTGCCACAGTGGCACATGCCAGCAATGCAATGATAGAGAAGGTGTCAATTTTTCTTTTTTCCTTTTTTCTTTTAATAATAATATTAACATTGCCAGAATAAAGCTTTGCCCCTCCCCTTCTGCTATTAAATCCCTTAAGTAGCTTGGATTCAGAGAGTGTGAAATGTAGGAAAACCTACTAGCGATGGTAAAGGTTGTGACAAAAATTTGGATCATGCAACAAGGAAGGCTTGCTTGATTCGGGGAGTGATTGTAAAGATTTACAAAGAATATATTTATGGCATTTACTATCTAACAGGGACGTGCTAGCACCGGTTATGGTAAAAGCTTTATTTTCCAAGCATGGTTTACTGTCTGCAGTGAGCTAGTGAGGGTTGCGTTAAACACAGAGACATGGCGTGAAAATGTCATTGTTTTGGTTGTGTCCACCTTGGCCGCAATAATGGAGGACCAGGTGAAAACCCTGCAATGAAAGGGAGGCTGCAGTTTAATATGCCGGGCAAGGTAAAGACAAGGACGAAAGACAGGGGCGAGAATTTAGTAGCTTATTCTTCAAAAAGAAAATCTCTGGTCTGTGTTTTTCTCCTCCTCCCTCACCTTTCCCCCCCAACCTGTTTGCATGCCTGCACTATGCCGGCTTGTTGAAAAAGGGTGAAAACCTGTGCAAACATTCATAGGCTCCAGTTTGTAGCATGCCACGCACATCTCCTTGCAAAACTGTCCCTCAGAGGTGGTAGCTGCTATCATCCTTGTTTTTCCTGCCGCCACGGCATCACTATGTTATGAATGAAACATGGCGGAGAAACATAAAAGTGCTGATAACTCCTTTGTATCAAAAAAGAAAGTAAGGCTCTATCTCGAGAGTTACCTCAACTTCGTTTTTTTTGGGGGGGGTGGGGAGGGGGCTCAGCTTTTCTTAGACATAAGTAGGGGGGGCATATAAGTAGGAAAAAAGATTGGGAACCACTGTCTTAGAGCAACCCTGTCTCTTAGAAATTATGTTAATTTACTACTACAAATTACAATTTTTATCATCATAATGAGCAAACATTTTGAATGAACGTATCTGCAAAACGGTCACTGACTTTTGGCCTTCATTCCTTATAAATAAGGTTAAGGAAAGATTATAGTTGCTGTTAAATAATGAAAAAGTCAATAGTACATGAATAAGCAGCACAATTTAA
This sequence comes from Perca flavescens, assembly GCF_004354835.1. Lineage (NCBI taxonomy): Eukaryota > Metazoa > Chordata > Actinopteri > Perciformes > Percidae > Perca > Perca flavescens. The sequence continues at coordinate 17,785,245 of NC_041350.1, forward strand.
CTAACATTTAACTGAAACACACAACCTTTCCCTAACCATAACCAAACCTAACAGCACACCGGACACTCTTCCTACAAAGAGTGAAAATAGCGCAGGCAGCAATTATGTTTCCTTCAAAACATATTTGGCTAAACAAAGTAGTTGTTTAGCCACCCAGCACCTAAACGGTCATTATGTTGATCACTCTGTTTCTCTGCCATATAATCAATGTCATTCCAGATCCAGCCACTGCCTCGTGCCCTGCAGTAACCCCTTTCCCACACCTGGCCTTCCCTTCCCAATCACTCACCTGATCCTCATATCCCCCATTAGTCCAGCAGCATATACACTGGGGCCAGCAAGGCCTTCTCTGTTGGCTAAGAGAGTGTCAGAATCAGAACATTTTAATTGCTGTGTAAGCAAATAGGGAAAGTGTTGTTTGCCATTCTTTACCCAATTAAATTTCAAGTTTAGGCCTAGCCACTTATGTTGGCCTTTTTTGGATCAGTTAGCCAACAGAAGTAAAACTAGCATCACATAACTGTAGCATTAACGTTAGTTAAAGTTCGTTTCGAATTTTAGATGTAAAGTTAATGAAAGCGAGGTGGATGTACTTTTTCAAATGATGAGCAGCTTTTGGTAAGTTTAAAGGATTTTTCTGCATTTTAGAAAACTGATTTTACAGCTTGCTTTAGATTATTGCTGCTGGTGTTGAAGGTTTGAGCATTGTCAGTGGCCGCTGTGCCAGTGTGTGTGTCCAGCAGTTTGGCTAGAATTTGTGGGGAAGCCTGTTGATCGCTGATTGTGTTATTTGTGTTTTTGATTGCTTTGTGGTCGTCGTATGAGTAAAATCACTGGTTGTTGTGAGTTTGTTTTTGTTTCTTTGGTAATTACTTTAATTTGGACTATACTGTATGTGATGCAGCATCATGTCATACTGCGTGAAAGTGATTGCTTCACTCACCGTGTATCCATGCCATAGTGTATTGAAATGTGTTGAGCCTTGTGTTAAATAGTCCACACAATAATGCCCTAGTGTCACATTGTACGCACAAGCGGCTGCGCTATGAAACCATTATTGTCAGTGGCTTACACGCGCAAGAACTGGTCTGCCGCTGAGCACAGTGCAAGCGGAATTTTGCGGCTTGCCGCTCTTGTGAGTGCCGCGGTCAAAATTCAACATGGTTCAACTTTGACCGCGGCACGCGCAAGAGCGGCCGTGGTGCGCTGTGACGTGACGCCGGAATGATGTGGTGCCTGGATGAAACGTGCTTCCCATCCATTGCCCCCACATAGTTGGGGAACTGCCACATCTCCCAGAATCTCTGGACGATCTCCTTCCAATGGGCAGCCATTGGAACAGGCATGAATTCCTCCACCAAGCTATCCCAAAAGGCTTCACACACCTCTGGCACAATGCCTGCCACAGTGGAGATGCCCACCGGGTAACTACTGGCAATGGTCTTGTAGGAGTCACCCGTGGCCAGGTATCTGAAATTACATTACGTTACATTTGGCTGATGCCTTTCAACCAAAGTGACTCCCAACAAGGGAAATGATCAAGGTAGAGTATAAGAACAAGTGCATCAGTGAGTGCTATTTCCATAAAGTGAAGTGTCAGTTGTAGTCATGTGATAAGTGCTAGAATTAGCTAGGCTAGTTGTAGGTATTTCTATAGGACATTAGTTCATCATTCAAGTTGGAAAATGCACTGCAGACCAGAAATCCGTCCGCAAAACTGGTTGGTTTCGAGTTGACCCTGATTCTAGTGGAAGGTTTTGGTTGCCTGAGGGCATGCATGTTTTCCTCTACACAGTAGGGGCCTTACTTTATGGTCTTGGTTGTTAAATAAAATATAGCTCAGACAGGAAATGGACTAGCAAGGGTTTTATCATCGGCTTAAAGGAATAAAGATGTTATTGACTGTATCCTTCTCTGGTGCAGTTTGTCCAATATCGTACATAGCAGAGATCAGACTTACTTACTTAGATATGACTTACAAATAGATATGACTTTTTACATCAATACAGCTGTAATGTATTTTAGTCATACAGTAGAATGTGTGGCCCTAGGTGCGCAGTAAGGCACTGTACAGTTCCAGCTATAACTTCAGTTTAATGATTTTTATTTTTTAAGGCTTCTAAACGGTGCCAAATGTTGCATGCAGACATTCTGTACAGTATATATAGTACACAGCACTCATTCTCATCCCTTAACTTTGCCATTTGGAATGTGCTTATATCAAGTTTTCTTGTTGTTTCAAAGTTAATAAATATTTAATAAGGTGAAGTGGGGGGGGAAAAAAAAGCATGAAGTGCAGAAAATATGAAAAAGACATACCTTTTGGAGCAGAGCTTTTACTGTAGCAGCAACCTATCCATTACCTTTTTGTTTTACCGTTCCAGTCTACAGAGTATCCACAAGCTTGGAGTTATGTATGTCACTGTATATATGCTTTATCTGCTTTTGTCTTTAGCCAGCTAGTGGTGGGAGAAGTATAAAATCCTTTATTTATCAGTGAATAAGCTTTGATAAACCCCCTTGCACCTGCTTTATATATATATATATATATATATATATATATAATTTTTTTTTTTTAACTCGTACATTTTTTTTAATCATTTATTAATTAATTTTACTAATTTATTAATTGCAATACTTCCTCCTGCTGCAGGCATGATGGAGTTAGACAGCAGCAACACAATTCTGAATGGTGATTTTTATTTTCCAAAACTCCCGGACGGCTCGAAAGCCATATGCACATTGTGTAAAGCCGAATTAAAATGTCACCGAAGCACGTCAAGCTTGAGCTACCACCTACGAGCTAATTAACGTGACTCAGGTTGATGCTACCCACTAGCAAGCTACCCACTCAGGCAAAGCAATATTTTGGAAAGTGCTACTTGCCGACCAAATCCAAAAAAATTACTACAGCTCTTGCCAAATGGGTGGCAACTAACTGCAGACCTGTCAGCATCGTAGAGGACTCGGGTCTTGTGTTGACTTTGGATCACATTGACCTGTTTTCAATTTTTGTTTTATATCTGACATTATGGGACGTAGAAATAAAAGCTGAAAATGTGTAGAAGAAAAATTTAACCATTTAAAACGTTGGAAAAAGCAAAAACAAACTGTGAAATAAAGGCGTCAAAAACGTCAGAAAAGTTTTTTTCAAGGTTGACGGAAAGACAACACGGGGTTAAAGACTTACTACGGTTGGCATGTTCTGACCCGTCTCATTGCTGCCGAAGGGGACCGTAGTTTCATGCCTACACAGCCTGTATGACACGGAGAAAGCAGCCCAACTAGAAGTGCTGCAAGGTGCTGCAAATGCTGTCTCATTAACTGGTGATCACTGGACGTCAGTGAGTAATCAGAATTATTTAGGAGTTACTAAACACTATATTGACTCTAAGGATAGGGATTTTTAGTTTTTTTTTTTTTTTTTTTTTTTTTTTTTTTTTTTAGTTAGGTACTAGGAGAAATTGTGCAATAATGACAGATTCACACATTTTTCTTTTTGTTTACAGTAAATAAATAATAAACAAATACAAATCTTAAAGTCAAGTTCATAAAGTAACTTTCTTTGCATTCATTTGATTTCCAATGAAGATACACTGGTAAGATATTGCTTTCCATTGTTGCAGTTTTTTCCAACTGCTTACACACAATCTTTTCATGTCACACGATTTTTGAAACCTCTCACTCAAAGTGCAAAACTACACAGCAAATCTCCAAAACCATGAACTATTTCTCAGCCTTTCACTCAGTTTTCAATTGCATAAAACACTTTTTTTTTTTCAAAACATTACACACAATTCTCTCCCTAAGACACAAAAATCTAACAGGAAGTGACTTGCTATCCATTTCTAAACACAACCAATAAAAATGCTACACTTATTTACCAGGGCACACACACACTTCTCACATTTGCAAACCCATTATGTCATAACTGAACACTAACCAATCATTGCTTTAGTATAGGCCTGATACATAGGTCAAAGGTCTGTTGAACAATGGATGCCAACAATAGACAGAGAGCAAGGGGAGTAGGAGGGAAAGACAGGGGATAACAACGAGAAGGAGGAGCAGGGAAGAAGAGTAAGGAGAGCCATCTGAGATCAGGGAGAGAAGCCCATCTTGAGTAGCTTTATAGTGGCGTCCATACTGCATGCAACTATCTAATGACTATTTCAGCATTACAAATCAGTCAGACTTTGTTTTGCACAAAGTGCATACAATTCTGACCCCCCCCTCCCCCGCCCCGACACACAAGCACGGACAAACATTCAGCACACACACACACACACACACACACACACACACACACACACACACACACACACACACACACACACACACATTCTTTATTCTAAAAATGATACCTTTGGTTTACACATGTTTGTACTTGTATTTTCTTGTTTCATGCTACTGTATACAACACTGTGCTACTCTTACAAACGTAATGTTGTGCCCAATAAATATGTTCTGTTTAACTGTAACATTACAGTGTTTTTTACAGTGCACTTTTCAACCACTTTCAGCAGATTTACTTTCACTCTAGAACATTGTAAATATATAAACCTATGAAAGACGAGAGCTTTAGATTTAGAACAACAGTGTGTACATGGTATATCCAAACATTTACTATTATGAAAAAAGTGTTTACCATTTGATACAAATGCTTCATTTTGAGATGTGTTTATGGTATTTTGAATGCAGTGTTTCATTTTGAAGGAGATGTGAGGCATTTAGCATTTTGTGTGTGCAGTTTTAGGAATTGTGTGTAGAGTTTTGAAAAAAGGAGGCATAGTTTTGAAAACGTGTGTAAGCAGTTGGAAAAAAACTAATATGTACTTAAACAGTTCTGAAATACAAAATAGAATTTTAATTGTGTGATAAAATATGCGGTTAATCGCGATTAACTATAGAAATTCAGCGATTAATTGCGATTAAAAAATAAATAAATATAATTTGACCGTTGTATATATGTGTATATCTATCTATCTATCTATCTATCTATCTATCTATCTCTTAATGAATAATAAAAAATAATCCTTAGTTACAGCTCTAAATACAATACTCCAAACAAAATAAGTAATTTACAAGTACACACAAAGTGGTATATAAACAAACTGGTGTACTGTTAATGATTAAGCTGGTCTATTTGGACCGTGGTGGTGGCATTCCTGTTGGTGTTCGAGGAGAGCTCATTTGTCAGCAAGCAGCTCACGTGTCGTTAGCCGGGGACGACAGGGGCTTGTTTCACAGCTGAATAAGATTTTCAGTATGGGATCCAACCCTTGATTAAAAAGTAAAAAAGAAAACACCCTGTGGAAATCGTACAAATGATGAATAGCTGCGCTTAGAGAGTTAATAGCATTTGAGGCGAAGTGGTGCCAAAAAGAGAGGGACTGCATAAATGGGTTGGATGCCCATCGACAAACATGCCTAAACACATCCATCCACAAATACACACTCAAATGCATTAATGCACACATGCACAGGCACATACTTCATATTACAGCACATCTACAAACATGGTTTTCGGAGTGGGATGAATCTAAAGCTTATAGCCTTTTGTTTCTCCTCCCTTAATTTGTCCTGGCGCGAAATGAAGCAGTAATCTATTGCCTTTCTTAGATGCAAATATTGCTCCTACAATTTGATTTGGACTCCACTGCTCTTGGAAAACGTTCACACATTCCTACTAGAACGGAGGGATGTAAAAGCTTTTTCTTATAGGGATCGGCTTAAAACTCCTCCACGTTTCTAACTTGGCTTAGCTGCATTGAACGTGGTAAGCATTCACAATGAGGCTCCTTCTGTTCCTTCATCTTTCATGAGAAGGTCTGGTGTTTAAGTTGTCCATTGTCTCGTTTAACTTTATGCTGAAGGTTTGAGTCAATGTTACCTGAAATGGGAACTTTAGGATTTTAGTATTCAGCTTAGGTGCCACAACAAATATCCTCTGACACGACGGACATGCTGCATTGTGAACGAAAATCAGTGTTGGGCAAGAAATTTGCTTGTTTTATCCCAATAGTGTGTCATAGTGGAAGACTACAGATCACAAAACGGAGTATGTGGGATGTCTCACGACATCTCACAAAGACTAGCAAGTCTGTTTCACTGTCTTCCTTTGCTTTGTTTGTCAACTTCTGCGATGTGTTCAGTGATAAAGATTCATCGGAGAACAGAGCTCTTTTCTGTGCACAACTGAAAAACAATTATAACTATCGTCCTCAAGTCAGATGGATTATATCATGCACTTGAGATTATCACACACTTGAGATGGTTTTCCCTAAGGTTTATATAAAATTCCATTGAATGTTTATCTCTCCTTTTAAAGCGGATCCATTGCTCTTTTTTATGAAATGTATCCGTACTAATAAATATCAATAATGCCTGCTCTGGTATTTTCACACAGTGTGTGGTTATCAGCCATCACAATCCCCACCCCGACTGAATTCATCAATAAAATTGAATGAAAATAAGGATGGTGTGGATGACTGGTGATTAGCAATGATGTCCGAACATGCGTGTGCTGAAATATAGATGCAGGAGTTGTGACGACCCTTTGCGCCATGCCAGCCAGAGGGCTGTTAGTAGACTGCTACTCTATATCCACGATGTTCCACAAATTTCACCGGATGTCGCTCTTTACGGCTGGATGTCGGTTACTTTCGGCTTTCTGTGTTGTAATTTTAAACTCTGGTCGATTTCTGAGCACTATGGTTAGCTGCTCCTCAGATCTCTGCAGGGTAAATCCAGACAGCTAGCTAAACTATCTGTCCAATCGGAGTTTGCACGACTAAAACCACTTTTGAACGTATACATGTTCCACCAAAACAAGTTCCTTCCCGAGGTTATTTTGCAGCGTTGCCATGGCTCTGCCGGGGAGTAGCGCCGCCCAAGACGATTGTGATTGGTTTAAAGACATGCCAACCAACCAGAGCACGTTTTTCTCCCATCCCGGAATGCTGTGTACTAGCCAGACCCTCCTCTGCACTGCTGACAATGCAAAGTAGTAGAGTGGCAGCTCCTGGGTTCATTTGTAACACTGGCAACACCTTTTGGGCCAGTTGACTTTTAAAAGCCTCTTGGGTTCAGTTGTGCTCTCTCCTCTTGACACAATCTGGCTTTTGGTTGCTGTTTTGGCTTGTGTGTACATCGTACATAAATTCCTTTACTCATACACCCACTCACACTACTGAACTTACTAATTACATATCTCACTGTTAGTTTAGGTCTCTCTCTTATTTTATTCATTCTGCTACAAAAGAATTAAAACTGTAACTAAGTACAAATATTTGAAATAACATAACTGATAAATGTTCCCTTCAGGAATCACTTTAAGTTATGCAAGTTGTACATAATTGAATTTAATACATCTAATCGCATTCAATTACAAAAAAGTTAAAGACTGATGGATGACGGTTGACTTAAAAAAAAAAAAAAAAAAAAAAAAAAAAAAAAAGCGGAAAGAATGCATTTCCATCACCTTAAAAAAAAAACGCCTTCTGGACTCTGACTGCACTGAGGATAGAAGAAGAAAACACATTTGCATGGCATATCTCTCCACATAGCACCTCTATTTCTGTTTTTGGTGGCAGATCTTAACCTTAAAGCAGTTTAATCATGCTGACACACTCCTGCGACTTGCTCCACTTGTCTGAGTAATAGGGGTGTCACCCCACTGGCAGCACACAGCTAAAGTCTATTATGAAGCATTGTTCAATGCAATTTTCTTAATCTGCAAGTGCCTGTTAGCATTTAGCCGGAATAAGATGACACACATTCACAGGCTCACAAGCACATGGGCACAGAGAGACAGACAGATGGACAGACAGACACATAGATGAATGGAATGCAAATGATTGTATCTGTTTATAGAGAAGGAAATATATTGCTACAAGATGAAACTTCACATACATTATGGTGTGTGTGTGTGTGTGTGTGTGTGTGTGTGTGTGTGTGTGTGTGTGTGTGTGTGTGTGTGTGGTGCATTCATCATCCTGACAATGATTTTCTCTCTTCCCGGCTTTCTCTTCTTTCTTTGAATTAAAGGCTCTCGACACTCTTTCAATAAAAGCTGAGCTGTCTTTCACCCAATGCACCTGACACAAGAAGTGTTTTTCTCCTTTATCAACAAGTCATTCAGGAACACAAACCATCTCCTCCTGCTCTCTCGCTTTTTCTCGGTTCCTGTGTGATGTGCAGGTGTTTTGGGGGGATTGACAGGAAAGAACAAAAGCAGGGTCCCAAGGCTGTCCTATAAGTAGCACTCTATTAATGGGACATGCCCACCAACAAAAGGGGGTCAGCCCTGCAGAGACATTACAATTCTGACTCTGTGCAAATGAGAAAATGCTGAAAACTTGTCAGGGAATATGGATATCAAAGAAGTCAAATGGAAACTCCCTCCAGCTCCACGTGTCAAACCCAATGTTGCCATTTAAAGTCTTCGACACGGACCAACGCTAGGATGAAAATGTTGAACAACTTCTACTAAACTAAAATTCTAAACTTTAGGCAGTGCTCATATTATGCTCATTTTCCGGTTCATAATTGTATTTAGAGGTTGTACCAGAATAGGTTTATGTGGTTTAATTTTCAGAAAACCTTATTTGTTGTACTGCAGCTCCTCTTTTCACCCTGTGTTGAGCGTTCCGTTTTAGCAACAGAGTGAGGCATCTCACTTCTGTACCATCTTTGTTGGGAGTCGCACCATACCTGCCAACATTTGGTTTTCAAAATCAGGGAGATTTGTGCGGCGGCATGGCGGCCTGACCGGGGGTCTTGTTTACTGTTAAGTGTACTGCGCGATGGTGCCAGTGTGTTTTAATGTGCTGAGTAATGTCATTTTCCCTGACGTGCGCTACATTAAAATCAATGCGACACACCTTACAAAAAGCGTGGATGTTGTTGATATGACTAGGTAAGATGCATGTCAATTGTTGTGCCCAACACTGTTGAAATTTACAGCTATATTTCGATTTCGTTGCGCAAACGCCACCTTCACCTGCCATTTATATCTGCTCGCTTTCGGGTCTGAACTTTCCGTGACGCTTGCGCAGAGATCAACTGTGCAACAGGTTATAGGTTGCCAGGTTGAGATGACAAACAGATTGAAAATTGTATAGGTGTGGATTGTGTGAATAGGATGCGTTTTATACGATATCTGGCAACTGGTCAGACAAACAGGTTGTCAGGTTAAACAAACATATTGGTCTGATTATTTATAAAGGAGTTTGGCCCATGCAAATTACGGGAGTTTCCCGGGAGAAATAACAAACCGGGAGGGGTCCGGGAGATAGGGCTAAAAAAAAAAAAAATAAAAACAGGAGAAACCCAGGAAGCTAGGAGTCGCACATGTGCAGTAAGTACTGCTAGCTAGTCTGTTGGGCCATGCTATCACTTCCAGGTCTTCTTGTTCTTTACACTGAAGATGGTTCTTAATGACCTTGGTTGTATGTTTGGGGTCGTTGTCCTGCTGCAGAATAAATTTGGGGCCAATCGTACGCCTCCCTGATGGTATTTCATGATGGATAAGTATCTGCCTGTATTTCTCAGCAGTGAGGACACCATGAATCCTGACCAAATCTCCAACTCCATTTGCAGAAATGCAAAGCCCCAAACTTGCAAGGAACCTCCACCATGCTTCACTGTTGCCTGCAGACACTCATTATTGTACCGCTCTACAGCCCTTCGGCAAACAACTTGCCTTCTGCTACAGCCAAATATTTAATGACTCATCAGTCCAGAGCACCTGCTGCCATTTTTCTGCAACCCAGTTCCTATGTTTTTGTGCATAGTTGAGTCTCTTGGCCTTTTTTCCATGTCGGAGGTATGGCTTTTTGGCTGCAACTCTTCCATGAAGACCACTTCTGGCCAGACTTCTCCGGACAGTAGATGGGTGTACCTGGGTCCCACTGGTTTCTGCCAGTTCTGAGCTGATGGAACTGCTGGACATCTTCCGATTTTGAAGGGAAATAAGCTTGATATGTTTTTCATCTGCTGCACTAAGTTTCCTTGGCCAACCACTGCATCTACAATCCTCAACGTTGCCCGTTTCTTTGTGCTTTTTCAAAAGAGCTTGAACAGCACATCTTGAAACACCAGTCTGCTTTGAAATATTTGTCTGGGAGAGACCTTGCTGATGCAGTATAACTACCTATATACTACAATTGGTTGATCATACACCGGACTATAATCCTACAAAATCCCTGAGTTTTTGCCAGTACCTATAAGAATTGATGCTGGTTTGAAGGCAAAGGGTAGTAACACCAAATATTTGTGATTTAGATTTTTCTTTTGTTCGCTCACTTTAGAATTTGTAAATTGATAAAAATAAAATCTATATTTTTGATAGCATTCTTAGTTTACAGCATTTTTTCACACCTGCCTAAGACTTTTGCACAGTACTGTATTTAAAAAACAGTTACTGTCGAGCCCTGCATGTGTGAAAGCCCCCTTTTTTAGAAAGAACCTTTTAGCGTAATCTATGGGAAAATTACTTTGTGCTTTTTTAGATTATTTAATGACCGCATGCGAAGAAGGTTGGGCCGACTTTTCTCATTGTGACGATAGTAAAGGAGAACGTTGACAATGTTGTCTTTGACACAAAGGGCTAGATTTACTAACACTAGCGCAGTTTGCGCTGCATCTGTTAATGCGAGTTCGGTAATGGCGCACGCTATGCTTCCACATTTTGCGTAGTATTTATCAACCCTGACACCCATCAGGCATTCAGCGTCTTTCTCCGCCCACTATACCGTAAATTGCGCTGTAGCGAAGCGGTACTTGTGCTATGATATGGCTGAGTGCAGACTGCGATATTCCCACTGCTGATGCTATGACTGTTTGAAATGATCTTGATGCCAATATTTGTAATGTAGCGAGGAGTTTAACAACTGCTGGAATGGAATGTGAACGCTGAGTGGGAGATTCAATGTCATCTTTGATTTCTTCCAGTAACTCTAATATATTGCATGGCTGCTTGATCTGTAACGCTAAATGATGTTGTGTTCACTGACAAAGTGTGATTCTTATGTTAATAACATTTTCAGCCTCGCCTATGTCTTCGTCTTGCTCAAATTACTGTTGCCATTTCAACAGCGGCATAAAGGTCTACGAGGAAACTCGATTGCGGCTGGTTTAGACCTGCTTTTAAGAGGCGGAGAATTTCCCCCGCAGAATAGAGATGCGCTCTTACTGACAGTCTTTATAAATACCACGGAATATATAATTAGGCGCACTTTGCGCTTATCCTCCCACCTTTTTGGGTGGAACTCCCACTTTCCCCACGACCCTCCCACGAACGCATATTGAAAGCGCAACTTGTCTCTTCTCGCTCATGTGGCAGACAATCTGCGATTTTACCCAAGTGCGCCCTGTTTGTAAATAGCCCACATCGGTTACGTCCGTCTTTGCGACCAATTAGCGCCTGGAAACAGGCGCAAACTGCTTGATAAATCTAGCCCAAAGTGTGTCAAGGAGTGTCAAAGTGCTGCAGAGAAAGGGCCCGGTTCCTTCACTGCTATTACTGTGCCATTTACCCAGCCTGATGGTGCTGACACGGTGATTATTTCGAGCCACGGCATCAATGGCTCTTGGTAATACGGTCATCAGGAGTCACTCACTCAAGAATAATCTCCTCCTGATCAATGTTTCTAAACCTCTACCATGCTTACATGCCAACAGCATCTGTATTCAAACTCTTATAGTACAGGGGCCAACCCTGTCTCCTACAAAATACATTCATATTCAACAATCTGCTGACTAAAAAGCATGATCTAAAGCTCTAGGAAAAAAAAGCTATTAAGTCCACCTCCATTTTAGTGTTTGTATCACATGTTCCACGTGTTATTCGGTTTGGTATACCAAAATTGCCAAAAATATAAGCAGTGGGTCAAATGACTAAGTGTAACGTGAAAGAGTTTCTTTGTAGTGATAAACCCACAGAAAATGACGTCAACCAAGCAGATCCCTCAGCTCTACAGAGGTTTTTACCGTGTTTCAGCTTATTGTTGTGGTTTCACGGGCACACAACTTTAGTGTTTTCTGTTCTGAATGAATGCCAATAATGACCCATGTCTGATGGGTGGGTAAATAAGCAATTGTTTGCTTACATGTTTGCCATAATGGTGAAACTACAGTGTTTTCAGCTTCTTCAATAAATAAGTAATTTCTGGAGCCCCACTGCTAGCATTGTATGATAGTAAATGAAAGATATTTGGAGGCAGAGTTACATGGGAAAAACAGAAGTTAAATAACAAATTGCAATAAGCACAAGAGCATCAATTAACTTTTTTTTATTATTGCGTTCATTACAATGTCTCTCTATGTCCACAATGTTTCCTTTCTCTCTCTTCTGCCTTCCTTCCTTTTCTCAGACTCCAGTCAGCAGATTTACAACCCTCCATATTTCTGTATATCAGGACATCCTCTGTTGCAAAGCAGTTGAGTGCGGTTTCCCAGAGGAACATCTCCTCCTGATCAGCTGCTCCATATATAACCTCTTTGCCATTGTGCTACTGGCTGTAGATTGTCAGTCCTCCTCCTCCTGCTCTGATGTTTAATTACTCCGACCATTTGTTATCTGAACTCTAGAAAACTACCAGAACAGAGTGTCCATACAACCTCTGATCTCTGCCTGCTTCTTGGCATTAAAGTGTTTTTTACCCTACACCTCCCTGTATTTAGTAATCTGAAGAGGATTTTTTCTGCCAGAGGGGTTATGTTTATTTTACTGGGCAGCTTCGCTGTATCTGCCTCCACCTACATGGATGCATGTAGGGAGAGAGTTTTTTACTCATTTGTAAAACTATTAGCAGCAAGTGACCAACCATGTGTGTCTAACCATCTTCGAACAACAGAGGCAGAGAGTTGAAATATAACCTCAGCAGACTCAGGACTCCCATTGAGGCAACACAGAGTTGTAAATGAATAGATAATCAGTGTAGGGCTCTGGATGTATTATGAGATTGTGCACGTGACATGACTACATGTCAGCATCTGAAAGCAATCGGATGAAGCAATTTGAGATGGGAATTAGTCAAACGTACATTTTCCTTCTCGCTGACTAATTTGTTCATTTCTCAGATCAACGTGAGAGCAAAGACTTGCTGAGTAGGTGGACGATATGTATGACCTCAATTTCCCACTGAGTTAAAAGGTATACACAAGCTCCTCACTGGTTGTTCTCTGCTATGAGCGGAGTCATGGTATGACATGGAGATGACAACGTCGGTTGGTCCAGAATGAAATATCTCCATAAATATTGGATTGCCAGGACGTTTTGTACAGACATTCTTGGTCCCCAGAGGATGGATTCTAATGACTTTGGTGATCCCTGGACTTTTCATCTAGTGCCACCACCAGGTTGACATCTTTTGTAAAATTTTAGTGGCTTAGTAGGTTAAATTGTCACCGGGATGCAGAGTTAGAGTTCAGTAGATTGACAGCCCCAGGAAAGAAGCTTCCTCTGAACCTGCTGGTACGGGTGCAAAGAGACCTGAGACGCCTCCCGGATGGGAGTGGGGTGAATAGTCTGTGGTTGGGTTGAGAACAGTCCTTGATGATGCTGCGCGCCTTATGCAACCATCGCTTGCCCTGGATGGTCTCAATGGAGGGGAGTGAGGAACCGGTGATGCATTGGGCAGTTTTCACCACCCTCTGCAGTGCTTTCCGGTCTTGAGTCTACATCAGGGTAGAGGTGTTGAGAGTCCAAGAGAGGTCCTCAGAGATGTGAACACCCAGAAACTTGAAGCTGGTGACACACTCCACCTCCGTCCCGTTGAGTGTGTGCCAGCTTTTAGACTTCCTTAAGTCCACAATGAGCTCTTTGGTCTCCGTGGTGTTGAGAATCAGGTTGTTGTCAGTGCACCACAAGGATAGGTGCTGGACCTCCGCCCTGTAGGCCGTCTCATCGTTGCTGATGAGACCGATCACCGTAGTGTCGTCTGCAAACTTTACAATGGTGTTAGAGCCATGTACAGGTGTGCAGTCGTAGGTGAAGAGGGAGTAAAGGAGAGGGTTCAGCACACATCCCTGTGGTACACCGGTGTTCAGGGGGATTGTTGAGGAGGTGTGATTATCTAACTTAACAGACTTACTAAATCTAACAGACTTAGTAAGTCTTGTAGTCAGATATGCATCTCTCATACATGTATATCTGAATAACAACGCTCTATTTATTAACATGTTTTCATGAGTGTATCATTATTTGGATGCTTACAACTGAGAGGCTGCATGCATAGCTCCAACAATAAGTCTATTGTGAACTCAACAATACACTGAAGACGGTTTACAGGTCAGTTAATACTGGCAAATCCAAGCTAGATTTCTTTTTCTTTTTTTTATGTTGATTGGCTTTTCCTGGTTATAGTAAACAGAATACACTATTTTCATGTGCCAACCCATAAACGCAATATTTGAATGCCTCAAATGTATACTTTGCATGTAAATGCACTCAGTAAATGCTTTGCTGTTGCATAGAAATTAGCCATTTAAAGATATCTCAGTATTTGTTTTACATTAGTGAGGATGGTTAGGCAAACACATTGCATCATGAAAAGGTTTTTTGGTGATCTGTCTGTGATGATTGTCTGATGACATACCATGAGCTTTATGAGAATGAAAGCTGTACTGTACAGTATGACCAGTGTGCAAATGGAGGCTTGCATGTGAGTTTTTCAACCTAGTTTGTAATGCCCAGAATATTATCTATTTTATCTTTAATTTTGAGGTGATGATGGGAGAGCAAATGAGTGAGTGTAATTTACACGTTGAGCGTAGTAAGTGCTTTCAGAACCATTAAGTTTAAGCCTCAGAGAATCACAGTAAAATAGTTTTCCATTGGCTGAATCATTTGCTTTCTTTTAGTTACAGTGTAATCAATCTGACACATTTGGAGGTTAGAGAGCCAACACACTGACACAAAACTAACTGCTTATGCCCAGTGATGATAGTGATGTCTACTTAATCTGTAATCAATATCACAGCACTACTTGACTGTGACATATCTGTTTAGCTATGCATGAAATTACCCTGATTATGAGATTAATAGCTGAGATTCATTATTGTTTGGGTTTGCATTCATGAAGTGAAGAAAATAATTCAAACTCATCTGCAAACATATTTTATCTTTTTTTTTTTTTTCTTCAATGTCACAGTTCTCTGTAGGGGTCCAGGTGATAATGGCAAGGTTACAGCACAAATACAGTTTAAATATTTTGTCCACCAAATTGCATTTTTCAAAGTGTCATGTGCCAACAGAAGAAACGTTTAGCTTTCTAAAGAGATTTCGATTCATGACACAAAGGTCGATGCTTCATTAATTTAGCATTTCACAATAAACTTCAACTTTAATGAAAAACCAAACAAAGGGGCAGATACATTTGCATTTAAATCATTAGCATTTAAAAAACAAAAGTGTCACAGACGTTATGATCCAGTTAAATTGTCAACAACAATTAGAATATTAATTTGAAAGAAGTAGGGTTAAAGGAAGGATTGAATAAAAAGTGATTTACTGGTGACGATATGTGAGGTTTCGGCTGCTCTTTCCTCTGCTTTGCTATCTTTAAGAAGTGCATTAGTACAACATTTAAAAAAAAACAACTGTACAAATAATTATTAAGTTTGATCGCAAATACAAAAAAGTAATCTGACTGTAGTATGGAGTATGAAATTCACTTTTTAATCTATAGGAATTCCTGACTGTATTGGACATCAGCATGAATAAATATCTATTGATGCCTTTAAGGTTAACTTATTTTTTTCACATACAGCAAAATTAGTATGTTTACCCTTATGACATACTGTGAAGTTGGAGAGGGAGTGCTTTGGTTTTCCTTCTAATATTCACTGTTCAGGAAATATAGACAATATAAATAAAGATAAGACTGCGTGCTGCGTACGGTAAAACAAGTAAAGTACAGAGAAAATCTCTGAGGTAACATTGATCATAAATAGGCTGTAAACATGTACTCAATATGCATGTAAAACACACAAAATCTGTTAAAAAAAATGTTGATGCTGCATCTGATTAAAAGATCCTGCAGTGTTTGTTGGTGTCCACAAACTAAATGATGTGTGACTCAGTTTAGACCAAATACAAGCTGCTTGAACTTCAGCCTCCTGTGAGCTACAAACCCAGAGGAATATCAGGCGTGTATCATTATGTGTAACACACGGTGTGAAATGAGAACTCGGGGGCAATTAACCTTTTCTAATTTTTGCCCCATTACATTGGTAGCCGTCTGCGCTCAAATACCTAAAGGGAGCGTTGTAGCATCCAAAGCTAAATAACAGGCACTAGACCCAAAAAAGAAAACAGCTATGCACACTGTTATGCTGTTAATTTTAAATATTCACAGGAGCTCAAAAGACTCTAAAATCCCTTCTCTGATGATCCCCAAAGCAATACCCACCATGATCTTACCTTACATAAAAAGGATCAGAATGATCAAGTGTTGGATTGCTACTTTGTATCAGCAGATACTGCAATAGCTGTCACATTTTGGCCACTCTGTTCCTAGCCACATCCCCAAACCCATTCATTGCCATTCTCTACCTGTCCACCAGATGCCCTCTGACTTTTTTGGCTGTCCCAGTCGCCTCACTCCCACATTGGTTGCTTCATGTCTTGCTTTTTAGCCTCTGAACTCTGCAACCTGAACTCTGTTATCTGAAACTGGACCTCTACCTGAACCCTGCCTATCTACCAGAACTTTTCCCTGCCCTATTCCTGCTATCCTGTGGAACTAATTACTTGTGTTTGGACTTGCCAGTAAGCTTATATCACACCTTAAATAAATCCCTAAATGGCTCCTGTCTGTTCAATTGTCTTCATTTGGGTCCAATTCCTTGTGCCTAGCACCCACCTGCGTGACAATAACAGGCACACCTCTGGTTTTATGAATTTATAAAATACATTTTAATAGGATGAGGCGCAATTACCCTGAGGAGAATTTAAAAGGGTTTTAACCTGAAAAGTAAAACAGGAAATATATTGTTCATCATCATAATCGTCATCAGAGGTGAGCATGTCACATATTAACAATGATTCTTGAGCAGACAATTATTTGCATTGATTTAATTGTAATCTGTCATTATGCAGGCATATAGCACAGTGTTTGAGCGGTCATACTTACAAGCCACAAATTACGGCTTTCACCGGAGTCTTTTACAAGCCTCACAACTATAAATCCTGTGTGTGACAACTTAATACAGCTGTGCTCTCAAACACAGAGATTTACACAAAGGATAGAAGTTAATAGAGTTCTGAAACTCTGTCATGTCTAGGTCTGTTAGGAGTGGAAGATAAATAACTGACTCAATAAATCAACTGATTAAAAAAAATAACCTAGAGAGAGCCACAGGTTTACATCTTAAAGCTGCTATACAATAAAATATACTAAAGATATACTGTGTGATTGGCTGTAGACACACACTCACACACAAATGGATAAATTACAGACATGTTTTACCAAACTGATGAACAGGAGGTGGGGCAACTACAACCTTCATGTGACTGATTGATGTGAACGGATGCAGAACAGTTGCATTGCATTTATGAGTGCTGCTTCAACTTATTTAAGGGCTTATAGGAGAACAACTTTGTGCTGCTTAAAATGTAATTCATATGGCTTGATGGGCCTTGTGGTGAATACTTAAAAAAAAGGAGCCAATTTATGATATACGCGTCATTACCCTCAAAGGGATACAAATGTGCAATAAGTCACACACACTGGTATTAAGACTGCCTAAATAATTAGAACAGAATCACATTGGCAGGATGCCTAGCTGCACATTCACAGCAGATAATAGCTGCGGACTTATGGAGTTATATGATGAACATGCTGCAATCAAATGTCAACAGTGCAGCGTTCAGTGCAGACAAAAATATACCAATAAAATGTAGATGATTACTGTGGGGATTGAAGACATAAGCATTTTCCACCTGATGGACTCAAACTGTGGTTTATCATGAGGCAATGTATTATGTTAATCACTGCTTTGCTTCTGCTTTGATGCATTTGCAGATGTTAAATAAACCCTCTGCTGAGTGTTTATAAATACACACAATAACTCTAAAAGAACAGCCAAACTGCTCTCTCTGATGCCGTCTCCTGGTACCCTGACCTCGGAGATGAACTTCTAGGCCAACAACAAACAAAAGTATTTGACATTCAAATAGCTTCTTTTGACTAACTTAAGTCTTCCATTTGAAGTGACATAAAACAGGGGAAACTGCTAGTTCACCTGCTTGATGATTATCATCAAGATGATTATCAGAGTATTGCTCTTAATTAATTTTTGACCAAAATTGGTACTGTGGGGACTAGCCTGATTATTATATAGAATTGCCATTTTGTTTAACTTCATTGTGTTAATGTTACCCAGTTTCTTGTTTGGAGGGAAGGTTTATTTGATTTGTTTTGGTTTTGTTTTGCCATAACCAATCTGTAGTAGCCCAAGTGACATTTGATACTGATTCACAGGGAACAATTGCCAAGAGCAGTAACTTAAACCTACAATAACTGATTTTCTGCCTTAAGGCTGAATCAACAAGATCACATTCAAAAGAAGCTTTTCACTCACTTTCATGGTTCAGTACTTCAGGTGGTGATGTATGCAGGCCTTAACAGCCTGACAAGACCATTTAAAGCTTCAGAGTTTTGTATAAAACTTTTTTTTTTAACTTTGCTTATCTTTGTAGAGTTGTGTAATGATCATCCCCAGTACCACCCCTGGTCTGTCGACCACAGTTAATGGTAACTGTAACCTCATGTAGTAGCCCTAATTCGTATCACTGGTACCTCACTGAAGTTGCACAGAGAAAAGCAGCCTCCCAGGCAGAGAAACCCACAGAGGCGTGAAAAGGGATGGAGACCACCATGGCTGACTTCACACAGTTGAATGGTGACAGGCGTAATGAGTAGGAGCACACACAAGGTTGGTGGGGATTGAGTTGACAGATTGCCTCCAGACTTAGACAGAAAGCAAGAAAATACACTTTCCACGTCTTCCATCTCATCGCTGGGAGATTAAAGAAGGACTCAGGAAACACAATCAACGGCTTTCTGACAGGAATAAGAGGGAGGTATAAAAAAAGAGGACAAAAACCGCTGATCCCTTTCATATAGAAAATCCAAAACACATGGCGATCACTCAGAAGAAGGCTCCCTGTCCGACTGTTTGCAGTGAGGATTTTAAGAGAAAAAAATTTGGAAATGGTAACAAACACATCAGTGTTGGTGAGGTGCTAGTCTCACTTTGCCAGACCATCCACACACTGGAGCGGAGGAGGGTCTGGCTACTCCACACAGCATTCCGGGATGGGAGAAAAACGTGCTCTGGTTAATTGGAGTTTCTTTAAACCAATCACAATCGTCATGGGCGGCGCTAAGCTCTGCATGGAGCTGCTGTAAAATAGTCGTGCGAGAGAAAGCTCAGTTTGAACAGAGTCTAGCTAGCTGTCTCAATTTACCCTGCTGAGATCTGAGGAGCAGTCTACCATAGTCCTCATAAATCCACCAGAGTTCAAAGTTCCAACACAAAGAAAGCGGAAGGAAATGGACATGCATGCATCCGGCGGAATTTCCTGCAGCACCGGAGCAATCCTGGAAGTGGAACGTCATTGATATAGACTAGTGAGGCGCTGATTGGGGAACGTTACTGACAGAAAGTCAATAAAGTGAGTGGACTGGGCTGGAGATTATGTGATCACTCTACTCTGAAACTCCTAAATTTATACTACAATTCCTCCAAATGTACTTTAAACCTTGATCTAAGTCAACTCCTTCTTGGACCCAGCAGAATAAATACAACCTAAGTGTAATGGTGGTGTACGCGGTCACAGGTGGAAGAACAAAGTTACACAGAGATTCCGCTACTGCCGCCAACCCGGCTTTGCTTTTTTACATTAATCCAAACGGTGCCGGCATAATGATTCCCTAGTGCGTGATTTTAGATTAGATTAGGCATTTTGAAAGCAAAAGAGGTGTGACGTGTAACCCAACAGCATCACAGTCTCATCTCATCTCAATGGCGAAACAACTCTGACCTCCCCATTCCGTGTTGGTACTATTTTTCTTATACAGAACGGCGAGGTGACATAACTATGCAACTTTCCCACCTTGAACAGGTTGTGTGAAAGGGGCTTAACATTTGGCAACAGGAGATCATTGCAAGTTTGTCTACTTTTTATCAGCCAAAAGGCATTTCTTTTCTTTCTTTATTTTCCCACCCCAAGCACATATTGGCTCATTAGAGTAAATGTTTTAGCTACTGTCCTATACAGCTGCACAGTCGCATTTATTTGCCCTATAATATCAGCCTGAGCCTGAAAACGATGTCACTTACTGTACCTGTGGTTTTTCACAAACAAATTAGACTATGTATTTTATTTAGAACGTTTATACTGCTCCTGCATGTTTGTTTCCTTTTTCAGTAATAATAACGTTTGTCTGTTAGTGTTATGCGTATATGTTATTCTGTGACAAATCCATAATAAGTGTTGGAGCAACAGTCATTACGCACCTGGTGTTTTTTCATTTAAACTGTGATTCATTATTTCTGCACCACGCGTCATGAATAGTTGCCGTCTCCTCTAAATGACGCTGGAGGGAGCGAGGATGTTCGTTTGGTCAAGTAAATTCCTTGCATCCCTGCTGGGAGGACCAAATGAAAAGCACCCAGAATGTGTCCTCGTGACATTAAGGAAGTGTTCACACAAACGACACAGCCTCTCATTCCTTCAATTCAATGATCATCTGGCAAGGTGCTGCATTAGCATGCATTCATGGTAGATTTTGTAACATGAAGGGTGTATTGCTAGCCTGGGTAAACCCTGACGAACTTCCGGCAACTTTGATATTTGCTCTGCAAGTCAGTCTGGCAAAGAGCCCATTCAAACCATAGACAGTATATATAAGAATGGACCAACAGATCCAGTTGCTCTGGACGGAGACCAGTGAAGGCTATTACAAGCACTTTTCCGGTGATCGCCAGCTTTACTGCGCAGCCTCCAACTGAGAGACACAACGTAAATGTGACGTGAGCTACGTGTCTGAAAGTTGTAAGTCTTCTGGTAGCTGTGCCAAGAGAAATCTCAATCATTCCCAATCTTACAGAGACGGAGAGTGTAGGTTTATGCAAGGAGATAACATGGGCACAGGCTAATTATTGCTAACTAAAATGCTAGTTAACATCAGTAATTAAACCTAAACAGCTCATGTAAGTCGAAACTGCCTGCGAGTTTATCCTCTACTATACGGTAATTCCTCTATGTGACACAATCGTTAGCCTATTTTTATAAAAACGTCTGCTACGGAGCCATAATGTGAGATACAAGGTAATGGAGCCTTTTATACATTGTCGTGTTTCTTTAGAACTAAACAATGGACAAATAGTCTTTAAACGCTTCAGATGTAAAGTCATTTGCTGTCAAAGTGACATCAAAATGAATGCTAGTCAGTGGAATGCTAACGGGAGATGATGGCTTTGTAGCATCAAAATGGCGCCATAGATGGTTCGAGTTCTGAAGCGAAGCTTACCCCCTTGATTCAAACCAATTTCCAATGTCCTCAAAATCGAGGCACCAATCACAACCATTGAGGCGGGCTTTACGCAACTACAATAGTGCAGCGACGGCGAGCAGCATTTTGTTTACATTCAACATGACTGCTACCGAAGCGCAGCGTCACCCAGATCGTTGGTCTGATTGGTTGGACTATCCAATGCGCCCAGAGGCATTTGAGCGGCGTCCGTTGGTGACGCCCCCTTTGGAAATGAACTGTCAATGAACCTTTCCCAGACCCATTCTCAGTTACAACTGAGAAGGGTTTAGTGTCAACCAGGCAAGTGTATTGCTGCTCTTCACTGGTGATCATCCTAACAGAGCAGAAAATTATTATTACCATGACAACTATGAATCTTGTCTCAGTGTTTGAAACCACTGGACAGTGTTTTGGAGTCTATTAAGCCTTCAAACCTATGGATCTGTCATCTCACCGGTGCCTGAAGCGGAACCCTTGTTAGACCCTATAGCATATTTTTGAATGCATTGTTGTTTTTTAATTTGAACATCTGGTACACCTAACACTGAAATGCTAGTACACCATCACTATTAAGTTAGTCAGACTTGCAGAGATTTATAACCACAGGCTTTCATCTAGATGGCATTGAGGAGTCAGTCGTTGCACTTTTGAATTGTATAGATGGCATCCTATTTATAAGCCAGACAAATCGGCTCCACTTTCCCAAAAACATATCATTCAACACCAAACATAATTCTGATGGATTGAAGCAAGCCCTCAGGGCCCACAAAAATGCTAGAATGAATAGCTGTGGATGTGGGGAGGGGCCCATAGACAATGCCTTTTTACAGGGTCCAGAATTTTGTGCTATGCCCCGGAGTACAGTATCCGCTTCTGGTCAGCAACTTCTGCCACCACATCAGAGGTGGGGTTAGATGTAGGGACATTGCAGTCCAATTCATCTCTGCAGCCTTGAGCAGTCTTCAGTATTGTAAGGGAGAGATAAAGAAAAGCCAACTGAGGCGTTAAGAGAAACACAGCCAGAAGAGCAGTTGGCCACCTGGAGAAGAGCTGAGGCCTGATAAAACCTTGGCTGCATCTGGGGGACGATTTTCTGAACAAACTACTGATGAAGTGTTGAGTGCAGAACAGACAGAAACAGTACATTTGTCCCCTCTGGAAACATAAAGCACTGCATGTGCTGTATGTGGAGGAGTGACATATAGTGGGTGAACATATACACCGCATATCTGCAGCTTCTGATGCATTATACTATACGCATGAGAAAATTAGAAATATGTGGAGGAGTTTGCCCTTTGCTCACCACTTGTCAAATATAGGAACATAAGCTGGAATTAAGCTACGTTATGTGAAGGTATGGGAATCTCTGGAGCTGTATAGGGCCATTTGTTCCCTTCTTTTCCAACTCTCAGACATGTTCTGATATAAGTGGAAATGAGGCAGCTACCTCTCTTCACCCTACGTCCCCAGGCCTGTCAGGAGAATGAGCCAGGGACAGCCACCAAGTTAACCACTGCTCCTCTCTCACTGCAGCTCCTATTACCACATGTTCACTGATATCAATAAAACATAGATGTTACATGACAGCTTCAATACTGAAAGCCCACGGATGGCTTTCAGGCATAATGTGTTCTATGATTGGTCCAAATGACTTGTAATGTCCTGGCTAATGCGGTGTACCTCACCATACACTCTGCCAATCAGGACTGGAGATTACATATCAGCATGGCCGATATTGTCTGAAATGAGCTTATCACATAAACAGTAGGCTATATATATTAGTAATGCCATAGCCTATATGACAGACAGAATGTCTGTTTGAGGTGATTTAGGAAGAGTATGACTCTACATATTTTGGCTACAGGGTGGAACAGACGGGTTTGTTTTTAGCCATTCTAATCGCGTAGCTCTGTGGATGGTAAAGAAAGAATGTATCCTAATAACTTTAGTGTTCCCCTGAATTTTCATCAAGTGCCACTAAAGTCAGGGTGTTATGGCATGAAAATGGGGATATTCCATCTGATGCTGTGTTGAAAGCTTTGTCCTTAATAAGGCAATCTTTGTGAGAGCATTTTTGTGAAGGAAAGAGTCACTTCTTTGAAGAAAAATTGACTGGTATGTTTTTATATTTAAATGGTTACTGTCAAGATGCCATCTCTGCTCTTTTACTGAGATATGGATCTCAAGTAACGGTAAGTGAGTGTGGGCTTAAAAATAACCACGTATATGGTTGAATAGCTTTCACAACAATCTTCTCCCTCTTTTAATAAAGTAGTTGCCATTTAATGCACATCAAAGTATAGGTAATCTTGGAGAGATTGAAAATAAAATGACCCTAATGCAGATTGCTGAAAAAGCCAGCAGCAGCAGATTGTCAGAGTAGTGTTTACTGCTTGCACTTTTTCATCTTAACATTTCATGCTATAGAAGCTAACAAGGTCTGTTTGAAGACTGGACAGGTTTGCAAAGAACTTCTTTTGGTTTAAAGAAAGTGTGTGAAGAGTATCACTAACCATGATAAAGACTTATTTTTGGGTGAAAAGGCAAAACGTGACAGTTATCATATCAGTCACCAACTAGGACTATAGTATTTCTAAGATAAACATTGTCAGAATCTCGATTCCTTCAGTTCACGCCGTTGTTTCGAGCTTTATGTCAAACCAAAATGAT
Source organism: Perca flavescens (assembly GCF_004354835.1). Classification (NCBI taxonomy): domain Eukaryota; kingdom Metazoa; phylum Chordata; class Actinopteri; order Perciformes; family Percidae; genus Perca; species Perca flavescens. The sequence continues at coordinate 17,809,466 of NC_041350.1, forward strand.
ATCTGCAGAAGGCAGTACCATTAAAGAGCGAGGGGAAGAGTGCAGCTCAAATAACATATTGTATAATTCATGTAGTGTCTGTACCCTCTCACCCTGCACAGTTTAATAATACATACACTTTTCCCACCATGGCGCCACTATAAAAAACATACAGTACAAGCACCTCAGAGCTTTCAAGTCAAAAGAGATTTAAATATATGTTGAATGTGAGAATGTGGCAACAGAGCAGCTTTTTCATCATTCTGTGGTCCTATAATCTATGCAACAGATGAACTGACACGTTTTGATTCAATCACAGGAAACTGTGATTGCTAAATCTACCACATGGTAAACTATTGTACCAACGAGATTATTTTAACAAATTAGATTTTTTATTTGTCGTGCCATTAAATTCAAGGTTCACAGAGATGAATCCTAATGACTTTAGGGATCCCCCTGACTTGTCCTATAATGATAGAATGGGCTTGAAATGTGTGGTTTCGAGTGAAATGTCTTGACAACTATTTGATAGATTGTGATGAAATTTGGTACAGACATTAATTTCCTTCCCAGGGTGAATTATAACAACTTTGGTAATAATCAGACTTTTCATCTGACACCATCAGGTCAACATTTGGAATTTCTCATACTGATACCTGCAAAACTAGCGACATTCCCATCAGCCTCAGCTGTACTCTGCTTATTAGAAAATGTTAGCATGCTTACACCCTAAACTAAGATGTTAAAGGAACACGCCGACTTATTGGGAATTTAGCTTATTCACCGTAACCCCCAGAGTTAGACAAGTTGATACATATCCTTCCCATCTCCGTGCGTGCTGTAATGCTGTCTGACGGCTCCAGCGGCATGAGGCCAGCACAGAACATGCAGGTAATGGTTCCAGTAATCATACTGCTCCGAATAAGTGACAAAATAACGCCAACATGTTCCTATTTACATGTTGTGATTTATAGAGTCACAGCGTGTACAAAAAACAACGTAACGTTATTTTGTCACTTTTGTCACAATTCGGAGCAGTAGGCTAGTTGGAACCAGTTACCTGAAGGATCTGTGCTGGGCTAAGTTAATGCTGGAACCGTCAGGCAGCCTTACAGCACGCACGGAGATGAGAAGGGTATGTATCAACTTGTCTTACTCTGGGGGTTACGGTGAATAAGCTAAATTCCCAATAAGTCGGCGTGTATCTAATCTTTACAGGTATTTTAAAGTGCTCATATTATGCTAATTTTCAGGTTCATGATTGTATTTAGAGGTTGTACCAGAATAGGTTTATGTGGTTTAATTTTCAAAAAACACTATTTTTGTTGTACTGCACATTGTTTCAGCTCCTCTTTTCACCCTGTGTTTTGAGCTCTGTTTTAGCTACAGAGTGAGCCATCTCACTTCTGTTCCATCTTTGTTGGGAGTCGCACATGCGCAGTACCTAGGTGAGCATGCTAGCTAGCTACAATAGAGCTGTTTGGAGCAGTTTGTGAACGGTGTTTTCTGTTGGAGATGGTAAAGTCCCTTTGGGGTGGACTTTGGGCTTTTTCACTTTTTAAACCTATAATGTGCACAAAAAAAGCTATATAACACAATAAAGGAAAGGGAAAAAGCCAAAAAGCATAATATGAGCACTTTAAGTGGAGTATAGGGTGACAAGTTATTCATTATATTGATTTAAGCACAAGATAAAACATAACACTATGATGTTATTCGTGAGAGAGGACAGATTATGTAAAACAGAAACTGAAGAATGACCTTGGTCTCACACACACTGCTGTTATCTATTGTATGATGTATTCAGCATCCTCTTCATCACCATGGAAAGGTCTTAACCACGTACAGTACACCTGCTCTTCAAAAAAAACTGTAACACTCTATTTCTTAGATGGATCAATATCAGGATGCGTTTTTGAGATGTCACATTGCATCTTTCCTTCTAAGGGAATGCAGGCATGTTGACATATCAAATTATTTATAGATGACTACAGGCAATAAAGAAGAAAAAAATAAATTTTAAATTCAAAGATATGATTTAATATATAACTAACAGAAATAAATTGTGATACCAATCTGTGGTAACCTATGGAGATGTATTTTGTAGAAATTAATTTGTAGCCCTCTTCTTATTTACCGCCTAGGCACATTTTTGAAGCAGTGTCTGTGTTGATTTGAATTTTAAATGTTATCTTATGAAAATAGCCTTTAATAATGACTTATCTCTGTGAGTGATAGTAATGTGGTATTCTAGGAGCATTGAAGGGTTTGGGTTACTCAGCTCTCAAGGCTTAATCTCCTTACACTCCCATACTGACTGATTTATGACCACTGTGTAATTTCCGCTGGCTGAGGAACCCAAGAAGAAGCAAACTTAAAGATGCATGTGAACTACTCTGGATTACCCTACCTGTGAATCCACTTATCCAGTGGGATGAGTCCACTAACATAATGACGGCTACGCTTTTTTGTTTGAAGAGGGGAAAAAGACACAAGATTATTGTCCTCATGATTTATGAGAGGCAGACAGAAAGGGACACATTTAGTTGTCTGAAGTATAAGGTAAACAACCAAGATTTTTATATTAACAATGGCAAATTAGCCTACTAAATATAATGTGAAATCAGTTCCTTGTGAGAGAAAAATCATCCAACTGAGTTCCCCTCAGCTCCATGAAGAGTTTCGGCATCTTTAACTTTATTGTTTTGGTTTTATGGCCCACAACAACTTGATGGTTGGGGTTTATTCTAACCACTCTCATAGCGTTGTATAGCAAGTACTTTTGGAGCCTGCAAATCCTTGGGTGCGTTGCAAACATGGGCACCACTTCAGTTGTTCAAGAGTAAGAAATTTGCTCGAACTGTCCCTTCCAGCTTATTTTAAAAATGCAAACGGAGAGATATGTGGGGGAGTGAACAACCAGCTATGAGCAGATTTAGTCAGGCTCCGTTTCTCTGCCATACAGACGGGGAGTCTGATGGTGCTTTTCCAGGTGCACATATCCCTTTGAGAGTTTCTATGGATACCTGTGGCCTGGTACTTCTGAAGGCTTTGATCAGTTTTTGTCAGGTAGTCCACTTGGAGGTGAATATGTATAAAAACATTCCTTGAGTTGTGAAGAAATGGAGAATTATAAACTTGAACATCTATAGTTCCATGTCAAATGAACAAACTCCATTTGATAATGAAGACTGTGTGATGTTGCCAAAAGCACCAGAACAATCGAGTAAGTAGACCTTGAACTGAGACAGTCAACGGCTTTTTCAAAGGTTGTAATTTATTATACTAGTTATTTTAGAGCAGCATCCAAGGAATTGGGTATAACACACCCCACACCTCTGTACATTACTAACATGACCGAAAGTGTATCTATTAATAAAACCCTCTAGGTACCTGTAAAGGAAAAATCTTTATTCAAATATGTATTCAAAGGTGAAAACAAGCACATTAAATCTGCACCTAAATCAAAACCACTTGCAGCAATTCCCTTCAGATAACTGGTGCTTTCTGAAGGCTACCACTAAGGCTGCTGTCCAGTAGCGGAGTGGCAATCGGGAGAGTCGGGACTTTTCCCGGTGGGCCGTAGTGTTTCGAGGCCGCGAGGGCTGGTCTGATAATAGTTATACATTGTAAGTTCTTAGCAACACCATCCGGCGGCCTGATGTGCGGCCGCTGCCTGCTGGTCAAACTGTGCAGCCTCTGTGTAACCCGTACGGCGGGCCGCAGCAGTCTCTTATTTCAATACAAACACAGGCTAATCAGAAAGCACTAATGAAGTGCAGGTCACAACCATGTCTAGGATTTTCAGAAATATAGGGGGATCAGTGAGCGGCCCCTCCCCAAATGGCAAAGCCCTGGCACGGCCTATGACGTAAAGCCATTGAGCACCTCATTTTTATCTTGTCACGTTTGGAAGTCTATCGGTAACCTCTATTGCATGGTGTTGCCAAATGGCAACACATTTTTTTTTCTTTGTTTTTTTTCACAATAAACAATATAAAATGCATTGTTTTCTGTTCAATTGTGTGAATGGGTCTTTTTTTTTCATATATTTGATGACATCACCTAACCAGGAAATCCTCTTTGCCTTGCCCCTTTTCTGCACTTGTGCCACAATGAAGCTCACGTCCCAGTATCAGCCAAAAAAAGTTTTCTTTTTGTTTTTAGAAGCATTTCTTTGAAGAAAAAAAAATTCAACGGTTATTTGGGGCAAGTAAATTTGCTTTCAATTTTCATCATTTCAACCAGTTAAAATGCAATATTGTTTCTGTAAAAGGATCAAATTAATTTGTTGCCATATGGCAACATTATGCAAATATTGAAGTGAAATGTGTCTATTCAACCTAATTGAGTTACATAACTTTAGACTACTCTGACACTATGTTTGCAATTATTTATATTTCAAAAGGAAAACATATTACATTTATATTATGTTATTCTAGCCATTTTGTAATTAATATATTATCTGAGTTATTAATTACACACGAAAAATTCATTGCTTGTGTGTGTATATAACAGTCTTATTACAGTGTTATTAATAATCATTGCAAACTACAGTTAAAACTAAACTAATGTCACTGTAAACACATTGGGCTATACATTTTAATAAATATAAGTTGAATTTGTTTGGTATTTTTTTCAACAAAAGCATGTTTTAAAGAAATAATGGATTTTTTGGCACTTTCCACGATTGTGCGTTATTGCCATATGGCAACAAATTACCATCTACCCCCCCCTTCAATTTTTTACATTTGCATTATTTAAGCAACCTGGAGTTATAAAAACACATCAAGACATTTTTACCATGTTTAAAAAATAATTCATGCAATAGAGAGTTCAGACAGTGTGTGAGTCTAATGATGGAAAGCCAAAAAAGAAAAGGGGAAAGTGGCGCTGAAAAGGTCAGACTCAAAAGGAAAAAAAGGGATCATTGTGCTGTGTTGTTCATTCATTCACCGGACCGTCCGAAACCCTGGAATCAGCGGCGTTTCTAGGACTTGAGTAGATTCAGGGCTTAGCCCGGACCCATTTAAATGAACTGAATGCTATGCAAAACAGCGAATGGCTTGCCCAGCTTTGTTAATAACCAGTGTATGTTCATTTTAGCTGCCCAGTTTGTAGTTGTTATTTAGATGGTACCACTATTTGGCCTAATCATAACTGGCCTGGCAACCCAAAGGCCAAGGTTTTGTTTCCAGATTTGTGTGGTGACTTATGATGCCGGGGGTCTGGGGTGAATTTTTTTACCATTAAGCACTTCATTTCCTGCATTCTGGTGAATTTGTATGCACCTATTTCTACCTTTTTCTGAATCAATTTATGCTGGAAATATCTTTATGTAAAGGGAAACAGATTATAATCCTAATATAAAAACATAATGGAATATATTGCAGTAAGGCTCTCAGGCATTCTGTATTGCGTTCATCTATTTATTCTCCTGTAGATCTGCTTTTCTAATTATATCTGAGTCAGCACACATGTATCTTAGGCATAATTTACTCTTCCCTTCTCTTTTGCATCTTTTGTTGAGGAAGTAACTTCCGTAAATGTGCATATGACAATTATTTACCTCAATGATACATTATTCATTTTAATTTATTAATAAACCCCTAGACTGTAATATTTCAGATGTGTTTGAGCAAGATTTTTGCTCATGTTCAAAACTTCAAAATATATCTGTGTTCTCTGAGATTGAGGAGTCGTGATAATTTGAGAAAAAAAGTTCTAATAGACTATTTATTACAAGAATAAAGTCACTATATTTCAGAAAATAATGTACCTGCACCATAGTCTGCTGTGCATTACGTGATTGCTCTGCTGATACGGTAGATCACAGACCTTCACAGACACAGAGTCCCCTTTTCAGGTCTCTGAATGAGACTTAGAGAAGTGGCTGTACGCTGCTCTACCTTGGAGGTGGAAAATCAAAAATACGGCCGAAATACACAGAGCTCAAACACGACACATCTGCCGCAGCATGTCGATAGCAGAGCACGTCCATTATAAAACTGAAGCTGCACAGACCAAGGTGTGCTGCTCATCTATTCTCTATTTTTACAGCAAGAGTGGACACTAAGCGACGCACAGGTCTGCTTCAGAGCTCCATGTGTTTGAGTCTGAACCATAGACTGTAAACGTCACGGGGACTTCAAACTAAATCATTAGTATTACCCTACTAAACGTTGTTTTGATGGTATCAATGTATTAGATTTGGCTTTAATTTCTCCAAAAATTACACCTTTCACAGCTTTCCTCACTTAGAGACGGTTGCTAGGTGATATCAACAAATACGGCATGATGGTCAGAGCCAGGTAGCTGCCCATTCTATTCGCTGGACAAACTGGACAAAGCTACAGTTCTACTATGAGTTCTAGCACAATGAAATAAGTAAACTTATGATTTTTGGGGTTTATATAGGCTATTGTCCGGTTTCATATTTGTCAGTCAACTTTTCAATACATTCACACTATGCTTTTCAAAACATTCGGGGCTGATGCCGCCTCTGCCTGGAATCTCAAATCAGGTCAGAGGACACTCAAATTAAAAAGGACTCTTCAGGGCGTGATGTTTTCAGCCTTTGTGGATTTGCTTCACATATAAAACATGTAATTACGTAGGTAATTTACACTTGAATATGGTGATGAAGAGGCTATTTGTTTGTAAGCTATTTTCAAGGGTTTGTGTGGATAATAACTTTGATTTGCATTCATTTCACGGTGAATGAGATGACAGCACTTTTACTTTGAACAGTGCATGTGCATATTCTCCCTGCAGCACAAATGTACAGAAAGTGGTAAATATTATAAAAGGAGGTGGTTTTGAGTGCACTGAAATGGCACACAGGGCAATTTTACTAGCACAGATAATTTGGAGGATGGTCCCTAAATAAGCTGCCTGTAATTACAGTGAAATCTAATCAGAGGTTACCTTCTGGCAGACCTACTGTATTACACCACTTCCAATATTTTAACAGATATCTCTTTGATCATTATTAAAAGCCTACTGTAATTGCTGCTCAGTCAACTGTTAACATTCAATTACTGATAATGATTTTTGCAGTCTCTCTCTCGACCATCATCCCTGGAAGAGCCCCACACGCAGATCTTTTTTTTTTTTGGAAAACAATCAAACTAAGAAAATGCAGATGGGCGGTTTTTCTCAGCTTAATACTGTGAAGAATTGACAATGCTCAATGAAAGCCAAAATGATCTGTATTTATTGAATCACACAACTCAAGTCCCAGAGAGCTGGCGAGTGGACAGGCTCTTATATAGTGACTCTCCCAACACAGAGTTCTATTGACATTTCTCAGTGGCTCCCGGCGGGGACATAGGCAGCAGAAACCATATCGACCTCATAAGACCGATAAAGGCAGGATCAAGGTCTCTGGGTATTGTACACGTGTTTGAATTCTGCTGAAAACTGGAAGATTTTCAGAAAGACATACTTAACAGGAGCGAGAGTCTTTGTTTTGACAAGCACAATAGAGCTGTATTACTACTGTGTATCCTGGTTCTTCCTGGTAGAGTATGGTTAAGAATAAATATCGCTCTGAGATTTAATGGTATTGTCACACCTGAGTAATGTTGCTTATTAGTAACCTTCCTAATACTATCGGATTTAGTTTTGTTGATCATAAAAATGATCTTGGTTGGTTTACAAAAGATACTACAGTTTAATCTCCTGTCTTGTGCCAACTTTTACTACTTTTAGGCATGTAGTTATTAAAAAATCTGAACCAAGTAGTTTTACTGATCAGAAAAACACTTGTATCAGTTGTCACCATGCCCAAGGTCTACTGTATGCAGTAGCTGGAGCTTTCAGTCATATCGCACAATCTAGCAGATGCAGTTTGCTCAGTTGCTGGGCAAACTGCATCTGCTGAGGAGGATTGTGTGATACAATCAAAAGCTCCAGAACAGCAATGAAATGGACCTTGTGGTGAGAATATTTTGTGAACTTTTTTTAGCATTTGAGTTGTTTTTGGAGCGTGCTGAAAAGGACAACTGGTCTAGTTATGAGCACTTGCAGTTTTTTTTATTTTTTATGATTAACTCCGGAGCTCCAGGTCTCAGTCAACTTCTAGTGATAATGTTGGGAGCCTTTAACTTGATATTGCATTCTATATGTGACATATACTGTATGCGTGCCAGAAGTGCCAGAAATTATTCATATGACTGTTATCTGCTTGCTAGTCTCACAAAGCAAGACCTATTTCCACAGTGCTGCATCAGCGCTGCAGTGCGGTCTAGCTAGCTACACCGCTTACCATTCTGGCATGGGGGGAAAAAAACCTCTGGCTTGTTTGCATTTCTTTAAAGCATTCACAATTGTCTCGGGTGGCGCGGATGCAGTGGCGGTGCATTTGCAAAATGGATAGCAGAAGGGTAGGAGAATGCTTGACAACTGACGCGTGAGAGACGCACCGCATGTCAATGTGCTTGGAAACTACTTGGTTATGGTGAAGGAAAGAAAGCAGTCATCGTTAAAAGTAACAAACATTGACTGGTGGTAGGAAAAGGGAAATCCTTTGTGGCTCTATAACAACATCTCACTGCTTCCACCTTTGGGAAATTATATGGGAAAATAAAAATATAGTATGTCCCAGCCATACTGGTTTGAATATGTTGTGCAAAACCTAAATAACTGGTTTAAATAGCCTATTAGATTTAGAGTTGCATGCTAATAATTTCTGAAAACATAAATTCGGCAGATAATCTAATAAGAGTTTTTGAAGCTGTCTAATTAACTCTGTTATCTAGCTTTGTAGAAATCCCCTCAGGTTCTCCTTTTTGTTTGCGCTCCAGCTTTTTAGAGATTTAAATTACAGCTCTTAATTTGACTTAAGTGCAAGATTCTGCAAAGATGTACAGTAACAGTGTTCATCTGCTGCATTGCATTTAGCTATCATTATACTGAATATGTTCAACAATAACTGAACATTACACACATGAAGGTTGATTGCAGGGCTGCTGTATTAGACTGCCTTCATTTTAGCTGGTTTTGCCCAATAAACTGGTAACTATAGATTGTGATGGATACTATAGCTTTACTTGTTTATTAAAAGGATCCCCATTAGCTGATGCTGTAGCAGACAGCTACTCTTCCTGGGGTCCAAGAAAGAGTAAGACTGGTTTTTACTCTGTTTACTTTGTAAACTTTGTGTTCTGAGGATCTTTTGCTACCACCATGACTCACTAGCTGCTCCATCTGGCATGGACGCCAACACACCTGCAGTCACAGTCGTTACTTTCTTTTTTATTTTATTTTTTTATTCTGTGATTCCAAATGTGAAATACGCTGCAGTCTCTAAATATTATGATCTGCTGTTGCAATAAATGTGGGTGTGAATGACTATCAACAAGAGGAGATGTGTTTAAGTTGGCTCTCTGTAATCTGAAAACGATAATAAGGGATAATTGTAGGAATGCTTGAGTTGAAACTGTTCGACACTGACAGGCATCAAACCTACTGGCACAGCATACTGCTGCTAACAAGCAGTGAGTGTAATTATTACAAATAGGGCCTAAGTGGATAACCTTTGATCTCACTGAATTAGTAATCAGGATCACGGAGCGAACGCACACCTGCCTGTGGCAGAGGAATTTGCCTTCCACAACCTGTCTCACTGATAACTGGAGGAATGGAGGAAGAGGGTTAAAACAGAAGGTGATAAATGAAGGGAGAGGAGGGCAGGTGTTGAGAGTCACATATAGGTACAAATAAAAGTCAGCATTAATGCATAAAAATGTGGTCTATTTTTCAGTCAGTAATTAAAATGTGGATGGCAACGTCTGCTTCTTCATATTCACCACTTTGGTCCAAACTGAAATATTTCAACAACTACTTTATGGATTGCTATGAAAGTTTGTACAGACATTCATGATCCCAAATGATATACATCCTAAAGACTTTGGTCATCCCCTTAGTTTTCCTCTAGTGCCACCATGAGGTTAACATTTCTGGTTTTGAGTAAAATATCTTGACAACTATAGTTTGCCATGAAGTTTGGTAAAAACACTGATGAATTGTACGTTGTGTTTACTGCTAATTAGCAAATGTTAGCATGCTAAAATGCTGAAATAAGATGCCTGCTCAACCCTGCCAAAGTGATCATGTTGCCTTGCTAGTGTATGCACTTAGCTCAAAGCTTTGCAGCCTCACAGTGCTGCTAGCATAGCTATAGACTCTTAGTCTTGTTTACTTAATGAAAAATACAGTAAAAAGCTGTTTTTAAACCAAAATAACTCTAAGGAATGCTGTCTTTACAGAAATTAGGCTGCTTACAGTATTTTGCAGCAAAAAGCACCAAACCAAATGACCAGTGATGTGCCCCACTGCGATTTTAAAAAAAAAGAAGAAAAAAAAACCCATCACAGCATGCAAAGCAGCTTGAAAATCACATTGCAGATTGCTCAAATACAACTGGCACCAAATAACATGTGTTATTACCTTATGAAGGCATTGGAAGGAGACAGTTTGATGGTTATATTGAACTAATTTTGCTCTAACTATTCTGGTGGCACTAAGTCTTACGCTTCAGGACAGCCCGTATAGTGGCGGAATGTTGGAAACATGGAGATGGCCAACGCACTGATGTGATGTGACACTTCAACCCTCTCCAGGGAGCCTTGATGCAGTGCAGGTAGAAAGGAGAAGAAGAAGGATTTACATGAAAAAAAGAAATCTAACAAAATGAAACAGAGTATAGGAGGACAAAAGAAAGAAATGAAGATTTAAAAAAACTGTAAGCACTGTGTGACAAGAAATAAACTGTGTTGAAATAGAGCTGTTCCCCATTCAGTCAATCTGTTAGTCAAATGTCAGCTGTGACATGAGGGAGTGAAAATTCACAGAGATGACTTTGAGACTTGACTTTGAGAAACAATATTTTGAACCCTGAATCTAATCTGATCCTGTTTATTCAAAGGTTTTGAATTAGAAAACATCAAGTTCAAGAAAGGAGTGATCCTATTCTGAATGAGTCAGAGACCTATCCCCTGCAGTAGGAGAGGATAAAACAATCTTTCTGCTTTTTACCCTGGATCCATGTGGCTCACTTCTTCCGAAATGATGTGGACCGAGACCAGAACTTAATTTGTGCCAGATTATGCCAAGACAGGATTTGGACCCTTCTCGATTGATACCAGTACCAACAACATTTTGTAGAATCTGGCACTTCCCCTGTTACTAATAAAATCTTTGAATAGATTTTCTAAAAATATAATTCTACATTTTAATTTCTAAATGAAGCACTGACTGGGACTAATCGTTTGGCTACTGTGGTCAGTAATACTTTTACAGCAAGTAAGGAAGCTTGAATTTACAATTATTACCACTTGTTCTCTACAGTATGGAACAACTTGATGGGAAATTTTAATGCAAATGTATATGTAAAGTTATGTAAATGTAATGTCCCTCTCCAGTCCCAAACCCTATTTGGAAGTCCTATGGACAGACTGCTAACAGATGCTCGCTAGCTGAGGCTTTATCATATAAATGAAGTCAATAAATGAAATCTTGCAGCAGGTGTTGGAATGCATTAAAAACAAATAGCTTATAATCATACCTGTAGCAGCAGTTACACGGCTCCATATAAACAGGCCTCTGCCCTGAATTCAGCCCCACTATTTTCGCAATACATAGGCTACATCAATACACAGATGCTTATTACTTTGGTCTGTTCGATCTAAATATTTAAAAGATGGCAGTGCTTATGTGCTTTACTGTATATCTCAAATTTAACAACAATTAAAAATACATTAACTGTCAATTATACCTTAATTTGCAATTACTGGCAGTTCGGACCGCACGTTGGTTTATAATATGCTACGCTTAAATGTGATAGGTGGCAAAACCGATTTGGGCCGGCCGTTCCATTGATTTCCTGTGGGGAGAACGGTGCCGCCCAACTATGCGCTGTGCTACCCCTGGCGTGGCGCACTACTGTGTACTACTGACCTAGTTGCCGCTGACCTTTCGAAAGCGCAACCAATGAGATAACAGCTGTCGTTACCTAGCAATGGGAAATGGCTTCCTTGCCACCCTTAATGACGAATACCTGTGCTGCACTTTGCTTTGCGCCTTACCTAGCGGTGCGCAGAGAGCAAATCGCTTATCATGTGTAGGTGGCTTTAGTAAGGTTACAGAGTAATGTTACACTGGAGTCTTGTTGTCACTGTGACGTTGCCAGGCAACCAGCAGAGACTCCAGGAAGTCACTGAGCCCAACCAAGACAAAGACTTGCACCTAACAACTTGTCATTTTCAAACTTGGAGCAAAACATAGGTGTGTGAAGATAATTATTGCTATAATTAATATGCCGATTGTGCAACACTCTTTTTAATTAAAATATTTGTTTTCTTTTTATTTAATATTTCAATCTCTGGCTTTTAACTGCTTTTATTCAAATTCTCTGATGTATAGGGCTGCCTGATGAAAAAGGCCTTCCTCATCATCAATTTATCACTTACTGATGCATGTTATCTTTCTTACGCTTACTCTCTTTCCCTTCTTTTTGTGATTGTAAGATCAGACAGAATTGGGATGCTATGCTGATTTATTCGCCCACCCCTGCTGTTAGCTTCATGCTGTGCCAACAGCACATTACCAGGGAATTACATTCACAGAATCAAAAATCCATCACTCCCTCATCCTTATGTATGGCCCTGTGAGTGTGGATTTCTTACTAGGATGTTTGAATAGCCAAATTAGCCGTAATAGTGGTCCAAACATCACACGCTGTCTTTATCTGAACATATAATTTAGAGAGAGATGATTTTGAGGGTGGGTTATTATACTGATTGTACTGGGATGGGTGATTAGGGTGATGGGTTGTTTGGTGCAAAACATAAAAAAAAGTTTGGTAGGTGTTTAAAATTATATATATTATTTCTGATCTTGCTATGAATATATAATATAAAATATATAATGATACATACATGTACTAAATATATAATATATACAGGAACTATATAGAGATGAATGAGCGGTGGGAGAAATAACAAGCTTCAACTTTGTCCCGCTCCTTTTTGGACATATTAAACCTATTGTTTTTTAACACTTTATAGATATTTTATTTCCTTTTGGTGTGTTGCTACACACTTTTTTTATATTTTATTTCATTGTTATATTTTGTTTGAAAGAGAAAGAAAGAGAACACTTTCATTGGTGGCACTACATCCCCTTTGTTGTCCTCAAGTGAAAATATTGTACTTAGATAGCCGTCTAATGAAACGCACACACAGATTATCTAATAATACTTGCGCCTCATTTTATTTTCCCTCTGTTTCTGGTTTAGCTCCTATGGAACCATATTTGCTCTTATAACCGCACTGAAATCCCAAGTGGGAAAAAAAGGAAAGGTGTTCCAGGCCAGTAGACAGCTCTGTGATTTCACCTTGATCAGATTTAATGGAAAAACTAGAAAACGACTAATCATCACAAAAGTGCTAGTGTATCACATTTAACGGTGAAAGTCATGTGAGACTTTCCTAAAATTGGATCCACAGTTCTGAGCCAAACTGGCCATGCACTGGGTGAAATGCTTAATTTTTTTTTGTCATTTGTGAAGGGGACCGTGTGGCACTAGAATACTGTATACCCCTGCATCCATGCATCATGTTCCTAAATATACAGCTTTCTCTATCTACCAAAAAATACTTGTCACTTATTAATTGTATGGTATATTATGTTGATGACTGTCTGTGCAATGCCGTAAACAGAGCCTTGTTACCAAGCTGTACCAAAAATAAATAAATCCACAGACTGGTCATGTGGAGTGAAATGAGGTGAAGTGATGGTTGAGTTAAGGGTTAGGGGAATGTATTATGGCAACTAGGGTCCTCACATGTATAGGAGTACAAACATTAACCGCTTTTCTGCACTCAGTGTGGATGTATTCCTTGTTATATCATCTTATCTTGACTGTAAAGGATAACTAATTTGTCTCCAAGTTAATCAGACATTTTGACGATAGTAACATCCTGGGGGAGATTATAGGCTTTTTTTAAACTACAGCAACTGAAAGACTTTAAGTGCACTGAACTCTGAACACAGGATGATTCATAAAGAGAAACAAACTTGTCCATTAGAAACTGTCATGTATAAGTTCACTCACCATGTGGCCAGTCTCTATGAGGAAAGCAAGGTTTTAATCTCAAAGTGTTAAGAGGAAGTTAGAAAGTATAATAATAATAATAATAATAATAATAATAATAATAATAATAATGTGAACTGGAATTTTTTATTAGTGAATCTTCATAATGTATTAATTTATACTGAAATGACAAACATTAAAATAATATACAATCTGGGGAGAGTGGGAAGTCTTTATTTCTCACTTTACTGTATACAGTATGTACAATGGTACTGACCTAGTAAAATCAATGCCTTTGTACTTCTACATACTGTACATCAATCAGGTTCGAGGTTAGCTGCTATTTTTATTATAGATTAGCATAGCCATGCTTAATACTGTTTAGCATAATAAAAGCATGTTTATAGCTGCAGAAAAGCTTCAGGAGTGATCTGCTGCTTAGTGAAAGTATAGTTAGTATACTCATAAGAAGTCTGTGTAGAATTATTATCCTAACTACTTACATACAGTGAGAGAAAAAAGTATTTGATCACCTGTCCACAGAAGCAATCGATCAATCAGATTCCAAACTCTCCACGATGGCCAAGACCAAAGAGCTGTCAAAGATGTCAGGAAAATGATTGTAGACCTACACAAGGCTGGAACAGGCTACAAGACAATCACCAAGCAGTTTGGTGAGAAGGTGACAACAGTTGGTGTGATTATTTGCAGATGGAAGAAGCACAAAAGAACTGTCAATCTCCCTCGGTCTGGGGCTCCATGCAAGATCTCACCTCGTTGAGTTGCAATGATCATGAGAATGGTGAGGAATCAGCCCAGAACTACACGGGAGGATCTTGTCAATGAGCTTAAGGCAGCTGGAATCATAGTCACCAAGAAAACAATTGGTAACACACTATGCTGTGAAGGGCTGAAATCCTGCAGCGCCCGCAATGTCCCCCTGCTCAAGAAATTACATGTACAGGCTCGTCTGAAGTTTGCCAATGAACAGCTGAATGATTCAGATGAAAACTGGGTGAAAGTGTTGCAGTCAGATGAGACCAAAATCGAGCTCTTTGGCATCAACTCAACTCGCCATGTTTGGAGGAGGAGGAATGCTGCCTATGACCCCAAGAACACCATCCCCACCGTTAAACATGGACCATGTACCGTCAAATCTTAGGTGTGAACCTCCTTCCCTCAGCCAGGGCATTGAAAATGGGTCGTAGATGGGTATTCCAGCATGACAATGGCCCAAAACACACATCCAAGGCAACAAAGGAGTGGCTCAAGAAGAAGCACATTAAAGTGATGGTTCAGAGTAATTTCACCCTAGGTTCCTTTGCACCATGACCTCGAGCCAAACACCCCCCCAGAAGCTTTTTTTCACTTGGGTCTAACATTGGGAGAGTTAGCGTAGAGTAGCGTTATCAGCTCAATAGCTTAGCGCAGGGGCTAATGGACCCACGTTTGTATCTCGTAAATGACCCCACTAATAATGCCCGAAATGATACCAAACGTCTACAGTAGTACATATAGGTTATGCACTCATAAAACAATGGATTGGAAAGTTAGTGAGTACACCAGAAGTTTATGTAAATAACACTTGCCTGCTGGCTTCTGCTCTCTGCTGCTGCTGTTTCTGCTGTAAGACGAGTGCTTAGGGCAGTCTACAAATTACAACACCGAAAAGAGATGCAACAAAAATATTTTTAATTTAACTTTTTTTTTTTTTTTAAGTAAGTGCTGTAGTATAACTAACAGGAGACAATTAATAACTGAGGTAAGTTTGGAGACATTACCTTATTTAATCATTAAATTAATAAATATTTTTGTTGTATCTCTTTTCGGTGTAGTAATTTGTAGACGGCCCTAAGCACTCGTCTAACTGCAGGTAGCAGCTGCAGCAACAGAGCAGAAGACAGCAGGCAAGTGTTCATAAACTTCTGGTGTACTTACAAACTTTCCAATCCATTGTTTTATGAGTGCATAACCTATTTGTACTAGTGTAGAAGTTTGGTATCATTTCGGGCATTATTAGTGGGGTCATTTACGAGATACAAACGTGGGTCCATTAGCCCCTGCGCTAAGCTATTCAGCTGATAACTCTACGCTAACTCTCCCAATGTTAGACCCAGGTGAAAAAAGCTTCTGGGGGGGTGTTTGGCTCGAGGTCATGGTGCAAAGGCCCGTAGGGTGAAATTACTCCGAACCATCACTTTAAGGTCCTGGAGTGGCCTAGCAGTCTCCAGACCTTAATCCCATAGAGAATCTGTGGAGGGAGCTGAAGGTTTGAGTTGCCAAACGTCAGCATCTAAACCTTAATGACTTGGAGAACATCTGCAAAGAGGAGTGGGACAAAATCCCTCCTGAGATGTGTGTAAACCTGGTAGCCAACTACAAGAAACAACTGACCTATGTTTTTGCCACCAAGTACTAAGTCATGTTTTGCAGAGGGGTCAAATACTTATTTCCCTCATTAAAATGCAAATCAATTTATTACGTGTTTGACATGCGTTTGTCTGGATTTTGTTGTTGTTATTCTATAGTGCTTCTACAGCTATTCAAAAAAGGATAAAACCAGGTAGTTATGAACCAAGCGGCAACTTAAAAAGTGAACCCAATGCATAAGTACCTTAAAGCTGCATTCATTCTAATGGCCAGCAGGGGGCGACTCCACTGGTTGCAAAAAGAAGTCTGGTTGTAAAAATGTCTATGAGAAAAAGACCATACTTCTCACTTTTTCTTTTTATTACCTCAGTAAACATTTTCTCAATAGGTTTATGGCCTTCATCACTAGTTTCAAGTCTTTTTCAATACAGCTGAATTTCATTTTGTAAGTTATCGTCCCATTTAGAGTAAAGTAGGCAATAAAGCAGGATATGCTTTAGGGCGTGGCTACCTTGCGATTGACAAGTTGCTACCATGGCAGTGACCTCTTGTTCTTGGCATAGGCGCCGATTTATGTTTTCCTCCGTGGGTGCTCACACGTAACCGGACTCCGCCAGATGGATTGCTTCGCATTTGCTCGGCATATCCATCTGGGAACTTTCCGTTGGAGAACTTTTGGGAAGGGGAGAAAATACTGGTTAGCTGATTGGATGAACCATCTGTCTATCACCTGTGTTGGTTGATAGACGGGCCAAATCAACCAATCAGATCCACGAAGCGTATGAAAATACAACCGCAAGCCCGCCCCTGCTGCTGCAGGCAAAGCATAGCTCGTTAGCTCAGCAAGCAAGCAACATGTCGGTAAAGGATATTTGCCATTTGTGTAACGAGGATTTAGGAATAAAAGGCACCATTTCAAGTTCCCAGACCGCTGTCTGAAAATACTGGTTAGCTGATTGGATAAACCATCTGTCTATCACCACCTAACCCGCCTCAAAACCAACGCTGATTGGCCCGGTCGTTTGGCTAACGGCTCCAAATTTTCTCTCTCAAGATGCCAGACTGATCTGCGAGTGGAAAACTGGAGCTTGCGAGATCAGGACAGTCTCATGTTTGCATTTCAGAACCGTAGGAAATGGACAGCGGCCGACACGAACCCACACGCCATAATAAAGCCGTAAAGTAAGATATCTTTCAACCCAGGACAGCGCCACTTCTCACAGATACAGACAGGATTGGAGATGAGAAGTTTAACTGACACGTATAACCGCGATCAGCTTCGTGGGAAATTATAAATCAATGCCACCGACATAACCAGTCACACTATGACAGACGCTCCACTTAGAACCAACTGCAATGTTTAATTTTAAATGAATGTAAAAATGAACCGGCAGTCTGGCACACATGGGTGCTCAGTATTTTCTGTGGCTGCTCGAGCTCTGGAGCACCCACGGTATCGGCCCCTATGGTTCTTGGTCAGATCCACCCCTCGCTCTTCTCTGCTCCACACTTGAGTCCAAATATTGTTACTTCTGGCTAAAAAAAACAAACAAGACGGCCAAGGCCAAAATGCCAAACTTAAGACATGAAAACAGTAGTCCACAAACTAATGGATGACATCATGGTGGCTACATTAACTTCTTATATACTGTACAGTCTATGCTATGAACGTACAATGTTCAACAAATATTCAACATTTGAGACCAGTCTTGCTGCTTAACTCGGAACGTGGAGGCTAGTTAGTTTAACACTTGCTGAGTACCATAACCCCCTGCAAACTCATTGTTGTGTGCGTCTCATGTTATAGGAGGAAGGGTGTCTGTGTCCTGATAGACGTCTCTTTTTCAGGGTCAAGATGTGATGACGGAAAATAATGTTACCAGACAGTCAAAATTCACTGCAACGAATAGCCCTGTGACCTCAGCAGTCTATACATTAACAGAGGATGGTAGGGAGTGCTGAAATCACAGATGAACAGAACTGCCTGTTAAACTGTTGCAAATTAAGTGATATCACAAACTTTTTTTTAATGGCGAGAATGAAAAGATTGATAGCTATGAAGGCAGGACAATTACTGTATTACAACTTTCTTATTGCTAAACATTCTGTCTACAACTAGCATTATTCACAGGTGACTGGATGAGCCTGAATTAGTATCTGTTTACTCTGTATTTTCATCTGTCCAGTCAGTGTATTCAGTACAGTCGGGCTAGATGGATTTTTGAGAACTTGTGGGTGTTGTTTAACGGTTTGCTGGTATCCAAAGTGACATTGTGTGTGTGCAATCTATAAGAATCTAAATGCCAAATGTCAAGGAACTCTGTGACACCTTCTTACACATTTTTCTTATTAAACAGAAACATACAACTGTAACTTCATTCAAATTCTAAAGGTTGTCAAAATTGTAATTATCGAAAACAATTACCTTTTATTTATTTGTTTACAGTGATAGCGGGTAAATATGATAAATAGATATGATGCAGGTGCCTAATATCCATAGGTATCTACATGACATTGACAGGAAAATACTCACTTTTTGTACAAGATGATGTTGAAGGTGAGATGTTTTGATTATTTTGAAGGGTTGAAGACGCAGCTTTGTGTTTGCTCTGAGATAAAAACTGTGTTAACAACCCCAGCTCAGGCCCAAAAGACAATCCCTGTAGCTCTCTCACAATCCTTCACACGGTTTTCAGCTAAGCCCTGCAACACATTCCACTGGGATGGATCTTAACAAGAACTCCTGGCCGTGCTAACATCCAATTCCTTGTCTAGTCAGCATTTAATGGTCAATCTGCTTGGTGGGATTTGAACTGACATACCTTGGGTGATGAGCCAAGTTCCCGGAGCTTTCAGTGGCAGCTGCCGTAAAGATTAATGAGCTGATCCTGATTCCATCATTTCCACTCGACACACAAGTGTAAGGAGCAGGAGCTTGACTCAACTTACTTAAGCCTAACTATGGTGTGTGGGTGAGCGCAGGTGGGCAAATGTATGGGTATGTGACTGAGTGGACTCACTAGTGCTAACTGTATTGGACAGGTTAGTCATGTGGAAACAACATTATCCTGGGGCAAACTGAGGGAGACAGAATCCCACTGGGATTTAGACTCATGCATAACTTGGAGAGGAAAGTTTCTAGCACACACAGGTGTGTGTGTGTGTGTGTGTGTGTGTGTGTGTGTGTGTGTGTGTGTGTGTGTGTGTGTGTGTGTGTGTGTGTGTGTGTGTGTGTGACACTCGCCAAAATACAAGGTTTGTGCTGATTTTAATTACCACAATAGGTCCAACAATTCACACAGTCAGGTTTAAGGGCCATGAGGGACCTGTAGACTTTCACTTTAGCTGCTTCAAATCAGAGCAAATTAGACCAAAAAGGTAGCTCTGATCTTAAAAAAAAAAAAAAAAAAAAAAAAAAAAACCTGTTCATTACATTTAGAGGGCTTCAGTTAATGGGACATTGTTGCAGTTATTTATAATCCATTTGGTATAAGAATACTCATTAGTGGCTTGCCATGGGAAACCGATCCCACTACACTGTTTGTCCCTGACTGCTCTGATTGTATTCATCAGGGCACAACTCTTTAAAGTCGCAGTAGGTAGAATGCAAAAAACGGCAGAATTTGAAGTAGAGCGAGACTTCTTACTGCCATCACAACTCACTTTGTAGCTAGTAAGCACGGGGAGCGGAGAGTGAACCCCTGCAAGCCTGTCCTCTGCCATTGCCTCTGCGGCGCTGTGTTAGATCCACAACTCCCTCTCCATTGTCTGATATACTTCGTTCTAAACACTTTTCTCTGGGCCAGTAGGCTTTTCCGTTGTACAGTCTGGAACACTGCATTTACGACCATGGTTCATTTTCAGTATCCTTGAAAAACTTCCAAACTTTCTTCTTTCTAAAGTACACAGCACAGCTCATGTGTGAGATCCTGACAGAGCTCCAGCTCAGCGGGTCTGTGAAGGGGGAGAAGCCAACAGGGAAGGCAGCAAACCCGGCCGGCAGCCGCCGCCTGTCCCGACAGATTGTGGAGCTCTTGAAGTCCGACACTGTCTTACCAAATTTGCAATTAGCCATACATTTTCGTAAAACGGCCCATATTTTAGCTTTACATAGTTGATTTCTTGATTAAAAAAGTCTCAGAAGTGAATTTAGTAATGGAATAGCAGATGAACAATGTAAAAATTTCTGAGATCTGCGCGACCTAGATTCAGAAGACTAGCTGACCTCAGGTCAGTGGTGTAGCCTATGTAAATGTTGGGACGTGACAAAGGTAGAGACTAGCCAAATAAGGGACAGCCACCGAGTTGACGTAAACTCGGTGATTCGTTGAGATTTGCCCGTTTTCAGAGGCAGTTTCATATTGTGAAATTTGCAGAGGAAAGGGGTTTCAATGTCCTATTTACCCTCCAAACTGTTGTTTTTCAACTATGAAAAGGCAAAATCGCTTTTGCATTCTATCACCCCTTTAAAGGAATCTAGGCTCACGCGGGTTAATTTTTTTTATCATATGGCTCACTCCTTGAACCTGGTCTCCTTACTTCTTTTTCTGACAAATTTATAAAGACAAACTTTTATCTTTATCTGCATAATTTCAAGATCTAGTTGGAAAATGTATTAATTAATTAATCAATTTAATTCCTTGAAAGTAAACAGCCTGTTCACAGTCTGAACATACTACTCCAACCCGGACTCCTAGAAATCATGCTTATATACCACTAATTTATTTGCCAATTAATTTTGATGGAGAACACAATCACTGCCTGGATTATGTTCCCTGGCAACCTTTTTTTCTAGTGAAGGAAGTGCTACATTTGTACACATGTAGGGAGGGGGTTGGGTGGGTCGTAGTTGCTATGAGTGGATGTTGTAGGAAAACAAATGAAAGATGTTGTTTGGAGACATTTTGCTCATACATTCATTATCTTCCTTTTAGCACTCGGCAGATATATTAATTAACATTTTCTTATGTTGAAATACAGTATAATTCAGGTGGCATAAGTCTTATTAAATGTATTTGCTGTTGCAAATTAGCACCATATACATGTGATTTCTCAAAGACAAGGTTGACTATTCGATTCATACTGTAGATAGGGTAATTTAGTAAATGTTTCACACTCAGCTACAATGTTGAATCAATGATAACGCTACACACATTATGACTTGGTTACATCCAAA
Source organism: Perca flavescens (assembly GCF_004354835.1). Taxonomy (NCBI): domain Eukaryota; kingdom Metazoa; phylum Chordata; class Actinopteri; order Perciformes; family Percidae; genus Perca; species Perca flavescens. The sequence continues at coordinate 17,831,089 of NC_041350.1, forward strand.
AATGTTATCATGGTGTATAATTTTAACCCTAATTTCAACTAAATGAGCAGTGTACACTACGATACAATGCCTGGAGGGTGCTCCACACTGACACAGGTATTGTTAACCTGGCTAGCTAGACCTCTGCTCAGGTATAAAGTTATACTGGGAAACACATGAGGTCACCAATCTCAACAGACCAGAGGCCTGTACTACGAATCAAGATCAACATGCCCTGGATTTATTTCAGTTACCCGGCTTCACCAAATCTATCAACAACCACGGTCCTGCATAACCTGTGTCACGACGGTGGTTAACAACTAGTTCAATCAACCCAGGGTTTCCAAATCCAGCGGCATTCACATAAAAGAGGCGTTGTTTGCACAGCATGACCAATCGCAAACATCTACCAGAGCCGCATATTTTACATAAGAAGAGCAAACTATAATTCTACATAAATATGAAGAAGACAGACATAGTTTTACAGGCAAAATGCAGGAAGGAAAGCTGGCAAAAAAAGCTGACGCTGTAAATGCGTAAATCACAACGCTTATCAATATCACTTCCCCATCAGTCAGGCACAAGATCTGACCATAATTACACTTTTGCTTTCCATAAACTGTTGCTTTAGCCTATTATATTATCATTTGCAAACCTGGCAGTGGTAAGCGATTGTGAGATCAAATAAAAAATGTAAAAACATAATTCAAACCAATGTGTGGCATAGGCAACACACGGCTCAAGAAGCCGACAAATAGCCTATAGGTAATTCCCTCTGCTGAAAATATATATCTTTCATAAAAATACCCATCAGGGAATGTTAACGGGGTTGTCTGTCTCTAAATGTATTAACTTTTATGAGCGCACCTCTCTCGCTTTCTTGAGAATATGTCTAATCAAGCAACAAAAGTAAGTTATGTCCTTGCTAGTACAATTCTGTGCATCACAATGGTCATCACTGGTACGGGCCGAGAGGGAGGGGGGAGGGAGATGGGTGGGTAAGTTAGTTTGATGGAAGATACATGTTCAGTATCTGGTTACAGGGGAAGACTAAGAGGGAGATAGCGGAGTGGAACGGGTGGGAATTTATGTGTACTGTTTAAAAACGAGCAAAAATGTCAAACCAGCTTCCTTTGAACATCCCCGATACAATCTGTAATGTTTGTAATGCTTTTTGAGGTTTGATTAATAAACATATATTTGAAGAAAAAAAAATGTATGTCCTTGCTGTCCTGTCTGGAGCTGTCAATCATGTTATCAGATGATCTCATCTATCCAATAGCTTAGCGACAAACCTACATTGTAAGCCTATCATCCTACTGCTCCTTTGTTTAAACGTGATTTTCTCTCTCTGCCTTTAGTACATTCATGCTGCTGTCATGCGCACGGTATGTTCACGGCTGTTGGGCTATTTGAATCTGTTCTCTCTGTTGCTATCAGCTGTCGTTTCACTGCAAATTGTCAAAAGAGGCAAAGCTCCACTCCACCTCCCCATCACCACCACTTCACACTTGACAGATTCATCAGCTCCATTAGCTCCATCACATAATTCTCAATCATTCCTCATACTGGCGAGGTGTTTCCTCATTGTCTGGTCCTGCCTCTGCAGCACTACATTTAAGAAAGCACTCAGCTCTGATACTAGTAGCTATCAGATGATGGTATTGCACCTTTGGTAGCAGCTGATTCTTTGCACATATGTCTGACTTTTAAAAACCAAACTATGTCAAAGTATGGATAAAGCACTGTTTTTTTAAAACAATTTTGTCTTATTAATTCTTGTCTGTTCTTAACTTAGCGGTCATTAAATAGAAGTGTGTGTTTGCATTAACATAACAGAGAAGTGTACTGTATGCTCACAGGTGCAGTAAGCTGCCCTGTGCACTTCAAATGTGATGTACTGTAATAATTAACATCCATTCTATACTGGTATAACTTGTATCATCATATTCATATAATTGTGTATATATCTGGTGCAGAGTTTATTGTGGCCACCTGGAATCACCAAGGACACCAGTAAACTGGGAACAGATTACTCTGATATATTTCTACTTGTATATCGTAGTAATCTGTTACCAGTTTACCGGTTCTGTTCAGTGTGTCTTAACAAGTCATTTAGTCTCATATTCAGCCTTCAAACATATTGTTTTTCAACTAAAAAAATAATTATGCCAGCAGGTGGAGATAATTATTCTTGGTCCGAGTGCTATCTTATATATTTGTGAAACAAATCTGAAAAAAAAAAACTTTAAGAGATAGATGCATAGTGCAGTACTGTTGACCTCACTCAACCTGCAAGTGAATCAATAGGATGTGAAGACACTTCCTCTCATGCTTTTCATTACATTTGACAGCGTGTGTGCACAGTAAGTGTGTGTGTTTTATTGGTAGCTGGTATATTAATGAGACAGAGGGGACACTTGGTTTAATAAATTAAAGGGTCCTTCTCTTTCAGCATTCAACTGAAGTAGGAAGATACCACATTTGCTCATAGTAATTATATTCACAAACAACCTTTTATAAAAATGTTTTTATCAACATAATAAACAAAGCCTTTATATTGAACATATCAGAAAATGTTTTACATCTAAGATATTCTGCAGGTGCGTTCATACTAAATACAATCATACTATGTTCATTTTTTTCAACTAAAATAAGATACCTAAGGTAAATAAAAGGTTGTATCCTTGGTTAAATTGTTAATTAATTAATTAATTAATTTTATTTAAACAGGGCACAATGCACAAGTTAACATTAACCTTGTATAAGAACAAGGAGAGATGCATTGTAGCAGGTTGTAGCACAAGTGCTATTTTCCGCCTGTAGTCCCTTATTCTAAATGTCAAGTCAGGTCCCCAATGTCAAAGTCAATCACTGTGTAGTTCTAGTTCTTGAATCATGTAAACAACGGTAACATGACTATTTTTCCTATAGGACATCAACAACTTGGTCTCAACATTTTCAGGCCATTTGGGGACAAATTAAGACATACAATTCTAAAGAGTTTATGTTGTAATCATGTCATTATTTTCTGACTGTTGTGAGTATATGTTTTACAATCTCTTCTTTTTTTTCCTTTTCTTTTTACTTCAGTTTACAACAGTCGTCCCTCTGTTTACCATGTTTTAACTGCCTCTCGTTATTTTGGCCTTTGTACCCTACAAATGCTGCAACCTTTTTTTTTCATGGTGAACAATCAGGAAAAACAGCTCTGCAGCCAAATTGTCTTTGGGCAAAAAGCAAAAAGCAATGTCTTTTTAATAAGGGTTACAAAAAACACCCAGTGTTGTGATGTGGTGTCAGAGGCGAGCAGGAAACATGTAAATTGAGAGCTACAGAGACATTTTCAATTTGTATCTTGAAACTATTAAAATTCATAATTGACAAATTATGAAAGGTTCTTGTATCTCTTTAAAGTTAACAAAAACATAGTGACATTAGCACTCAAGAGGGCACATCGCTCCGCATGTGAATTAACTTCTTCAAGCTGTTGAAGCTGCTCCAGAGGGTGTGTAGTTTTGAAAGGGCAGTGTACTCACACAGTCAGTAAGACAGTGGTGCATTCAAGGCTCTACAATTATTTTATGCCTACAGGATAAGGCTGGTATTATTCTGTTATATAGAATATAATATTTGTCTTGTTGTCAAGAAATCAAAAAACAACTGTGTTAATCTGTCTCTTAATATTTTCTGATGCTGAACCTAGTAACACTTCTGTATCAATTTCAACATGGCATAAGTTTGAATTGAATGCTGTCAGACTAACATACAGGCAACAGCAGCAATTAAAACATGCAGAGAGAAATAAATGGGTCTTGTTCCACCTTCTTACATCACTGTTATACAGTACATTTATTATCATCGTCTCTTATGTACGAAATCAGTTTGTAAAAAAAGTAAACAATATGAGAGAGCCAATTTTAAGTTGTTGAGGAGATTCTTTTCATATCAGATCAGTCTGTAAAATCAATTTTCCTCTTGCAGTGCAACTCCCGAGCTGCACGCCCACTCTTTGTATTTTCAATTTTCCTTCTGGCCAACTGTTGGATAAATGAGTATCCAGCAAAACAATTTACTTACAGCATGTGAGCTAATAAGAATTCACTCTCTAATAATGTTGATGATGAATGATGATGGATTAGTGTGAGAGGGTCAAGCATCCACTGTGGTCATTAAGGCTTCATCAGTTGTGCGGCCCCTGAATAAATGAAAAACAATCTTCCTCCTTGCTATTATAACATTTTTAACTCACCGCCCCAAGCTCATTCACTACAGAAGACATACATCTTTAAACACCATAATATACACAACATCACAAATATACACAGTAATAGTATCTACCTGTTAAAATATGCTATATTGTGTGTAAAGTTCACATTTTGGCCTTGAGGTAGGGCTAGTGGAAAACTGAACATCCACTGGAGACAACAGCTGGATGATAAATACTGAAATAATTCTCTCATAATATAAGTGAATAAACAAAAAATACAAATAGAACTAACTATTAAAATACGTTATTGATCTTTATAAATTTAAAAATCTATCCATGTTTTAGCAATTAATATTAATATCCATCAGTGCCGTTAAAAATGCTGTAACATAAAGGTAGACATCATTTAGAACTGTATGGCTTAAATAAAAAAAGCTGTATTATGTTGAATGTTATGATCATACAGTGGTTATGATAAACCAAGCCTTGAGGGATATGTGTTTGCCGTGTGGATATGATAGTAATACAATGATGCCCTTGTTCTGAGCTTAACAAAGGAGTGTCTGTAAGTTTGATCTGTAAAGTGTTGGAGAGGCAATAAAGATATCTGGTTCCTTCTTGGTAAATCTCCAGGAGACTTACAACTTTGTCAAATAAACATGTGACAGGATTTATTGGAGTATCACTGTTATGGTGCTACTGTGACAGCTCACAAGAGGCAAATTAGGATCAGTTGATTTGGAAGAGAGTAATAAACTCTGACTACAGAGTATTGTGAGGTGTTGGTAGTTATTGCTTCAGACTATGATTTCACTTTTTATGGTATTTGAGTGGGTTTGTTTTGTTTACATTTTTCTTGCATTTCTTTTTCATAAAGATGACTCAGTTCTTTGGTAATATACCAGTTCAAAAACATAGATTAGAATCAATGGTGGTCTAGGATTTGAAATAATAAAAGTTATTTTTCTAAAGTGAAAGTGAAACCTACCAATCCACTCAGTCCTGTTGAAAGATAAGTGGGGTGTCCTGAGTTACATATGGGATTTATGAACCGACCATAAATTCGATCTCTTCGTATAAAGCATCTCTATCTCCCCTTATGTCATCTCGCTACAGTCGACTCGATGTACTTTGTACTGTGCAATAACAAAGTTTAATACCAAAACACTAATAAACAGAGGTTGAATTAAAAAAAAAATGTGTTACTGGTCTACCACAGCTTTCTTCAGTTATTTGTCTTTAGGAAAACATTATAACAGTAATGTCATAATATTTCAGCCCTACACGGCACCTACGTATAGAATGTCTTAGCTATTAAGAAATAGTACAAAATACAGTTTATAGTCCCTTCTATATTGTTGTGTTCTCAGCTCGTTTAGGTATTTCCAACAGACACCTGAAGGCACCATACATGTAATGCTACTACTACTACTAGTGGTAGTAGTAGTAGTAGTGGTTTATCTCATAAATGAAACACAACACATTTAGAAAGGTACGTAGCTGGCAGGTCTAAAAAGGATCAAACCACATAGGATTTATTTTGTCTTTTCGTATCCGACTCACCAGTTGACCCATCCAGTGTCTACTAGGGAGAGAAAAACTTTCAAAACTTCAAATGGCCTCTTCTCCACCATTTACAGTAGAATACATTAATGTAGTTCCTCAAAGCGTTGGAAAAGCCAGAAAAATAACTACCAAAAAACACTACCACTGCTAGAAAAACTCAACACCGACACATGTTTGACCCTCCTTTCTGAGAGAAGTATTTCAAAGAGCTAAACTGCAAAACAATGTAATTCCCACGTGGTCACTCCATTTTCCCAGGATGGAGATGATGGGATCAAAGACAAATCTCTCCATTTCAAGCACAGCAGTTTTTATTTCCACATTAAACAGCCCATTGTCTGTGTGTGTGTGTGTGTGTGTGTGTGTGTGTGTGTGTGTGTGTGTGTCTTCATTAACATGTTCTATACTTGAAAAGCCTGCTAATTAGCTTTGAAGGAGCTGCTTTTGATTCAATTAAAGATAAAATATGCAGAAGACTGGAGAGAAAAAGCAGGTTAATCAAAGTATTTAATAAACTAACAGGACCACTCTTTTTGTGAATTAGGATGAAGCATGTAAAATCCTATAAAGACCGAGCTTTGCAGAGAACTCTCTTGAGATTAATTCACTGATATCCAAAGGAAACTGAGCAGTATGATGATACAGTTAATGGAAAATGTTAGTTTTTAAAGGAAGATGATTGCTGACAGACATGCACATGTTTAAACGTATTGTCAATAACTAACTGTCTGAATTGTGCATTTGATTAAAATTGATTTAGGGAAAACAGAAGAATGTGTTTATGGCAACATAATGCTAAATATTGCAAGGCAATAAGCTGTAAGGCAATGGCACAATTGGACTTTAAGAGACTTTTGTCATTTTCCCTCAATGGTTCAATGGTGTCTCTCTCTTGCCAGTTTATGTTGGAGACATGTAGCCTATTATATGTGCTTAATCTTTGATGTTCAATGTGTGATTCCTAATCCTCAATTTCAGCCATGTGTTCAAGACAAAGATGTCAAAATCTTCCCCAGGGGTCAAAATAGTTTTCTTATGGCAGCTGCTGCTTAGTCTTTGCTATTGCTCATTATCGTCACCATCGCAGAATTTCAGCAAATGTCTCTGCAGTAGTTAATATAAGAATGGCTGAAAGTTTCAAGGTTTCTCTCTGCAGGTAGTTCCCTCAACTTTTGGAAATAAGTGGCAAACTGGCAAATAGCCAAAGACAACCAGGATTCCGCAGTATCATACCTAAACAGCCCCCACCTAAGAGGGGGGCGTCAAATCAGCTGAAAGTTGCAGTTTTCTTCATTACTCTCTTTGAATCCATGACATGATTTTGGCATAAAACATAGTGTTCAAACAGCCTGAGCAGAGATAGTATTTCTAACTCACCACAAAGACTATTGTTGGGTCAAGACCTGCTTTATCTTAATCTGTACATCTTTTTTTAGTATCAGTAGTTTTGTTCCATTTACAGTGCAACATACAGAGACTGCTACTTGTAGTCATGCTGCATTGCAACAGTAAATATGTGTATTACTGACACATGCACTTTTACTGTAAAACTAGTACAACCCCAATGAATGCTGCTTCAGCATTACAGAGCATATCCCATCAACAAATCAACATAATGTGTACATCTAAGTAATGTGTGTGTATGGACTAGGCTTTAGAAATCATGAAATCTTAATGAAACCAAATACATGCAGGCTACTCAGCAAGGTTTGTTGGTGCAGATTTAGACAGAACAGTATATACTGAGTAGGGGCATTATCCTGTAGGAATGTTTTCCCAAGTTTCTTTGGATGTTTTTATAGGCTTCCTTTACCCTCTGTAAATCTTGAAATCCTGCTATGAATCTAAGCCGATCACAGCTACCATTTGCTGAAAACCACTACAGTCTCTACAGGGTCTCGATTCTTGGGGCAGTGTCCCATGGAAAACGGGACTAAAATTTAGATAAAATAAGATGTCTGGGGTTATCTCAGAACTCATTGAGTCTTAAAAGGATTTGGTAAGAATTTATTTTCCCATATTACACATTTTCAAAAAGTATCATTATTCATATTTGCAAATGACTTAAACAGAACTGGAAAATAGTTAATCGTTTTGCTTACTTGTTTTTCACTGCCAGGGGCCTCTGGGAGTTATAATATATTTGGTTAGGTTTCAAACTTAAAATGCCTTTTAAGCAAGTAATCTCCAAAGATTACAGTACAAATCAAGTAGAATGAGAAAGCCGGTGGTGTACCCGATCTTGAGAACCTCTTCCTTGTATACAATTACAAGATATTGACTGTTAAAGAAATCCAGTGAATTACTTGGATACACAAGCCTGTGGCTGCCGTCGATTAAATTCTTTCACAGTGTGTGCATGTGTAGGGGGGGCTCTGCCGTGCTGCCGGTCCCGTCACAACCTCCCAGAAACGCAGATTTGAATGCAACTTGTTGACGTCTCCGTGATCTCGCCCGGAGCAGAGCGGATCACATCAGCACCGGGAAGCCCCCATGTCTCCCCGGGTGGCTTAATTGTCGCTGGAAACAACTGAGCTGCGCCTTGATGCATCAGATGGAGTTCCGCCGGCAACACACTTTCCACACATTCTGGCGATTGAACTCTCTCGGGACAACAGAAATGACTTAGGCTGTGTTTATATACAGACCGACACGCGCTACCTTTTTAGATGAGATGTGAAGCTGTGCGCTGGTTTCCTCTGAATGTAACCAGTCTGTATTTCGCTTGTTTGCATACTGGACGTGCGTAATGAAGGACGCCGCAGCTGGGATTCCATAATTGCTTTTGTGCTCCGATTTTATCAAAGGGAAAGAGGAGAGAAATTCGCCAAATGAAGAAAAAAACATGGGTAAGTTTTACGATCTTGTTTTTTTTTTTTAAAACACCAGTCTATGTTTCCTACCATTACGCACGGATCTGAGAGCGCAGAAAAGATTATGTTTTATTTAAAGTCGATACAGAGTCAACTGCTTACTTGCATCTAACGCAAATATCACAGGTTCAAATACCTTAGAAAGATCAAACACCTCTGCCTGAAATTACCCACGCACCAGAGATGCTATAGAGTACGATAAGGTCACTTGATCACCACTGGCACCATGTAAGTCCCGATAGAACTATTTTAGTGACACTAGATGAAGAGGTCACAAAAAAGGCTATGAGAAGGTCACTATATAGATAAATATATGAGTCGCTATAGGGGAATATTCTTTTTAGACATATAACTGTTTGGACATTTGAGTTAACAGTTTAAGGGTTAGACTGATGGCAGGTGAGAAGCTTATAATGTGATAAATTCCTTCCATGATTGGTGAGAGTATAATATGCTACTGTATTTTTCGAAGAGAAGCCACTGGTTGACTGGCCATGATGCTGACCTATTGAAGGTGTTTGCCTCTAACCCAGCACAGTTGTGGCACATGCAGCTGGATTAAACAAATGTACAGTATGACAAGAGAGTAGAGTAACATGATGATGTTACAGCTAATGAGCCTAATATCATTGGGAGACATTCAAAAACGTGTGCTGTGGTAATTTGGCATCTTGCTTAATAAGCCACTATGCAAATGAATATGATAATATTCTAATTGGCCATTTGTAGACAATAATTACAAATCTTCCTTTCTGATCCTCTTCACTTTGAGAAAGGAATTTAAAAAATGAGAAGATGCTTCATTTGCCAATAGTAGCTGCTGGTGAGGAGGAGCAGCCCAAGCATTAAGTCCATTTCAAGTTGGGAAAAATAGATCAGAGAGAGAGAGAGAGAGAGAGAGAGAGAGAGAGAGAGAGAGAGAGAGAGAGAGAGAGAGAGAGAGAGAGAGAGAGAGAGAGAGAGAGAGAGAGAGAGAGAGAGAGAGAGAGAGAGAGAGAGAGAGAGAGAGAGAGAGAGAGAGAGAGAGAGAGAGAGAGAGAGAGACTTTCAGCACACAATATACCTCATTTCGTGTTGAGAGTCACACACATTGAGTATCCTCTTTCACACCCTTTTCTCCCCATCCTTTCAACATACACACACACCTAACAATCACGGTGTAACTGGAGACAGAAAATGTAATCGACAACCCATTAAAATCAGCTCCTATTCATATCATGCCATCACCTTTCCCTACTTAATAATGACATCTAAATACATTAGACACAATTATGATACTGAAACAGTATGATATTGTTAAATATGTAATTTTCTTATGCAATGATTGAGGAGTTTTCTCTCCTCATCTGGGGCACGAGAGAATATGTCACAAAGAGGACTCGTTTGTAGCTCATTAGGCAAAGTATAAGTCTCGTTTAATAATTAATGTAGGAAGAAGCAATTATGCCTGATAGTTTCAAGAGTGCAGAACGTGCATAGAAGAACCGTTGTCTCTTATAAGATCTTTTTACACATAGATGGTATGGGGGTAAAAGAAATCACCATTGCTCTCTCTCCCTCACTTGCCTAAAGTCATACTATTTTTACATCTATGTTGAAACCCTAATTAGGATATTTGCACTTCTGGGCTGCAAATTACTGTAATCAGTCAGAGAAAAGCAACATGATGCTGGGAGTCAGTGGTGTAAAAGATGCGGGAAATATGAGGAGAATCAAAACTCACATCACTTTTAAACTGTCCTGAACATATACAACTACTGTACAAACACATAGGCCTGCCTACTGACACCTAGTCATAGTAAATGACAACGTATAAACAGTAAAGAGTTTGTAGGGTAATGTATAAGTATTTTCTTTTACAGGGCTTTCAAAAACCAACAATACAAGGGCAAAACTGTGTGTTTATCTGCTCTAATCTAAGGTGCAATCGTTAACATGTATAGCTACCTAGCGTATAACTACAGTAGTAAAGCTAGCGTTAAGCCTTACAAGGCCAAGGAGCATTTCATACATTATTTCGTGGGTTTATATGTTGCATGAAAGAAGCCCTGTTCATAATAGCACATTCACTGTGTGGGAGCCAGTCCTGGATGCTACTCAGAGTTTAGGTTTATGTTCTGTCATGTTCTTTATTGGTTTGAGCTTTTTAGACTCCAGCAACCCCCAGTCAAACTTGTGACCCAAAGTATACTGTTACTTTTGCCAAGCACATCAGTTAGTCCTTGTCCTAAAAGCATTTTCTCTTGTCACATTAAAAGTGTAAATGTACAGTTTGAAAATATGAACAAATAGCCTACGCTAAGCTAGCCTGGCTCCGCCCTCCTATGTACTGGGCAGCATGGTGGCCCAATTAGCACTGTGGCCTCACAGCAAGAAGGTTCTAGGGCCGGCCTTTCTGTGTGGAGTTTGCATGTTCTCCCCATGTTTGCGTGGGTTTCCTCTAGGTTCTCCAGTCAGTGCCCTTGATCAAGGCACTGGCTCAGATCTGGAGTTGGTCCGTGGGCGCTGTGATTGGCTGCCCACTGCTCCCTTGAGGGATGGGTTAAATGCAGAGAATGAATTTCGCTATGTGTACGTGACAATAAAGTACCTTTACTTACGCTCAATTTTCATTTTGCTTCAATACTCTGGGTAATACCGCGTCTGGGTAATACCGCGTCTGGGTAATACCGCGTCTGGGTAATACCGCGTCTGGGTAATACCGCGTCTGGGTAATACCGCGTCTGGGTATGCGGTATAGTCTTGGGTTTTCTCGACCAAAGTTTTTGAGGGAGTGGCTGAGAACGATGACCTTGAGGACGTGCGCTAGAAAGATGCGAGCGAAGCTGTTCGGTCCGTTGTGGCAACGCCGCCGAATATCCAGAAGTTAAAGCCCGAGCAAGAACAATCTTTGCTGAGTTTTGTTGGTGGCCATGATGTTGTGGCCCTCTTCCCCACGGGATTCGGGAAAAGTTTGATTTTCCAGCTCACACTGTAAGTGGTGAAGTAGTTGGCTAAGGCTATCGCTAGCGGTGCTAATGCTAATAGCCTTGATGGTCTCCCCTCTTGTTGCACATATGCATGACATACGTCAAGACCAAACGTTAATGATTGGTTATGGCAGATCCAGAGTGGCTCTGGGCAGATCCAATAGTTTTAAACTTCAACAGAGTACCCACCTTTAAGGAAGTTAACACTTGTCAATGGAGAGAGGCCAGACCCTCTGTACAAATGAAATGTACGAGTCTGGTAGGACCAGGCTAACGCTAAGCAGCATTAGAATGAAATATCCAAATGTACACTTTTCCATATCATACATAACACAAAGACTAGCTAGCTCTGAACTTTACACGGCAATAAAAGAACAACAATATTTCATTATTTACATCTTCTACGTGGATCATTAACGAGTGACTTTGTGCCTGAAACCTATTAGCTTTAGTCTAAGTCTTTTAGCAAGATAGCCATCAAATGCATATTTAGGAGCCTTTATAGGGTTCTCGTATTAAAATGAATTAGCTTGAAACATTAAAAATTAAGCCAGACAGAATGTTTAACCAACTCTTGTAGCTAATGCTAGCTTAATGAGCTAGTTATAGGTGATCAGATCTGCCAGCAACAATCGTCATTTCAGTCGACACAATCGAAAGAAATTAGAACCACTGTCTACCACTGTCTGAAATCAAGGACCAATTGTTCTAAAAATTACAAACAATTTTGAGTGGCAAATCTGCCTTTGTGTTCACTGTAAACCAGTGGGAATGAAAGCTTGACAGGCTTAGCAACAGTAACTATGGGGGGGTGGGGTTTGCTAACATGTAAAATCGTAATTTACATCACAGATGGTCAGTGTAGAGTAGTGCCTGAATTGGACCAAAAAAGGTGCCAGTACCCTAATTCAGCAGTTCCATGACATGATCATCACATGGGTCTTGGATACAATATATATTCATACGTACATGGGGTGGTGATGGAGCAGTGGATTTGACACATGCCTTTGGTGTGGGAGATCTGGTTTCGATTCCCGCTGCATACATCAACCAATGTGTCCCTGAGCAAAACAACCCCTAGTTGCTCCAGAGGCGTGTTACCTCTGACATATATAGCAATTGTCAGTTGCATTGGATAAAAGCATCAGCTAAATGACGTGTAATAATGTAATGTAACGTATATCTTGTAGGGGTGACTCCAAATAGTCGACTATTCAACAATTCGATCTAAGGAGCCTGATTCGACTGTCAATCTTACAGTCAAATCAAAGCAGTGTCTGAAAAGGTGGTTATGAAACAGTATTATTCTATTTGGGCTATACTGAATGTCTTATTTCACATAGAATTGCTTGTTTTTTTTTTCCAATAAATCATGATATCTAGCAGAATAATAATAATAATAATAATAATAATAATAATAATAATAATAATGTATGATAATAATATAATAGCCTTTAAATAATTTTTAATAACAATTATGGGTACTCGTGGACAAAAATAAGATGTGTTGGTACTCAATTCTGGTAATTACTGGTCTATTTCAGGCACTGGTGGAGAGGCTTCCAATGAGACGCATACAGTAGATTCCATTCCACACAGCATCTTTGTTGTAATTCACAGACGCTACCATGAACAGTACACACTAACATATTGCCTGTTTGCTTAGGTGATGCATAACAGGACTTTAATGTGACTGGAGGTAATTCACTTGCAGGACTGTGTTGAAACTAGAACAAGAAGCAGATGTGTGTAGCTGAGTTACAGCTTAATTCCACAATTTTAACATTTATTATATCTTGTACCTTCAAAATGTCTTTTTTCAGGATCTGCTACAAGACATAACATAGCAAACACAATAAAACACTTGAGTTTATTTAACACAGTGTCATGACTACATGTTTGTTCTGCAGACTACTGTTTACAGTACTGTGCAACACATGAGTTGGCTGAGTAGCAGCATCACAGCTGAGCAGATGGTGGGGCAGCGGCTGTGAAGAAGACTTTACCATTCAGCTGTAAAACTTTGGCGCAGCTCATTGAAGTATCAGAGAAAGCCATAATCATGTGCCAAGGAAATGTCAATATTAGAATAAAGTCCAGGAAATACAGGAAGTGCAGTGAGGAAGATGAGATGAATACTGACACCGTACTCATTAATTGGCCCAACTGCTGACGTGAGAGTGTTAGGCTAAATACTGTCAGACAAACTAGGCTCCCTAAACTCAGCGAGAAGCCATCAGACAGTGTGACAGCATGTCTCAGTGCAGCATTACTTACAATTCCCACAACTACTATAATTAAAGACAATGTGCAACAGCAGCAAAACTACACAAGGCAAATGGATAAATGTGGCAAGCTGTATGTGGCAAATGTGGTCATTTTTCAATGAAAGTAAATAAAGTAAACATGCAAAAGGGTTGGGAAGCTGTGGCATCTAAAGCTGAAACAGTACGGGAAGAACAAGTGGAGGAAATAATCATCACATAACACCCATCTGTGCTATCCAGAACAGGAACCAGTCACCATCATCAGATATCCAACTACGAGTCATATAAACAGCAGCGCCAAGGCCGAACATGATCTTCAAAGAAACCGAGACACTTATCAAGCAGTATGAAGAGCTTACTAAAGTCGGGCTAAATACTCATTAAACTTGACTTGACATTGAACTTCCTGCCGGCAGTTCAATCAGGAGAGACTAATTGGAAAAAAGGCTTGAAGAGTTGATATGCATTTGTGTGATATAGTATAACATTAGGAAAAGTCAGAGACATACTGTAAATATGGAGTCTTTGGTGATTAGACTCCATCGTGACCTTACCACTTTTAGGGGGAAGTCATGCCATAAGCCATACAGGAATATCCCCATGATGAAGACACTGGTGGAGGTGGTGAAGGAGGGAAGAGCTGTTGCTCAAGATCTGAATGGATATGATCTGAAGGGCTTTTGATAGCAGGTTTGATAGCAAATAGACGATTGGCTCACAAAGGACGTGACAACCCCACTGGTGTTCTGCAAAGGGTTGTAACAAATTGTTATGCAGAACTGATACACGTTTTAGTGAATTTACCCCCAGCCTCCACCTCTGTGTGGACAACTTTAAACTGTGAGCCAAGAATGACAAGAAATGATCTCAATGATCCACCTTACCGGGATCTACAGTACAGGCCAAAAGTTTGGACACACCTTCTCATTCAATGCGTTTCCTTTTTATTTTCATGACTATTTACATTGTAGATTCTCACTGAAGGCATCAAAACTATGAATGAACACACATGGAATTATGTACTTAACAAAAAAGTGTGAAATAACTGAAAACATGCGTTATATTTTAGATTCTTCAAAGTAGCCACCCTTTGTTTTTTTATTAATAAGGGAAAAAATTCCACTAGTTAACCCTGACAAAGCACACCTGTGAAGTGAAAACCATTTCAGGTGACTATCTCATGAAGCTCATTGAGAGAACACCAAGGGTTTGCAGAGTTATCAAAAAAAGCAAAGGGTGGCTACCTTGAAGAATCTAAAATATAAGACATGTTTTCAGTTATTTCACACTTTTTTGTTAAGTACATAATTCCATATGTGTTCATTCATAGTTTTGATGCCTTCAGTGAGAATCTACAATGTAAATAGTCATGAAAATAAAGAAACACATTGAATGAGAAGGTGTATCCAAACTTTTGGCATGTACTGTATAATATAATATTAAGATGTCGTTTAGACTGGAAATACATGGACAGATGGTACCCAAGCCAAAGGGTTTAAACAACATGACAGACATATAGGGGGGAAAAAACTACAGGATCCAGAGTTACATAAAATAACCATGATGAGGACGCAAGGTATTGCAGAAGGAAAGAAGGCAGCAACAACTAAATACCACCACAGAGTAAGACAGGTACTGTAATAACGTGGTTGCTACGCTATATCGGTTGGTACAGAGAGTTAGCCAAGTGAAGTCATGGAAGCTGCTGATGTCAAGATTGAGATTCCCCTCACAATAAATGGGAAATTACTACACTGAAGTCCAGCTCTAACCCTAAATCCCAGAAATGTCAACTTTCTGCAGCGTTTTATAGCAGCTAATGATTATTTACATTATCAATAGTTTATTTCTATGAAATTCAAAAAATTCACAATTTACCAAGCTGAAACTGACCTCTTTAAAATATATGTTTTGTCCGACCAACACATCAAAACTCACCTCTGTGATAAACACCAGGCTGAAGTTAGCTTCAGAATTACATGTTTTACCCTGTAGAAAGTTGAAGTTTGGACTTGTTTCATCAATGGAGGTGATTAGATTAGAATATTCCTTTTGGAAACCCTATAATCGGAGAATTTTGGCAAAACAAAGTGCAGGTGTAAGAACACCTGCAGAATCGTCAAACTCCCAGGTCTCAAAACGTACTCGTGTACTAATATTTATATTTATCAGCCCCAGCAATCCATTTTTTTCATGTTGACTTTCACATGCCCTGTAAAGTAATCCATTTGAGTTTCACAAGCAAAGGTTTCAACATATGAAAATACTCAAAATAGAAGCTGCAATGTTTTAAAGTGACAATGCCACTGCTGGATCTTTACACATTTGCAAACCCAGTCTCTACATCATGATATGCTTCACTTCGCATTGCTTCACTTCTTTCATCTAATCCTCTTTTCACGCTTTATGCTGCTGGGTTTTCTTTTTACACTGGAATTAAAGCAGTATCAGTAGTAATCCCATCGGATTTACAGGCAGCAGGATTATTCACATGGGATTGGACTCCGCGTGAGAAAGCAGTCTTTCACTCTCTAAATAACATCCTTCATCATCATTTCCTGCACCATTGTTTCAGCAGAGGGGACAATCCACTACATTGTATTGTCTCAGGGAAATCTTATTCATGATTTGTTTTTATTCTGCATGATTTTAACCTCAGGGACCTTTGAGTATTCCTCGTATTTGATAAAATTTTTTGTTGCATTCCTCGATTTCTTTTTTTCTTTTTCTTGTTATTCCTTTTCCTTATCTTAATTTCCAGTCTCGTGTTTGTTTTTTTTTCATGGCCGTATCCCTCCACCTCTGACTGATTTACAGTCATTCTACCCATATAATTAGCTCTGAATCCTAAGACTGGGCCCTCTAGACTAAAGTTGTAATTATAGATTATGAAAAGTTTTCATTTACCATGAAAATGACAGCTGGGGTGATATCAGAATCCGTACAAGCCTGTACTCCTCACAGCACTCAGGCCATTAGCGGTCAATGTTTCAAGATTGACTACTTGTTGAAAGATGCCTGTTTCCATTACTTGAAGCCAGATGAGGGAAGTTGAATGTCTGAGAAGTGGAAAATACCACAAGGCAGGAAAATACAGAAAGATATAGTATTTGTTCTGTAGCACTCACCTGGATTTGCACAATTTCACTGTTTCTCCTTGAGCCATGATAAAGCATCTGCTACACTACAGTATGTAGAGCAACTTTGTAATTATTGTTAGGTTAAGAAAATACCTAAGCTTTATTATTTAGTACTAATAGCACTAATAGTTATTATGCTATCCTACAAATGTATATGTTTTGGCTGCCACAGATAATGGAGAACATTGCTTTTGTGTGGGATAATGCATATTTTTATTTTGCTGTAAAACTATAATAGTATAATATAAGCAGAATTAGGTTCAACAAAGATGGATCAGGACCTAAAACTAAGGGCCTCATGCAGGAATCACTCATACGAAAAGATTTGGTCTTAAGTGGTCCATTCAAGCGATTTAAGAGAATTAGGCATTTACCAATTTTCTCATACTGAGAAGTATCCAGTATCATCCTTTGATGCACCATTGGTGTAACATCACCTGCTTAAGGCTATAATATCAGTCTAATATCTCTCTGTGACTGTGATGACCACTGTTCTGTTTCAGTTTGTTAATTTCTAAAATCAGGAATTGAACCTTTGCGATGTGAAATTTATTCTTTTACTCTTTGGTAACATTTTTATGAATGGAGCTTTCCCACACACAAAGCAGACCGGTCCTTATGAGGCAATTCCAGGGACGCCAATGATGAAGTCTCATGAACGCGCAAATTATAAACCAGTTTGAGCTTTGGAACAAAATAGGTACATCATGTAAAATGAAGCTGCAATAAGGTTGCAATGATTTATGGGGTTTAAATGTATGTAGCTGTGTTTTAAGACTTGGGTAACGTTGAAATGTTGCATTCGACTTATACAGTATTGAGCTGAGCCAATATGAGAGAAGTTTGTTATCACCAGAGAATGTTTTTAATTTCTTAGAACTCTGGTCATTTTTTCTTTTGTTTAACACATTAGCATAGCACAACGGTTTTCAAAGTCTAGAGTTATATTTCAGACAATCTTCTCAACACAAAGTTGAAAGCGCCCCTCTGACATTTTTGTAAGTAGTTCGTTGTGTTAATTGACAAGCCCTTATTTTTGTCAGAAACTCTACTCTAATTTTGTTCAATACTTCTAAATTCAGAGTCAAGAGCTCAGAATTTCTGTTCTCTTTCCTTACAAATTGGCCTCCACACAATTTCTCTGAGGATCCGCAATCCTATATGGATCCATCTTGCTTAATTGAAAATAAAATCAATTTACCATCTCCATGAAAGAAAAACAGCTGGCTGTCTGTGCAGCACTCACCAACTTGCAAAAATATTCAAAACTGGTAAAATGGAGAAAGGAAAGACTTTCTTGTGCATGTGTTTTGTTTTTAAAGACTATTTCTTGGGCATTTTAGGCCTTTATTTGTATAGGACAGCTGAAGACATGAAAGGGGAGAGAGAGGGGGAATGACATGCAGCAATGGGTCAATGGACAGAGTCACACCCGCAGCTGCTGCGTCGAGGAGTAAACTTCTATATACTGTATGTGCGCTTGCTCTCCCAGGTGAGCTACCCAGGCGCTGAAATTTTTACCACTAAAGTTCAATATCAACTCCTCCTATTACATAGTCTTGTGGCCCTGTCTTGTAAAGATGCGCTGTGTCAAAACTATAGTAAAACCTTTTATATTTCACTTTATATTGTGCTCACAAGGTGCTTTTTCCAGTATGGTACTGGTTGGTTTCTGGTTCTCTCAATATAATTGAGCTGCCATAATGTGCTGAGCTCCCAGAAAAACTCTTTACATCTAATTTTCTTTTTAATGAAACAGTAGATTAGCAATTGATCCATCGGTCATCAGTCGAGACGAGTATACCGCAGATCTGAGCTGGCTTTAGTATTAAACTCCGGGTGTTTTCATTTCTTCCGTGATATATTCACTTTACTCCCTATAAATATATTGACGTTCCCTTACATTGTTCCCATGTCATCCACTGAGACAATGGCTTTGGTGAACAGTGATGGTAACTCTGTGTAATATCATTTAAACTATATTTAGGCTTTGGGACAGATTACCTGAATACTTTTGAAGAAGAAGAAAACAGTAGGACAAAGAAAGAAAGAATCAGAGAGAGAGAGAGGGACAGACAGAGACTGCATGAGTGGTCAATCATATTTTATCTAATGTAATTATGTGTGTCATTCTCTGGCTCAACAGTGATGCTCACAAAACGTCAATTTTACACTTGAGTCGGTAACACTTTTTTAAAAAGGATACAAATCATATAATTAAGTAATGTATTTCTCATGATGATTTAATGCAGGATGTATCATGACGTCCTGTTGTTCACCATTAAATGGCAATTGCGGAGCAAAATGAACCTTGGGGGGGGCGACCTCTAACTCACCCAGTGGGGGCGTTCGCCCCATGTTGGCTGGGTCCTGCAGCGGTGCGGGTTTTGAGTCCGGCCTGATGCCCTTCGCTGCATGTCGTCCCCCATCTCTCTCCCCTTTTCATGTCTGTCCACTTTCAAAATGAAGGGAAAAAGCCCCAAAAAAAATAAAAAAAAAAAAAAAAAAAAACCTATGGGTTAATAACATATGTGTACCGAGTTGACCGTTCTCTGGGATATGTTTTCATGCTAATCAAATGTGTCTCTAGCTTGAAACAAGCTAGCGCAAACCGCTGATTAGCTTATAACGCTAGTCTATGGGGCAGAGGGTAAAGTGAAAAGAAATTGCTATTTCTATACCACTAACAAGGCTCAAAATAGCACCACACTTTCACAGTAGCATAATGAGGGTCCCTACATGTAAACCAAAGCATTGAGAACTTTGTAAGTGTACCGACAGTTTATTAAAAAGAGATTATAAAGACAGTATAGCGTTCATGTATACAAGCAGGCACCATCTTGGGAAAACAGTCATAACCAGTTGAACGACGAACGCAGTAGTATCAAGTTATGGTATATTGCAGGAAAGAAAAATTGTAGCAAGACTTCAGAATGGACATGTCAGTTTTTTTGCTTGAATGCCATCAGCTGAATCAAAACACGTATGTGGTACAGAATACATACATAAAGTATAAAAGGTTAATGAGGTGATTTTCTTGGTACCACAAATAAAGCACAATTGTCCAGATGGACATTTTAAAGTTTGTAGTTTGTTGTGCAACATTGCATTTTTTTTTCAAGTAATAATGAAGGAAATGTAAAAGTATAGTTGCCAATTCCAATCAATAAAGTTGTAATACCAGCATGTGAAGATTCAAATTTTGCTTTTTGACACTCCTAAGACTGAGTGTGATATACACATTGTCAAGACGTACACAGAAAAAGGTCATAAGCTCAACAATCACCATATGCCAACTAAAATATGCATTCCATACAAACACTGTAAGTGATTAGTTCACACATAATAGATAATCTTTCAAGGAATGTTAATTCACAGTTACTTCATATGATATGTGACAAAATAGGCTGAAGTTCAAGTTCATTTAATAGCCATGCATTTACTCAGCCTCCTGAAAACTGCATCTACATCCCTACAGCAAACATGTCTACTGTTGGGACTTATGAAGTCATTCCTTTGAAATGGTAAATTTTTAGGCCTCTGATTTCAACATCCATCCATCCATCCATCCATCTTCGTCCGCTTATCCGGTGTCGGGTCGCGGGGGGAGCAGCTCCAGCAGGGGACCCCAAACTTCCCTTTCCCGAGCAACATTAACCAGCTCCGACTGGGGATCGGCGTTCCCAGGCCAGGTTGGAGATATAATCCCTCCACCTAGTCCTGGGTCTTCCCGAGGCCTCCTCCCAGCTGGACGTGCCTGGAACACCTCCCTAGGGAGGCGCCCAGGGGCATCCTTACCAGATGCCCGAACCACCTCAACTGGCTCCTTTCGACGCAAAGGGAGCAGCGGCTCTACTCCGAGCTCCTCACGGATGACTGAGCTTCTCACCCTATCTCTAAGGGAGACGCCAGCCACCCTCCTGAGGAAACCCATTTCGCCGCTTGTACCCTGGATCTCGTTCTTTCGGTCATGACCCAGCCTTCATGACCATAGGTGAGGGTAGGAACGAAAACTGACCGGTAGATCGAGAGCTTTGCCTTCTGGCTCAGCTCTCTTTTTCGTCACAACGGTGCGATAGATTGAATGCAATACCGCACCCGCTGCGCCCGATTCTCCGACCAATCTCCCGCTCCATTGTCCCCTCACTCGCGAACAAAACCCCAAGGTACTTGAACTCCTTCACTTGGGGTAAGGACTCATTCCCTACCTGGAGAAGGCATTCCATCGGTTTCCTGCTGAGAACCATGGCCTCCGATTTAGAGGTGCTGATCCTCATCCCAACCGCTTGACACTCGGTTGCGAACCGATCCAGTGAGTGCTGAAGGTCGCAGGCCGATGATGCCATCAGGACCACATCATCTGCAAAGAGCAGCGATGAGATCCCCAGCCCACCAAACTGCAACCCCTCCCACCCCGACTACGCCTCGATATCCTGTCCATAAATATTACAAACAGGATTGGTGACAAAGCGCAGCCCTGGCGGAGGCCAACCCTCACCTGAAACGAGTCCGACTTACTACCGAGAACCCGGACACAGCTCTCACTTTGGTCATACAGAGATTGGATGGCCCTGAGTAGAGACCCCCTCACCCCATACTCCCGCAGCACCTCCCACAGTATCTCCCGGGGACCCGGTCATACGCCTTCTCCAAATCCACAAAACACATGTAGACCGGTTGGGCATACTCCCAGGCTCCCTCCAGGATCCTTGCGAGAGTGAAGAGCTGGTCCGTTGTTCCACGACCAGGACGGAATCCGCATTGTTCCTCCTCAACCCGAGGTTCGACTATCGGCCGAACCCTCCTTTCCAGCACCTTGGGTAGACTTTACCAGGGAGGCTGAGAAGTGTGATACCCTATAATTGGCACACACCCTCTGGTCCCCCTTTTAAAAAGAGGAACCACCACCCCAGTCTGCCACTCCTTTGGCACCGTCCCAGACTTCCACGCAATGTTGAAGAGGCGTGTCAACCAGGACAACCCCTCCACACCCAGAGCCTTGAGCATTTCTGGACGGATCTCATCAATCCCGGGGCTTTGCCACTGTGTAGTTGTTTGACTACATCAGTGACTTCCGCCTGGGAAATCGGCGACAATCCCCGTTATCCTCCAGCTCTGCCTCTAACATAGAGGGCGTATTAGTCGGATTCAGGAGTTCCTCAAAGTGCTCCCTCCACCGCCCCTATTACCTCCTCAGTGGAGGTCAACAGTGTCCCATCCTTACTGTACACAGCTTGGATGGTTCCCCCCCCCTCCT
Organism: Perca flavescens; assembly: GCF_004354835.1. Taxonomy (NCBI): domain Eukaryota; kingdom Metazoa; phylum Chordata; class Actinopteri; order Perciformes; family Percidae; genus Perca; species Perca flavescens. Next base: position 17,853,350 of record NC_041350.1, read on the forward strand.
GAGGTGGCGAACAGTTTTCCAGAAACACTTTGGTGCCGACCGAAAGTCCTTCTCCATGTCTTCTCCAAACTTCTCCCACACCCGCTGCTTTGCCTCTTTCACGGCAGAGGCTGCAGCCCTTCGGGCCCTTCGGTACCCTGCAACTGCCTCCGGAGTCCTCCGAGATAACATATCCCGGAAGGACTCCTTCTTCAGTCGGACGGCTTCCCTGACCACTGGTGTCCACCACGGTGTTCGTGGGTTACCGCCCCTTGAGGCACCTAAGATCCTAAGACCACAGCTCCTCGCCGCAGCTTCAGCAATGGAAACTTTGAACATTGTCCACTCGGGTTCAATGCCCCCAGCCTCCACAGGGATGCACGAAAAGCTCCGCCCGGAGGTGTGAGTTGAAAGTCTGTCGGACAGGGGCCTCCTCCAGACGTTCCCAATTTACCCGCACTACACGTTTGGGCTTACCAGGTCTGTCCAGAGTCTTCCCCCACCCCTGACCCAACTCACCACCAGATGGTGATCGGTTGACAGCTCTGCCCCTCTCTTCACCCGAGTGTCCAAAACATACGGCCTCAGATCAGATGAAACGATTATGAAATCGATCATTGACCTTCGGCCTAGGGTGCTCTGGTACCAGGTACACTTATGAGCATCCCTATGTTCGAACATGGTGTTCGTTATAGACAATCCATGACTAGCACAGAAGTCCAACAACAAACAACCACTCTGGTTTAGATCAGGGAGGCCGTTCCTCCCAATCACGCCTCCAGGTGTCTCCATCATTGCCCACGTGTGCGTTGAAGTCCCCAGCAGAACAATGGAGTCCCCACTGGAGCCCCATGCAGGACTCCAGTCAAGGTCTCCAAGAAGGCCGAATACTCCGAACTCCTGTTTGGTGCATATGCACAAACAACAGTCAGAGTTTTCCCCCACAACCCGCAGGCGTGGGGAGGCGACCCTCCGGGTCCACCGGGTAAACTCCAACACAGCGGCGCTCAGCCGGGGGCTTGTGAGTATCCCCACACCCGCCCGGCGCCTCACACCCTGGGCAACTCCGGAGAAGAAAAGAGTCCAACCCCTATCCAGGAGTATGGTTCCAGAACCGAGACTGTGCGTAGAGGTAAGCCCCACCAGATCTAACCGGTAGCGCTCCACCTCCCGCACCAGTTCCGGCTCCTTCCCCCACAGAGAGGTGACGTTCCACGTCCCCAGAGCCAGCGTCTGCCGCCCGGGTCTGGTCCCCGAGGCCCCTGACCTTCACTGCCACCCATGTGGCATCGCACCCGACCCCAACGGTTCCTCCCACAGGTGGTGGGCCCATGGGCTGGAGAGATGGGAGCCACGTAGCTTGTTCGGGCTGTGCCCGGGGGGCTCCGTGGCAAACCCGGCCACCAGGCGCTCGCCCGACGAGCCCGCCCGTCTGGGCCTGGCTCCAGACGGGGGCCCCGGGCTTCCTCCGGGCAGGGTCACTCCATCTCTACCTTGCTTCTTCATTGGGGTTTTTGAACCATTCTTTGTCTGGCCCCTCACCTGAGACCACTTTGCCTTGGGAGACCCTACCAGGAGCACAAAGCTCCAGACAACACAGCCCTCAGGTTCACAGAGACACACAAACCTCTCCACCACGATAAGGTGATGGTTCACGGAGAAACATTTAAGTTTTAATGGGTAATCATGTAAACAGGATTAATATAGGGAGCTCTGGCACTTGAAAGCCTAAAACAACTGCGTCTGCAACACATTTTATTTTAATATAAATTAACAATCATTTGTAATGCAATTCACATCCATTTTGTGTTCTTTTGCAGTAGCACTGTTTGAAAATGCGAGTCAGTGGAAAAAATTGTGAAATCATTAACACGTTTGCAGAAATGAATTCCTGGAAGAGTACAGATGATTTTAAAACGTTCTTGTGCATTGTTTTACTTTGTAAATGTGAGGCAAACTGTACAGCTACTATAGCTGAAGTTATTACTTACAGCCTGTGTTCCACTCCAATAAAACAGTTAATTTAAGGTTAAATATAAGGTTAGTTATAGGTATAAGCTTGGGTATAAGGTTAAATTGTTTAAAATCGGTACAAGATGAAAACTGGTTTGCTGAGACGGGACTTTGTGGAGCTTGTTGGAGGCAATTCAGCCTCTGTTAGTAAGCATTGTCTGTGAAGATGACACTAGGGAATAGAAAGTTTCCAGGCACAATTTGGTTTGTTAGAGTTTTTATTGTATTTGTGCTCACAATGGGTGGAAATTGGATTATTGTAGGTGGGAAATGACAGGAATTTTATTGTACTGGAGCAATTTTGCAAAAAATAGTGCGAGGATTGGAAAAATTGCACACAAATAATGGGTGGACTGCTTTAATCACTCCTGTGATTCTGCAAAAGATTACACGTTTCAGGAGGGACAACCTTTGTTTTTTTAATACATAGTTAGCACTAACAGTGTTCTGATCGCAAGCTCTTTTATCAACATCCCATATTTAAACCAGATACTCATTTGTCCTGTCTGTTTCTCCCTCTCCTCCTAGCGCGCGCACACACACACACACGCACACACACACAGTTGGCTGTAACAGATAATTTCCGCATCAGCTCATCCTAGGCCCACTCTCAATGAAGGGCCTCTCAGGTGTCCTAGATTTGCACTGGATCTGTTCCACTTTCTAAGGGTCATGAACACACAGTGAGGAGTGTATTACTGTGGAGTTGTGTAAAAAACACTGCTATGGAAGGTCGTCTCTGCAGTAGGAGGCTTTGATGTGTCGATAAAGTTTTACTCAAAACAGTTTTAACATGCTGCTGTGTAACCTGTTAATAAAATGGCCAGCTTTTATTACAGTAACAGAAAATCATAATTGCCATGCTAAGAGGAGGCTTAATTGTTACATTTTCAACAATCTGTTCCCATTCTATTGGCTTATAGAGGAGCTGAGATTATCCTTCCCACCCGTCATAGTGAATTCTGAGGTTTGTACCTAGAGGTTTGAGAAGGCTGCCATCACTGTATCACTGAAGTAACTTGAGATACCGCACACCCTCTCTGCAATTTATTTTGCCAGCACAGGAATCCGTCACCAAAAATCAACATGAACCTGTGAAACCCCTCCAGCTCCCGTGAAAATGCAGTGTGGTATTTTTTCTATGGTTATATTTGTGTGTGTACTGTGGGTGGATTGTTGGAGGGTGGTGCAGATGGTGCACGTATGTGTGATTGTACATGTGCATGCTTGTGCACACGTGCAGCCCACAAAGCTTGAGAAACACCTACTCCACGATCATAGGCATCTGCAAACAACAGAGATAAGATAAACCCTGGAGCCCTCAAGAAATAATGCCATTTAATTAGCTATTTCCTGAATTGCAGCGCGACATGCCAGCATGTTGCAATTCATACATGCCAGCCATTCACTAAACATGTTTCTATTATTATGCATAGCATACTAGTATTGTTAAATTTGATTGTATTGGCATGGACTCCATCTCTCCACTGTCTGTTTTGATTGTTTAGCACTTTAACCTTAGGCTGCCCTTTTAATGGATATCACTTCTGAAGTCATGTTGACTGTTCAAACATTCCTTCTTATTTATATTTTTATAGTTCCATTTTCCCACTCATGATGCAGTACAGCTGTGTTTAATTCAGTATCTGCATGGTGCTAAGCAAAATGCATTGTAAAAATGTATTTCTGTTGCTATTTCAAACAACAGCATCCTGGACTGCAAACTGATTGTAATGTTAAGCAAAATGAACCAAAGTCGTTGGCAGTGTATGCTTGGCTATGGGACAGTTAAAAGGCAGTTCACCTACTCAATTGAACAATGATTATTGTTTAATGCCATAAAGTTTGTGTGTGTTCACAATTACATTTGTATGCTGTTATAACTGCATTTGAATCAATCTAGAAAATAATATTAGTTATTGAGCTTTCGATAATAATGGTAGTATAATACAAATGTGGTGCTATGTAAATCTCTGTATACAACAATATAACTTATAATTTGATATGTACTTATGGCGACGTTGAAAGTACCTTTTTAGTCCTGAGTAGTGTTGGCAGGTATTTCTTTATAACCTCAGAGTCAGTTACTATTATATCGTTATAACTGTTATAGGCAGCCTGTATGTAGCCTGAGAGCTAAAACCCAGGGAAATAAAAGTCTGCAAAGCACTCGAAACAATGACGGAAATGACGTCCTGGTTTGAAGCTGATCTGATTACAAAAGAATTCCTTGTAAAGCTCCAATAGTCTGCTCCCATGTCCATCTAAGAATTATTCCATTTATCCCATCATCACCCCTCCCTCCCTCCCCACTCACACACACACACACACACACACACACACACACACACACACACAGAGTACATTGTTGCTCACTTACTGTTTAGTGCACGCTTGAGTAAACATTAGCTGACAGCGGAGGTAGCGTTGGCTCTACCTCCTCTAAGCTAAATCAATTATCTCCAGTGGGGCCATGCGGTGTTTGCAGGCCTGCTGGGTTCAGAGTGTATGCCTGTTTAACCCAGACCAACAAACAGGCTGACACACAGGCTGCAGCATCTGCTTGGATTTGGCCCAAGCCTAAAGGGAATGAATTGGATTTGTAGTTAAATGGGTGTGTGCAATGAGGCCAACTGGGCAAGGCTGCGTTATTGTATACGGCTTCGTCAGATCCACATGAACAAAAAAATGTTGTGCTTGTTTTTAGTGTGATTTTACTTTGTTGTACCCATTTTTTCCTTCCTTTAAACAAGATAAATGCACACCTCACCTCATTGAGCTGAGAGATGCCTCCCTTTGTTAGATCTTCAATTTCAAAGCCAGATGTAGAAGCTAATATATTTCACACAAACAATACAGCCCAATTTAGGCAAGGCCTGTTCTTGATTGAGAATCATTTTCCTCTCATCCATTCATTATGAACCTCATTACCTCATTGTGCTGTAAACCAGACCCTTAGGAGATAAGCCTTGTCCCTGACTTGTTTGATGTGTAAACAGATAAGCTATTCAGCCATTTATCAAACCTGCTTGTGTGTGTGTGTGGGTGTGTGTGCGCGCGCACCAGAAATATGTTACAGAGCGACAAGTGAATGAATAAGTCAATGCTGTCAATATGACAACATTATAACTGAGTGTTAACAATGTCTTTTCCACTGATGCAATGAAGCATGACTAGCAGTTTGTCATGCTGTGTAACGCATCTTAAATACATCTGCACGTCATGTTCTTTACACATGAAGTTTTGTTTACTCGTAACGGGGAGCACTATACAGCCTGAGAAAACAGTTGTATTATGTCTTCTGTGGTTCTGGGGCCTGTTTCAGGAAGAAGGATAAACAAACTCTGAGTCAAACCCTGAACTCTGAGTGGATTTACCCTGAGATGGGAAACTCTGAATTTACGGTTCCAGAACAGCTGATTTGAGTTGGTTCAATCAACTCGGAGTAGGTTGACTCAGAGTTAAGCGCATGTACCACCACAATAAAAAGGCAGCATGAATAGAGCCATGATACTACGATTCACCATGGTAACAACCACAAACAAACTGGTCGGCAGAAATACTCGTGCACAAACAGCGGGTTTGAACATGTATTTCGTTAAAAAAGCAACATAGCGGCTGCTGCAAAAGAGAGAGAATTGGTGTGGGAGAAAATTGCTGCTCGAGTCAATGCGTAAGCATTGACAGTGTATTAATTTAATATTTAATCACAGGTAACCTATAACATTACTGGTGAAAACTGGAATGGTATTACACCTATAATTTCATTTAGGTGCAATCCTGCAGGCGAAAAAGTAAGCTACTACTAATCCCATTCTGAGCCTGCAGCACCATGATCATTAACAGAAATACTGTATACTTTATAATCATTTAATTCTTTTTAATGGCCTCATTGGTTTGTGTCCAGAGAACTCTACAAAAACGTTTAAAAAACGTTTCAGAGCGAGGCACACTTTTCTGACGGCTCTGCATACAGTGGCTTTACTGATATGATCCGCATCACCAATGTTGTAAAGATAACTGCCGTTTGCAAAAAACCTAATGCAACACAAAGAGTGTGTTGGGATGTAAAAGCATGTCCACGATGGTGGATGTTAGTTATTTGAGGACGTATAAGGTATCTACATCTATGATTGACTGTGAAGAAAATACCTCTCAAATCGGTTATCTGGAAATGAAAATACATCAAGTCGGTACTCAATATCATCTCCCAACGTAAACTCTCTGTGAAGTAATAAAGCTTTACGGGATCGTCGACAAAAGGACGTGCCATGTTTGAGAAAAAAACGTTTTATAATCTGCCTAACATAAACCAATATGTTTTTTTATTCATGCAGATAACAAACTGCGCTAAAATGTGCCTGATACAGAATGAATGAATGAGGAAATGAAAGAGAGCTGTGTCAGAGGGAGGAGACTGAGAGAAACTCAAGGTTTCTTGAAGACAACCTGCTCCCTACCAGGTTAGGTTTACAGGCTCAGTTACCATAGTAACTGACTCTGAGGTTAAGTTACCTCTCTTTCTGAAACAGGCTGGAGTTACCCCTCTCTCTCTCTCAGGTTTGATCAACCTCCCTTTCTGAAACAGAAAACCCAGAGTTTCCCTCATCTCACGGTTAACAAACTCAGAGTATTTACTAAACCTGCTTTCTGAAACGGGCCCCTGGAGAGAGCTTTCTTAAGTCTGAGGAAAGAAACCCTGATGCTGTCGTTGTGATGTCATCAGGGTTGTCTCCCTTTTGGCTTGACATTTGTAAATACTAAGGACGTAAGGACAGGCTGTTGACTACTCTTTTTTTTTTTTTAAATGTGTTTCTTGCCATCTACCCCATCTTTATTCAAGTGCAGCTCTAAATTGCTGAAGTACTACCTTAATTTCATATTTACTATGTTATTTATTATAATTGGATTATTTTACAGTCCTTAATGTCTTTGATTACAAAAAGTAATATACAGAGCTTGGTAGGTATCATGAAGAAGAAGAAACTAATTTGTGCTCTCAATTTATCATAAAATATTGCCTTCATGCCATTAGTGTTGTCTTGTGTGTACCCTTCACTCTCACAATGGATTGGATTGCATATGGTTTGTATATTGATGTTGGACTGAGATATACAGAATATACTTCAGGTTTTGGCTGTTAAACACAAATGCACTACAATGAACTACAAAAGAAATGGCTCAGGGATACAACACATTCAAATGAATAAGTGATATTGTTTAGGCACTTAATGGTATTTAAGATTTTTTATTTAACCTTTATTTAACCAGGAAAAAACCTCTTTGAAATTAAAAATCCCCTGGCCAAGAGTACACAAAAACATGAAACAATAACTAAAGCAGCATATATTTCCCAAAGTCAACCACAATCATAAATCATAAACTAGGATCCTCAGCCTAATCATAAATGGTGCTCAGTAATAATTCAATGCAAATAACAAACTGTAAACACAACTGTTTTAAAGGCATTGTACCTTGTTATTGGACACATATAGAGCACTGCAGGACTAAAGTGCATGGTTTAGGTATACTAACCAGTACACTATAACAATAAAGAGATACTCCTGTTTTGCAGCATTATAACATTTCATAAATGCTGCACTGCAGATCAGCAGTTAGACCATCGTTTGTGTGGATGTTGAGCATGTGTTTGCCTGGTTGGGTACCATCACTTCTCTGTGCCCTTTTCTTTGCTGCTAAACAGTACATTTGTGTCGGTGATGGAGGGCAGCCAGTAGTCAACCACCCTGACAGCCATCTGAATGTCATGGTGCTGGACAAAGCAGAAGAAAAACATAATGCTGAGTTTGGTTTGTAAAAATGTTTACGCTCACCCGAGAGTCTGTAAATGAATGCCCTAAACAGACAAGGCTGCTCTCATCTACTATTTAATATACCTATTTATTGTCAAAGACCAAGCACAATAATCCCCCTCAAGAGCCCAGCTGCCAACATCGCTTCATAGCTTTCTGAAGTGTGAAATACAAACTAGTCATGAGAAAATAATTAACAACTATACAAACTTATTTTTAAAACTTATTAAAAATACTTATTCCTTATAATCAAACTTGTATTTTTCTCTCCGTAATCCATTGCTATTTTAATCGTACAAAATCCATGTAACACACCTCAGTCACTTTGGCTTTTACAGTGCACAGTGCATAACTTTTAGAAAACAAAATACATTTTAGTTAGCCTAGCATTTACCATTTGTCACAAAGTTGATTAATATTTCTGTCAAGACTCAGCAGTATTTTCTCTGTGGGTTGTGTTACAGACAAGTGAATTATAAGTGGTCAGCATACATGCTTCCACTCTTAAATAATAAATTAAAGCCAACTTAACATATAGATGGAAAGATGGTGGGAGGGAATGCCTTCAGCAGTGATTCCCACTGGGACACAATACCACATTTCCACATCTCAGTTCTTATCATTTCACGGTACTTAAAAGTAAGTCAGCTCGCCATCCCATGATCATTTTCTGTTACCTGGAGGCAACATGGTCTCTTTGTAATTCTGAACACCATTAACAATAAATATGTCAAGTTTATATGTCACAAGTCCAAAAGTCTATTTGGGGTCTTCTAAGTAAAAGAAAAACATTGAATGAGCTTTGCATGCTTTAGATAAAATAATAAATTGGTATTTTTTTCTTTTGTTTCTATTTAAAAAAAAAATATTATAATACTTATAGTATTAAATATATTTACAGTCAATCAATTGGGGCAGTGAGTGGCCTAGAGGTTGAAGAAGCGAGCTTGTGACCGGGAGGTCGTCGGTTGCCCCAGACCGACAGGATACAATCTGGGTGGGGAAAGTGAAAGAGCAGCGCTCTATTTACCTTGCATGGAGATTTTAATGTCAGTCACAAATATAATAAATCAACACAGCGGCTGGAGGTGTGTGGGTGTTAAGACTGTGTGGCAAGTCATAGTGCTCCATTATATGTGCAGGTCGAGTTTGAGTTTACAGATTGTTCACATGCATTTTTTGCCCCTTATGTGTAGGATTTGTCATGTAGGTGGTTTGTTTGTGTATGCACATGTTTACTATGGGGGACGGGATGATGGTAAAGTGTAATGTAACTAATCTTCTTTCCTATCTGTCCCTCTCATTTGTTCCACCTAGGATGAACATGCTGCAGAGGAAGCTTCATGACAAAACCTTAGCTCTATGGATGCCACACCTGAAAGAGGAGAAGCTTACACAAAGCATTTAACCCTGGGAACCTGAAAAATAAAACGTTGCTGATCACCACACCTGATTTCAGCAAACTTCTGTACAGCTGCCAAAAGCTATATGGATATTGAACAATTATACACAGGAAAAATAGATGTTTGTCCTCATCTGCATTATGTAACTGTAACATTCTGGCTTTCCAATATCATCAAAGACACGAGGCGCAGCCAAGTTTCAGTACAAACCGCAATTTAGAAGGCTTCATGTGGACTTGACAACAGATAAGAGAGAGATAACAAGCAAACCTTTTGTATCTGTCATCATCATATTACATGCAGCTCCATGCTTAGCTTTATTGAAAAGGAGGAGCCTATTAAAGCAGTTAATAGATAGGAAGGTTTGGTCTGAAGGTGTTGGTGCCAGCTGGCTGCTGGTTGGAGATGAGATAAGAGTGTTGGGAAGAGGGAAAAGGAGTGCCTGTCTGACAGGAGCTGAATACAAATTAGGATTCTTCTCTCCTGCAGCTACACCAGTGAGACAAATTAATACTGGAGAGAAGAAATGGACAAATTAACTGGCTTCAATTACAGGAGCATTAGTTGTGGATGGAATTAGATGTTTGCCAACGGTTAATATAAAATCACATTGCAATACAAGGGATATTGCAATGTGAAATGAGGATAAAATACTTAGCTTCTGGATTTTCTACAGCAACAACCAACAGTGGCGTACCCTGTGTACAACCTTCTCTAGTGCCATGCCTGAACTGATGTGATGAGGCTGGTTTAAACCTTGGAGACAAGGAGGTTTAAAAGTTGCAGAGGCAAGATGGAGCTGGATAATAGTTCACTGGACTACTTTACCAGCAACTTCACAGAGATTCCTGACACCACAACAACTCCACCCTGGAACAAGGCCACGCTACTCGGCTTCCAGGTCTCCCTGTCTGCACTGTTAGCTATCGTCACTCTGGCTACGGTGCTCTCAAACGCCTTTGTCATCGCCACCATCTTTTTAACCAGGAAGCTCCACACACCCGCCAACTTCCTGATCGGCTCACTCGCCGTCACAGACCTGCTGGTGTCTATTTTAGTCATGCCAATCAGCATCGTCTACACTGTCAGCAAGACCTGGTCGCTGGGACAGATTGTCTGTGACATCTGGCTGTCGTCTGATATCACCTTCTGCACGGCCTCCATCTTGCACCTGTGTGTGATCGCATTGGACCGCTACTGGGCCATCACAGACGCCCTGGAGTACTCGAAACGCCGCACCATGCGTCGGGCAGCAATCATGGTTGGGGTGGTGTGGGTGATCTCCATATCGATTTCCATGCCTCCACTTTTCTGGCGGCAAGCCAAAGCCCACGAGGAGCTGACGGAGTGCATGGTCAATACAGATCAGATCTCTTACACCCTATACTCCACCTTCGGCGCATTCTACGTCCCCACAGTGCTGCTCATCATCCTCTATGGACGGATCTATGTTGCGGCCCGCTCCCGCATCTTTAAGATGCCATCTTCCTCAGGGAAACGTTTCACCACAGCACAGCTCATCCAGACCTCTGCAGGCTCCTCTCTCTGTTCTCTTAATTCTGCCTCCTACCAGGAAGCACACCTACGCTCTGGCAATGCGGGGGGTGGGGAAGGAGGAGGGGGAGGATCGCCTCTATTCATGAATAGCGTTAAAGTGAAGCTGGCAGACAGCGTGCTGGAGAGGAAACGGCTGTGTGCAGCTCGGGAGAGGAAAGCAACCAAGACACTGGGCATCATCCTGGGCGCTTTCATTGTCTGTTGGCTCCCCTTCTTTGTGGGCACGCTCGTCATGGCCATATGTAAAGAGTGCTGGTTTGATCCAGTGCTTTTTGATATATTTACCTGGCTGGGATACCTGAACTCCCTGATCAATCCTGTTATCTACACCGTATTCAACGATGAGTTCAAACAGGCTTTCCAAAAACTCACTAAATTCAGACGATGCTGCTGAAAAAAAATGGATTAATTAAAATCTCTTGGAAAACGGGGAGTGAGAAAACAAGATAATAATGATAATGGAAGTACTGTACACTTAAATATTCCATCTTGTAAACACATGCTAATTGTGATATGTTTTTGATTTTTATATTCAACAGTGCCGTGCCATGCTCTTTAGATACCTACAGAATTCATATAGACTTATGCATGCATGCTAAAAAAAAAGACGAAGAATTGTGGAACTCATCCATAAAAAGATTAAGAAAGAGGATTATAAGTCTATTTCATGTCACAGGGGCACTGCTGTTATTTAAAGGTCCCATGACATGCTCTTTGGATGCTTTTATATAGACCTTTGTGGTACCCTAATACTGAAGTCTCTTTCCCAAAATTCAGCCTTGGTGCAGAATTACAGCCACTAGAGCCAGTCCCACAATGAGATTTCCTTAGTATGTGCCATTTCTGTGTCTGTAGCTATTGAGGAGGAGAGAGGGGTTGGGGCAAGGTGGAGGGTGGGGGTGTGGCCTTGACCAATTGCCACTTTGTTCGTTTGAAAGCCATGATGTCTCTCTCTCATGGGTGGGCCAAATTGTCTAGGCAGGCAAAGCAGAGAAAGGGGGGGTAACCTTGATTCCAGATTGGCCCATCTGAGCTTTCATTTTCTCAAAGGCAGAGCAGCATACTCAGGGTTCGGTTTACACCTATCGCCATTTCTAGCCACTGGGGGACCATAGGCAGGCTGGGGGAATGCATATTAATGTTAAAAAACTTCATAGAGTGACATTTTCATGCCATGGGACCTTTAAAAAAACAAGGATTGGTCTAACTGTATGGAAATATCAACTCAGAGAGACTGGATTTAATCCAGTTGAAATGAAAAGCCATGAAATATATGTTGTCTTTTAATCTGTGTCATTCTGTATGCTGCTGCTCCCCATATAATGTTTCTGTGGTACATAAAGTACTTAGAAAAACTGCAGAACTCCAGTAAAACTGTTGCCATATATGCATTGACAGTGGTGTGTCATTGTCTGTGTATGTGTGTGTTTCTGCATGAGTGTGTGTAAAGGTTACTTTACTTTCATATATGAGAGTTTGAGGAGGGGAGGATTGTCAAGTGCTTGATGTTTATACTGTACGTGCTATTCTTCAGCGAGCCTCGTCCCGTTGTTACAGAGGCAGAATTTGAAAGCGTTTTAACTCTGACTCAGAATTTTAAGTAACAGTCAATGCCACAGCAACAAATAAACCCTTGATGTTATAAAATGATGTGCTCAAGCAAAAAAGACGAGGTAAGAGCAAATGATCAGACTCCCGCCTACTGAGGGCAAATTGAGACTCATTTTTAATAATAATAATAATAATAATAAACTTCATATATATAGCACCTTTCTTCCAGAGTGTAGCACTAAGTTCTTTACAACAAAGTGAGAAACCACAAAACAAACAAAACGCAAATTAAGACAAGTGCAGACACTTGTGTGATGAAACCAAGCAATCAAACACACAACAGAAGCAGCAAATATCAAGAACCGGTCTGCCAAGAACAACAGAATATGTAAAAGTTAATATTAAGACATAGGAACAATAAAACATTTAAACTATGATAATAAAGAGTGGCAATGAGTTATAAGCATTGCTGAATTTATGTTTTTAATTGTTTAAAAATGTTCAAAGAGCTTGCAGTTCCATTTATGAGTAGTTAAATGTGTTTGTATTCTTAAGTAAATGATTGTTTTTCAGTTATGTAAAATAGTGTCATTGGCAGATTATATACACTTGCAGGGAAGCTGATTTAATGGGAAATACAGTATGTAACCTGAATTGCTACGATTTGCTGCAAGTCAATTTAGAAATTCATTTATACAGTAGTCGAAAGATATCTTTTTAACATCTCGGATTTTCATCAATAATGTACACACAATCTAATATCTTAATGTCAAGATTTTGAAATGTAAAAACAGGACACAAAAACAGTGGAATTTGGATAACCGTCACGTTTGTCCAGTGGATTGTTTTCAGAAAGGACCACTGGAGTAGTCACAGTTCAGTGTGTGCCAGCTATCCTGCAGGCATCAGTTCAAGAGGCTGGTGGCAGGCCCCTCATGAGTCAATAACTTGATAATTCTTTGTCCAGTCCAACAGATACAGAGATAATGATACTTATATTATATTTTAGTTTGGATAAGAGATGTAATATAGTATTGTTATATTTGCAAGTGACTCAGTCCACATCAAACCAGAGTCACCCTATCACCCCCTCTGCAGCGAGAACACAAAGTGAATTCTTAATGTCCGTCTCTCAGTGTGCCTGCTGTATATGTGCTAAATATACATACATACATACATACATACATACATCTCTGTGATACCAGAACTTGCAGTACTCCTACTCTCTCTCCACTGGTCTGAAAATGACGAATGGCGAATTATGAACCAGTGGACTGGACAGTCTTTGAGATAATCAGTGCAGGATCAGACTAAATTTAGTCCACAAGAAATACAACTGAAGACCAGCTTAGTCTTCAGCAAATGCCAAGCAATTGCTACATCTTGGGTTTAAATCATGCTGCATGGGTCTCTCTCTACTGTGAATTATCAAATAAAGGCTAAAATGCCAAAAAAAAAAAAAAAAAAAATGTACGAAAGGGAGCCAAAAGTAGTTCTGTCTCTGCGGATCAGCGTGGATAGGAGATGGCTTTAGATAATGTTAGGCTGTCTTGAGCAGTGAAACCAAAAGGTCAGGGTGCGCTTAACCTCATGGGATGGGGACGGTCACTTCTCAACTCATTATCTGCTAAACAAAGTGAGTCCCCTGAGTCAGGCCGAAGGGTAATAAGGTGCCATTCCAATATATACAGTACATCACATTAATTAGCCAGTTAAAGGCTCAACAGATATATCAACTTCATATCAGCTGCTTAAAAAAATCCTATGGGATTTGTTTCTGTGCTGCTATTTAACAATGAATTGTGCACCTCAGTCACACCTCAGCTCTGTGAGTTGAAAACATGCAGATCACTAATGTGGAAGTATGTCAAAATGACAGTAGGACTGGCACCTTTTTTGTTTTTTAATGATGAATGTCTCACACATAATAGAGATCTAATGTTTAATATTCTTAAGTTAAGTTCTTGTATTTATTTTGAAAGATTTGGCTGTCTATAACCTGACTATGTCTTTACCAGTGTCAATATATCAACATCGTGTGAGAGACACACTATCAAATACTCCTTTCTGTAGTCTGAGAACAAAAAGTTGCAGTAGGCTGGTAAGAGAAGAAACAGTATATTAATTATGCAATCGTTCTCAACATTAGACGGAGTGCTGTCCACAACGAGTTCACAATTTGATTGACAAGCACATGCAATTTGACAAGCTTCTCTCCACCTACCCACTATAGACTGCACTATATCCATGTATCTATAACACATGCATATTCAGCTTCCCATGTATACACATCCACACACACTCATAAAAACACCTTTGCTAACTCAACATACATGATCAAACACCGGAGATAAATAATTTAAGAGGCCTCATGAATACTTTATATTTCATGTCATGTACAAGACAGTTTATTCAAATCCTTTCAAATGTACTGTTAAGGCAGAAAGCAAACATCATAGAGTGGCAATTAAATGAAAAACACGTGCTGGCTCCATTGAAATGGGAATGAAATTAATTAAACAACTGTGATACTAGTGCAAAAGAAAATATCTTCTTTCATCCAGAAACAGTGAAATGTTTTACACCAGGGAGAAAAGAACAATACTCACTGAAGGATAAATAAAACCGCCCTCGCAACATAAACTGAAGTAATCAATCGAGTTAGTTCAATTCAGTATCCCAAAAGTCACAGGGAAACTGTGATATGCTAATCATAGCCAAGATACAAAACCGATCAACTACGTCAATACCAAGATCAACCGTGGTCATCTGTGTGTACTCGTACCTTTTTTTGTGTGCAATGTTTAAAATACAAATGACAAAGTAATGCTAATAGATTGTTTCAAAGATGACTTTGTTCTTTTCTTGATAAATACACAGCCAGCAGCTTTTCTAACACAAGTTGAGAATTCATATTTTATGTATGAAGCAAGAGCAGCATGGGTCCATAAAAACATTTGTTTAAAACATGTATGAGCTTCAGACACATTAGATTCGACCTCTGTCATATGGCACCAGGTTAGGAGGAGGTTGTCATCTCAACATCTACAACATGAATGTGTGATGTAAAGTACACTGCAAGCTCATCAGTAGTGATGAGTTGCTGGTAGGTTTACCAGCAACCTTTAAACCAGCCATGCAACTTACAACCCCGACTGAGGCTAAGCAGGATGGTGAGGCTGGATAAGAAAGAGCTAAGATCAGGGAGTATGGTGGGAAGCACTGAGTATTTTCCAATTCCACAAGAACAGACAGATTGGACTGAAGGTTAACCAAGCAAGAAGAGCTTAGTTGGCAGGCTGAAGGACTAAAACCTTGTAGGGGCAGAATTCAAAAGTGAGTAAACCTCTCTCCAATTATCTTC
The DNA here is from genome assembly GCF_004354835.1 of Perca flavescens. Taxonomy (NCBI): domain Eukaryota; kingdom Metazoa; phylum Chordata; class Actinopteri; order Perciformes; family Percidae; genus Perca; species Perca flavescens. The sequence goes on from NC_041350.1 coordinate 17,869,030, forward strand.
GAGCAATGCCAAACTCACCTTCATCAGTTTTCACTTTAAGATATCATTGGTTGTTTGGATGTCTAAAAAACATCCACCAAGAATGAAATAAATCCAGAAGCTGGAAGTATGGCGTGTAGTTTAGATAATTGTGACACCCAACAGCCAAACATTTTGATTTAAATTGAGCGCTGTTTTGGGTTTGAGGCTCGGAATAGTTTGAGGTTGATTCAAACGGCTGCAAATAATTTGGGTCGACACTTAACGATGCTCCAAAACCTGAGCAAAGGCTTTGCTGTCAATCATCAATCGAAAAGTTTTAGAAAAAAAAATCATTATTTGCATGGCATTGTTACACAGAAGCAATATAGGCCTACATCTTGCTAATAAGGCTTCTTGTCTCTTCAATCCGATTTTTATCTCTGACGATTTCAACATACTTTCAAAGCAAAACTTTCCAGGCCTATTTACAATCAATTTGGACCCGTTATCCTTTGAAATGGGTTCCCTAAAAGCTCCAAATCTTCGAGTAAATATTTAGCAAGCACTCCCTAAGCCCTCAGAGAGTTCTTTATTTCTCCTCCTTCAAATAGATCTGCGATACAGCATTTAAGCCTTGTCTCGTGTACTTTCCATGGGGAGAAGTCTCATAATGATGTTCATAAATCTTTAAAGCAAGAGGAGAGGAGAAAGAACACCAGAGTGAAAGCAGATAACGTTCAAATAAATCGAAAAAAAAGCATTCCTGTTAGAAAGTTGTGAAGAATTTAAGAAATCCACAGCCAATCAATCCAAAATCCTTCAGTTAAAATCTAATTTTGAAAAATAAATGACTCATGAAAGTAGTAACAGATAATATCTTAGGGTTTTGTCATCTTACATAAATGTATCTTTTTTGGGATTAATTCAATTCAATTTTATTCAATTTAGTCTCATTATGTTTGTGCAATTTGTTGCAAATGATTTACACAATATACAGAGCTCCAACACAACTGAGCTGCCCCAAAACTAAAGCTGCATTCAAGTTGTACTGTGTAATGTCAGTCTTGCAGTTTTACATTGCTGTGACATAATTAGCCGTTGACAGTCTCTTCTTTGGGCTACTGTGAGGTGCTGGACCGGAAAAGGTCAGGATATTAAAGGTGACTTAAGACAACATTTTGGTCACTGAGGCTTCAGCAATTAGCAAACCCATGACAGGTAAAGCCGTTCATAAAAGAAAATAGGCAGTTACTATAGGAACGGATTAACCTTAAACCCCTTTGTAAATATACCCGCCTGTATACTCTGGAAGGGCAGGTGGGGGATTGGTTTGGAAAAGGAGTAATGTCAGCTACCATAACAACAGAGAAAAATCTTAAAACTGAATATACCTTTGCACATACATGCACACGTTTCATGCACTGACGGAAAAGATGAGCTGTATGCACAGGTCACAGACACAAAGACAGACTGATGCACAAACATGAGCAAAGGGCTGCCATAACAACTCTTGCTGCTCACAACAATGTTAATCATGCTGAGGAGCTCTTGGCAGAGAAAATGCAAGGTTTTAAAGTGAGGGGAGAAAAGAGAGAAAGGGGGAGGGCGGTGGAAGGAAAGAGACACACACACACACACACACACACACACACACACACAGCCCAAAGGTTGTCTGTTCCAGTCAGTGATCTATCTCTAAGCAGATGAACCACAGTTGAACCCAAATGGAACGAGGCATGGCAATCATCTAATAAAGAATTTTTTGTTAAAATTAAAGCAGATGTTTGCAAAGTATGTGCATCCAGAGTTGGGCAATGCGACAAATTAAATAATCTTCTGATTCTTTTTTTAAATATTATTTTAGAACTATTTAATTTTTCTGGAGAGGATGTGCAATGAATCCACTGGATAATGATGACCTCCAGGTAGGTGCCTATAAATAGTCACACTTAAACACCCACACACTTCACACACCCTGAACACCTGGGACTGCAACACAACACATACATGGCTGCTGAATTGTTTGCTGTTCTGTCATAAATTACTAGGAATTGTGAGGAGGAGACATCAGCCAAGTAATCCCTACCTCATAAAAAACAAAAGATCCTGTTATAAGGAGAAAAGAAATCATTAAATATTCAGAGATAATTTCAATTGTAGACAGATTCTTGCATCGAAAGATCTCCGTACAACAACAACATGATCTTAATATAAAAAATATAAATCTCATACTAAAACCTGGCAAAACTTTTTACGATTATTGTATTATATTCCTTTAGAATTTAATAGGAATATATCATTGACAATAATATATTATAGCTATATTCATTTGGTTAGCTTTGGCTTTAACCTTGGTCTCCTACTATGGGTAATATGTTCTACCAACATAATTGAAGAAACCTTATTTGGAGTTTGTGGAATACATGTTTTATGGCATTCTTATGAATGAATGTCCTTTTATGTCTATTTTTTTTATGGACACTTGCAATAGCTGCCTCAGTTGCAGCTCACATTCAGTTAGAATAGGACTTACGCCATCAGTGGTGGGCTGCAACTGCCCAGCTGAGCAGACAACCCGACCATAGTGATCCTCCTACGCTGTCCAGTGAAGGTTCCAGTAAATATTAAATAGTTGCTGCTCATCCAGGAATACAAAATGTCTTGATTTTCAGACCTACACGGCAGCAATTCATGTCATTTGAATCTCACAACAATGAGGGGTTTTGTCAATTTTTCTATTTTCAAAGTAAGCACGTTGGCTATCAGGTGAACAAGTTTGAACATAGCGATGTACTGTATGTGCTAAGGATTGTTAAAAGCTGGGGGGGAAATCTACTACATTAATAACACCTTTTAGCTTTGTATGTTTAAAAGAAGACTACGAGTCTACATCCATGCTAGGAGCTCTGTAGCTTGTACTTAGCTTGGAAGTATTCAGAAGAACTACATTCAAAGATGGCACCCCATACATTCCTATAAAAGTTGCTCTCTTGGCGCATACATCAAAAGAGCCTCTGTGGGCTTCCTACACTGGCATATATACACACACACACACACACACACACACACACACACACGTTACAGTACACTATTATGGTAAATATAAGAATATATATGTTAATTGTTAAACAAGTTTGTTTTCTGCCTATGCACCCTCCACAGTCAACTCTTAGGACAGAATTATTCTATACAATCCTGGAAATCAGAGGGTTCCTTTTCTGCCAAGTTGCGCGCGCACACACACACACACACACACACACACACTCAAAAAAAAAACACATGGGCAGCCGGAGCATTAATACATTGCCTACCAGAAATCCTCCAAGAATTTACTCTCTGCCTAACTTTGCCAGAAATATAATTTCATGATTACATAGTGCTACAATACAACCATAGGGCAAGATAAAATGGTTAAGTAATTTCCATAGTTGCTGTAATGCCTGCAAGCATTGGGACTAATTAGTGTGTAATAATATTATATAATAATAAATAAAAAGTCTGATTTTAGGCACGTTTTGAAATATCCCAATATTGGCCAATTATGTGATCCATACCTGGCAGGAAACACATTTTACATTTCTGAATATGTGCCATGAGTTGAGAAGCAATGCCCCCCAAAAATGTAGTTGCACATATAAAAGGTTTTAAGCATGAAGCAAGGTGGAGTGTGGGGGTGTGGCCTTGACCAACTGCCGTGCTTCGCTCGTTTGCAAGCCATGATGTCTCTCTCTTTCTCATGGTTGGGCAAAGCAGAGAAAGGGGAGGTTACCTTTCCCCTTATGATGTCATAAAGGGAAGATTCCAGATTGGCCCATCTGAGCTTTTATTTTCTCAAAGGCAGAGCAGGATACCCAGGGCTCGGTTTACACCTATCGTCATTTCTAGCCACTGGGGGATCATAGGCAGGCTGGGGGAACGCATATTAATGTTAAAAAAACTCATAAAGTGACATTTTCATGCCATGGGACCTTTAACAAAATTATCTTATCTTATCAATCTACAATGCCCACACGCTCAGTAAGCTACTATTATGTAATTACCCATTCAAAAAGCTTACAGATAGATGATTGTTGAGAAAATGCTTCAAAGTATTAATCCCTTAATGGTCTCACTTTTTTATCTTCAAAACTGCCAATACACAGCATCATCTTGGCTATATATCTGTCAAATTCAAATTTCTTTTTTTGAACTTCATGTCTGGAGAGCCTCTCCAGACATGAAGCTGCATTTCTTTTTCTGTGGCGTTCAAGTACATTTATAGGTCAAGTTTGATGGTATCCGATTTGAGCAGCCTTTTATCGATGTGGAAAAGCTGGCCTTTCTGTAAACCTCTGTCTCGGTCTCAAGCCGCATGTATTCCCCAGATTAGCCCGGGCAGCTGGCTCATTTTCTGACCTGAGTAACTCACCAGAAGAAAAGAACTGAGCTGAGAGAGAATGCAAAGGATAGAGTGAGGAAGAGATATGATGAAGAAATGTGAATAGGACAGAGAGAGAAAAGACAACCTGAGATAGAGAACAGAGGGGTCAGAGCAACCACTGACTGACAGAGAGACAGAGCATTATTTCATTTCAGAAGCTTTTTAGTAGGACTTTATCTCTCATGAAATGTGGTGTATGAAAGCAAGTTGAAAAAGCTGAAAGCAGGCATTTTTAAAAGCTACCATGATCGTCATGATCGTTTAACCACTCATAGGAGACACTTTTTAACAAGATGAATAATTAATGCTGCTGTGGACTTTTAGTTTTAGAAAAAGAAAAAGTACAAAAAGAAACATCCACTTACAGCCAGAAGCAAGTCTTATATTTCTGCTTTCCGTCTTTGGCAACATAACCATAACCAACAGACACAGCTATATCATCACAAGCTGTCTCTAGTGTAGTGATAGGGAAGAGGACTGTTTAGTTTGGTGCTGTATCAAATGTCTTTATGTGTGTGATTTACATGGAAATTGGGTAAAACTAGCAGTCACTCTTCATTTAGATGTGTTGCCATTAAACAGATTATATTTGAATGCTTCAAGAGTTGAACCATGGAACAAGTTAAAGAACCCCTGGTTTTTATTTTTAACTGTAGTGCTTGTCGGATCTCCACCCTCTCGAGGACAGCAGCCTTTTTTTTAGTCCACCTTCAAGAGTGGCCATCTGGATCAGATCAACATCTGTTCTGCAGACAACAAGTTTGAAAATGGAAAATTAATATTTGGATCACTTCTGGCTCCAAAAAAATCAATACGGTGACGGACAAAATGCCAAACTCAAGGCTTAAAAATGCTAGTCCACAAACCAATGGGTGATGTCATACTTTATACAATCTGTGGGGCTACATTATCCGCTACTAACATAACACACCTGAATCTCCAGCTGAACTGCTGGCATTTGAGTTGCATTGTGTTTAATGTAGAGAAATGCATTGCGGTTTATGTAGACGCCAGGTTTTGACAAGAAAAAAGAATGAGTGGAATAAGAAAGACAATATTTATGTTTCTGCTGCATCCTTTTTTTAACTGTTTATTGTGAGTCTGGCAATGTTAATGGAGTGCAACCATTTAATATTTACAGTCAATGAGTGCAACGCTAAATCGTGGGGTTCTTTTTAAAGAACTTGGTTCACATCTGACGAGACAAAAAAAGTCCTGTCATGAGATTTGATGAAATGTCTCCCAGATAAAGCAGTAAAAAACATAAATTGACTGTTGCATTCTCAGAGCATGCATAAAATGAGCCAGCGTTTCCTCCCATTCATGTACGTAAGACCAAATTTCAGTCAGTAAACTAGCAACAACAAATATGCGTGGGAATTAAACACTAAACTGCCTGTGGGGTGTCAACCAATCAATCACAGCAACAGAAAGGAATATATTTGTACAAAGCAAAGAGGTTTTTATACTACACCAATATTCCTTTGCAATCTGAGTTCATGCATTATTGTATGTAAACTAACTCAAAATTAATCAACACAGAAATGCATCTTTGCAATGTTTAAATTTGATGATTAATGTAGTTCCACTCTTGAGTCTGAGCCATTCTCTCTTTCAGCCTTTCCTTCGTTTAATGTACTGACAGATGCAGCTTTGACAATCCTTTTCAATCCCTTTTTCTTTGTTTTGTGATAGATAAAGGGAGGTAAAGACAAAAAAATAAGAGTCTGTGGTCTGACCCCGGGGACTCGGTTACATTATTGACATGTCCCCCACAGTGTTAGAAGAGCCTCCAGATTTCTACTGTAAAAGAGTGATCCGTTCTCACGCTGCAGCAGGAACCTAAATTAAGGGGTAAACAATGGCTACCTCAGCTTGTCTCCTTCATTACAACCCAAGAGAAAACTAGTGTTAGAACAAACGTCTCAGTGAGATGACAGCTGTAGCTGCAGACTGTCAATCCCTTCCAGCAGAAAGAGCCAGTTAAGAACACATGCCAGAAGGTAGGCCTACTCTGTGAGGTAACTTACAGAACATAGAGTTTACCCTGACCCTGTACATACTACACTGTACAGTAATTGGGGCTCAAAGGTATTATGTTGTGTTTGAGAGGATGTTTGTGGGTGCATGTGCTGGTCTGTGTCTGTTCGTGCAGGCATGCGTGGGCACATATGCTATTATAAAAACAAAACTACTTTATTTTGTGGTGTATACTCTTCAAGGCTAGATTTATTTTCAGAGATTAACATTTAAATATTGCTAATTTTTTTAAAGCTTTCGAAATGCCAAGAGCGTGGCTCAAGCTACCTTACCTTACCAAAAGTAAGTTGTTTTATATTTTAAATTTTTTACAACTTTGACCATATTTGTCAACATGGGCTTGAGGTGAGATCCACTATAAGGATGAAGTGTCTGACTTTAAGCTGTTGAGTTCAAGTTTTAAACAGATTGTTCAACAGTTGGGATTATTCGCTTTTTTTTGCTGAGAGTTATGAGAACATTAGTCTATATCCTTGACGTTCCACTTCCAGGATTACTCTGGTGACGCAGGAAATTCCGCCGGATGCATGTATTTTCCGCTTCCTTTGTGTTGGAATTTTAAACTGCGGTGGATTTTTGAGAACTATGGTTAATTGCTCCTCAGATCTCTGCAGGGTAAATTGAGACAGCTAGCTAGACTAATTGTCCAATCTGAGTTTTCTCTCGCACGACTATTTTACAGCGGCTCCGTGCGGAGCTTAGTGCCACCCATGACGATTGTGATTGGTTTAAAGAAATGCCAAAAAACCAGAGCACGTTTTTCTCCCATCCCATAATGCTGTGTGGACTAGCCAGACCCTCCTCCGCTCCGTAGCCTGTGGATGGTCTGGCAAAGCGAGACTATGAGAACATTGACATTTGTCCGTTCAATATGAAGCTGGAGCAGGAAACTAGTGAGATTAGCATAAAAACTGGAAGCATGGGAAAACATCTAGCCTGGCTCTGTACGAAGCATAGAATGTATATTAATGGACAGCGCATGTGTGACGTCACCCATTGGTTTGTGGAGATCTGCTATCCGTCGTCGTGTTTGCCGTGATTTCCATCCTGGTTGCGGATGTGACGATTTTAGACGAGAAGGAGGAGCTGCTTACACTTTACGTTACACACTTTCACTGGCAATCACATCATAGCCGCGGCCTAAAACATCCCCTGCTTTATCACCGATTTTAAAATCAAAGAGACCATAATTAAAAAAATTAACATTATTCTGTGTTGCAGAAGACTTAAAGGTCCAGTGTGTATGGTGTTTAGTTGTTCATTATCAAAATCTGTGTTACCCATTCACAAACTTGTCCTTGTTCATGAATATTTACCTCCACCATCAATTCCAAGTATTCCTTTTGGCTGGAAATTTACATTTGCATTCACATGAACTGGGGTAGACGCTCCATATTCATGCGCCATCTTGAAATACGTTAGCCGGTAAGGGACATACAGGACATACTGCTCCGCCTTTTGCGTTTTCGCTGTCACATGATAAACTCACAGGTACTGCTAATGCTGCTCATGGGTATCGTAGCTTCCCGTCCCTGGCAAGTTTGAAGAAGGAAACATGGAGGACCACACGTATTCAAAATCCAAATTTCAGGAACAGGAGTCTTCACCCAGTAAAAGAAAAATGATATTGAAAAGAGCAAGAGACCGGCTTTTTGAAGCGTGAAGGCTACCGTAGCTGTAATGCGTACTTTGAACGGCGTGGTGCGAGAGAGTTGATTGCGATAAATGATCTCAACGCTAGATGGGAGAAATTCCTACACATTGGACCTTTAAAACTAACAATTGAGACCATAAACTCATTATGAAAATGTTTACTGAGGTAATAAATCAAGTAAGAAGTGGGTCACTTTCTCATAGACTTCTACAGAAACCGACCTCCTTTTGCAACCAAACGTGTCGCCCCTGCACTTCCGCATTTGCAGCACTTTCCTGAACTGGATGCGATATCCATTAATATCAACAGTCTATGGTACGAAGGCAACAAAATCTGCCAACCAGCACCTCTAAAGCTCCCCATTTAACACATGATTTTCTCATCTAACTCTCAATAAGAGAGCAAATAAGAATATTTCCCAAAAATGTCAAACAATTCATTTAAAACGTGGTGCAGAGCACAAGTAGCCCTAGTCTTTTAAATTGATTGCCAAACAATATAACTGCAACCCAAAGCCTTTGTAGTTGTCACACAACTATTATGATAACATGATAACAACTACACTATCATGTTTCAAATGTGGGTGTGGGCATATTCCCCCTCACATCCATCCATCCATCCATCTTCGTCCGCTTATCCGGTGTCGGGTCGCGGGGGGAGCAGCTCCAGCAGGGGACCCCAAACTTCCCTTTCCCGAGCAACATTAACCAGCTCCGACTGGGGATCCGAGCGTTCCCAGGCCAGGTTGGAGATATAATCCCTCCACCTAGTCCTGGGTCTTCCCCGAGGCCTCCTCCCAGCTGGACGTGCCTGGAACACCTCCCTAGGGAGGCGCCCAGGGGGCATCCTTACCAGATGCCCAAACCACCTCAACTGGCCCCCTCACATATAATATTTAAAGCCTGTGTATGTTTTGCGCATGCATGTGTGTGTGTGTGTGTGTGTGTGTGTGTGTGTGTGTGTGTGTGTGTGAATATGTGCTTTAGTTTTAGAGGTATTCTGTCATGAACTGAACTGTGACAAATGGAAATTTCGACCAAAGTTGTTCAAATTTCTCCTATTGAAAAACATAAATTACCATCTAAATCAATCTGCCAAGCCATGACAGTTCCCTTTCACAATGAAAGCAGGTAAACAGACAGACATGCAAGTGTGGTAAAATCTTATTATTACATCACTCCCAGCTCAGGGCTCAGTGGAAAAGCTGAACTCTCAGGTTTCCTAGTAAAGACGGCATCAATGATTCAGCCAGATAATACCATTCAACAGATTCAACATGGACCAGATTCACAACTTGATTTGAAACAAATCTGCATTACTTCAAATATGCAGCTCCCAAACCACAACCATACTGTAACTTCATGCAGAGTGAGCGTTAAATGTTCAAGCTGTATTTACATTTGTATGCATGTGTGTGTATTTTGAGAGGAAAAACCTGAGGGCTTTTCTAAAAGCCATACCAGGCCCTTCTGGCCTACCACAATCCAGAATAGACTCTGAAAGATGCCGTTTGTGCTCTCAGAGTGATGAGACAATTTAAGTTGAAAACTGAATCTTGGCTATCACAGAAATGAGAAACAAACTGTAATTGTTTTTATTCTCCACCGACATCTAGACTTTTATACAATCATTAAAATCAACAAAGTTTTGGGCAAATGTCTAATATCTGAATTGACATTAACTTATTTCACATACTTTGTAGTTCCAATTCTAAAAGGTGAGACATTCTGTTGAGATGTTTTCGTTTTAATTTTCAGATTGCCAAATAAATCAATACAAAGGCCCATTTCACATACTTTACAAGCATAACCAGACCTTCAAAATAGATTGAAGACCTAATAGCCCTCAGTGTGCCCTGTGATCAGTGAGTCTTTAAAGGGGCGGGCTTGTGGTTGTATTTTCATACGCTTCGTGGATCTGATTGGTTGATTTGGCCCGTCTATCACCAACATAGGTGATAGACAGATGGTTCATCCAATCAAATAACCAGTATTCCGCCCCGTCCCAAAAGTTCTCCAACGGAAAGTTCCCAGATGGATATGCCGAGCAAATGCAAAGCAATCCATCTGGTGGAGTCAGGTTAGCTTTAATATGCTTAGATGTGCAATCAACCTAAATTTTTTCAGGTCGAATGATTAAAAAGTGTCTGATTGCATAACATCTCTATCAAAGGCAGAAATCAGGCTGCAATACAAATGCAAAGGGTAGAGCCAGGGAAGAGCTATCCTGGGAGCACTCCGACACCCTAGGGAAAGAAAAAGAGGTTTAAGCTGGTGCAGCATAAGCTGTAAGTTGCAGAGCATGAGTTGTGGTCCAACAGCAAGGTGACTGCAGAAAGTAGCTGCAGGTAAAAATGTTAACTTGAAGTAACTGGAAAGTTAAATCCCAGAGGATGATGGTCCTGAGGCAGGAGTACATGATGTTCTTCCAAGTCCATCAAACATTCCGTCAGCTGGGGCAAGGTGAGGGCACCTGGATGCTATCTCTGTACACAGAGTAAGAACACTCCATCATGTTACACATAAGCATGTCAACATCCAGTAGCTGCTAATGTACATGTTAAGATGCTAGCAGTAGCTATACTGATAATAACAAGAATGCCTTCTTAACATTCAACATTTAGTAATTATAAAAAAATTTAAATTATAATTGAAAGTTAATCTGCTGATTAATTGAATGATTGAAAGCTCCAGAACAGTTACTTAATGGACCTTCATGTGAGATTGTTTTGTCAAAAGAAGTTGTTAATAGTCTATCCATTGTTTGTATAATGTAAGCCTCACAGGGCTGCAAGCATTCTTAATCCAGCTTAAACTCTGATTGGTCAACAATTTCTCCGAAACATCTGTCATTGGGCACAACAGCAAACCCATTTGACCTATCTTACTGAAAAGATCTGACATGTGGTGCGGCAATTCCGATGTTTGGAACCAGGCTAAGTGAGCATCTAAGAATATCAAGACTTAGTTTAATTTACAACTCATTGTATAATGTTGATTTATTTGGCTTTTTCATGGCTTCAGAATGAGTCAAGAAACGTAATACTATCCAAATGGACACATTTGATTTCAGTGCTAACATTCACTTGTTTTTACACCCTGAATATGTGAATATGTGCTTTAGTTTTAGAGGTATTCTGTCATGAACTGAACTGTGACAAATGGAAATTTCGACCAAAGTTGTTCGAATTTCTCCTATTGAAAAACATAAATTACCATCTAAATCAATCTGCCAAGCCATGACAGTTCCCTTTCACAATGAAAGCAGGTAAACAGACAGACATGCAAGTGTGACCTCAATATACATGTATGTGTTATCATTGGGGACTGTGCACCTGCGATACAGCACAGTGATTACAGTCGAGCCAAGCCACCTTTCCCTTGTTACTCTCTGGCTCTCTTTTGTTCTCTCCAACAATCTTCTTCCATTACAACAAGCTGTCCATTTCTCTCTCCCCTCAACCCCCTATCTCTGTCTCCCTCCTGGAAAAATAAACAAGCTCTTGTTGTGCAGCCCCACTCATTAGGCCCATTGGCTTGACAGTTTTCTCATAAAACAAGCTGATGTTATGGCAACTCACACTTCACTGACTGTGCTGCACAGCACTGGTGTAAAATAAGTTAAATTGTTGTAGCAAAGGTTAGAGAATTTAAACTAGGTAATTCTCAAAGAAAGCTAAAAAAAAATAATAATAAAGAGTCAGGAAAAGAGAAAATAAATATTTGAAAGAAAAAATTGTTCTCATCCTGAAATCGATAAATGGCTCTGGGCAGATTTATGTAGGGGGAAAAGTATTTATTGAATGATAGTAGAAATACAAATATTCCCCTACATTGCTGATATTCTTTATTACAAGCTGCCTGTGAAATATTAGTTTATTCATTGCATATCTTTGTGAAGAAAGAACATATTGTGATGTCTCACACACAGTCATCCATCCACCCAACCACATGCACGCACACAAAAAAAACCTATGTTGTTGCATTCACTGCTGTTGCTGACAGGAAATGAAGAGAGCCATGTCACCAAGTAATAACGCCATGTTGATGATAAAGCTATGACCATGGATAGAGGGAGAGATGGAAACAATGATTCAGAGAACAGAACACTCTCGCAACCTGATCAATACACACCAGTGTGCTGCATCGACAACCAGAATAGAAAACAATCCTACTCTGTTTGTAGCCCACACATTTGTTCATTGCTCATGTCAATCTGTACTTTTTTCTCCAATCAGTCATAATAAAACATGTGCTCGCTGTACAGGTGAACACGTGTCAAAAGTGGGAGTTCATTAACCTTTCAACCTTCAGGCAGAGGTGATTAGATTCAATTAGGTAGGGTAATCTCATTGGGGTTGCTTTAGTGCAAATGAGAATTACAGGATCATGTGGGTAGTTTAAGTTTTCATCTATGGTTTTCACCCAATTTTCCAGAAAAGGAAATCAGATTTGGGGTTGTTAAAGTTACATTATCATTGCAATATAAATCTCATATGACAGGATTTCCTAAAAACTCTTTGGCCCCAAGTTTATCGTTTTTCCTCACATACAACTGCCTTTAGGTAAATGAAAACCACTAGTAATCAATCTTATACAAAGTATAAAAGCATGCAACACTGCCACCACGTGGACAGAGTCCACAAAGCAAAGATACATGGGGAAGACAGCAGCCAGGTATAAAACAACCATTTCTCATTGCTGTGTTCTCCATGGAATAGCTGAGTTGAACTTGAATCAAGACTTGAATAAATCTAATGTGGATTTGCTTTGCATTGCCATTTGTTGGGACGGTGGTGTTTATATTCAGTGTAGTCATGTTGCAGATGTGAGGATCTTGAATAATCCATCAGGGTAGATAAGTTTCAGCATTTGTATTCTATTTAACCCTTGTAATATGTTAAGGGTCAATTTGACCCATTTGCGTTTTTGTGTTGACCAAAATACTGGTTAACCTATCTTTTTCTTCATGAAATTGTATGACATTTCCTCATTTAGGGTCATGAACTTGTTCATAAAATCTGGACACACTGATGTGTAGTGGAATGTCTGTTCAGAGTTTGTATACAAAGATGATGTTGCGGGTCATTTTGACCCAGAGACTTTCAACACCCATTTAGAACCAGGTGTGTGTGTGTGTGTGTGTGTGTGTATGTATGTGTGTGTGTGTGTGTGTGTGTGTGTGTGTGTGTGTGTGTGTGTGTGTGTGTGTGTGTGTGTGTGTGTGTGTGTGTGTGTGTGTGTGTGTGTGTGTGTGTTTGTGTAAAGGAGGAGGAGCTTTCTTGCGCTTGTCCTCTTCTCTGTTGTAATGTCATCTCTTTGACACGCACACTACAAAATGAGCTCCAACAGGTTTGCAACTGAAGAAGTTTCAGCACAGATTTTTGATGGTAATAGTGATGTAGAGGAAGAGATTTCAGAGTCAGAGGATCTTTCTGAGACCGAGAACAATGTTATTGACGATCCGGATTGTGAATTTTCCTATGATGAAGAGGATTCAGGGGACCAGTCTGGTGTAGTATACATTAGCTGAAAACAATGGGCAGCAATCATCCTCAACATGGACAGCTAAAGATGGTAACATAAAATGGTCAACATCACCACACAGACTGTCATCAAAATGACTCCAAGCCCCACAAGATTTTCTGCCACACGAGTCGATGATATTCAATCACCATTTCATCTCTTCATATCCCAACCAACAGATAGGATCATAGTGGACATGACCAACTTGTAGGGGAGGTGTGTATTTCAAGAGAAATGGAAGCCACTGGATCAGATTGACTTGCATGCATACATTGAAATCCTAGTCCTGCTACATCCGCAGCATCCACCCATGCTCTACAGCGCCACGTTACATCCCGCAACACCCTGCTGTGATGTTCATACGCACAGAGTAGTCAGAATCCGGTATTGGAGACTGCACGACTGTACGACACAATGTGCCCTGCTATGACATAAACTTCCGTGACTACCTCGAGGTCACTGTTCCATTATCTCTAATGTGACTATTATCGCCACTGTTCATCACACCCCCAACCGGCCCCGTCAGACACCAAGAGTCTGGGTCTGCCAAGGTTTCTTCCTAAAAGGGATTTTTTCCTCGCCACTGTCGCAACAGCCACTGATAATGCTTGCTCTTGGGGGAATTACTGTAATTGTTAGGGTTTTGGAATTTATAGAGTGTGGTCTAGACCTACTCTATCTGTAAAGTGTCTCGAGATAACTCTTGTTATGATTTGATACTATAAATGAAATTGAATGAAAGTGGAAGGCCAATATTTCTAACAACAATGTCTTTGGAGTCAATTAATACGAAAGCTTGGGTGTTCCACAACACTAGAGCTGGTCAACGTGAAAGAGACAAACTAGCTGAGATCAGAGATGTAGGGGATAAATGGGTCAACATTTTACCTGTCTTGTACAATCCTGGTTCCCATGTCACTGTAGATGAACACCTTGTTCCATTCAGGGGTGTGTCCGTTCTGACAGTACATTCCCAACAAGCCTGCCAAGTATGGCATCAAAATATGGGCATCCTAGGATGCCAAATCTAGCTATGCATGGAATATGCAAGTGTATACCGGAAATATTTTCACTAAATAATTGGTAAAAACAGTTTTGGGGGAAAAAATGTTTGTGATGAGGAAAAAAAGTTTGTTTTGAGTGTATTTACACTGTACGGGTCATTTTGACCAGTAACATCATCAATGTAATTTTTTTTCAACATAATACGGGGGTTACGATTTTTTCAGCTATCTGTAACACTGTTAAATTCACTTGACACCACCATGGCCCAAACAAGTTAAGCCTATAAACTTTAAGTCCATGTAACATCATATTAGCCCAAATAGTCCTGTCACGTCTTATACATCCTTGGACTTTGCCTTTTTATTATAGCCTACATCCATGGACTTGACCAGTGTTACTTACCATGTAGTAGCTTACAGGCTTATAAAAGAGTCACACCCCATGGGAATAAGCAGTTCTTTTGCTTTCTCCTGGTGCAGGTCGCTGAAAAGTTAATTTACTCTGTTGAATTCCAATATGTGTTGTTACGTGTTTTGTAGTGAATGCTTGAAATGGGTGGGTCACTAACATAGCACTCCATGGATGACGCCGATGACATAGCATGACAACCCTGAGTCAGAGTAGAGACCCCGGTCAACCCATCATCTCTACAGTTGTAGGTCTAAAAGTCTACTTCCTCTTTTCGAGATACACCACTGCGCTCCTGTGGCAGTTACCAAATATTACAACCGGCAGAGGACACACGTCTCTCGGTAAGGCTGGAGGACACAGCAGGTACCATAGTGCAGCCACCGGCAGCAGGAAATTGGACGCTGACATGAGAACATAATCGGTATTTTCTTCAATTATGAACTATATCTTTTTAACAACGCATGAGTTGTGGAATGCAGCCAGCGCGGAAACAGGATGACATCTAGTTGTGGCTCGGACTCAGTCACATGGTGTTTGGATGGTCAGTCGTGAAAGCCACATCAGTAGTGATTAGTAGACAGACGCTTTAACAGGGCATCTGCTGCTGTCTGTCAGTGTGTGTGACCACTGTTTCACCGCGACCTGCTGACACCGGGGATTCCCATCTCAGCATGCCTCACAAGAGCAAAAAAGAAAAGGTAACGTGGATGTTTGATGCAAATGTACTTTATTACATGTAAGCATAGCATAATGTTGTGTTTAATTAAGTTGTGATCCTTTACTCTTTAGGAAACTAAATCTGGAAGATCTAAAAAATCGGAAAGTAAAAATGGGCCTGCAGACAACCAAGATGTAAGTATTTTGGAACTTTTCACTGTCCAAAGAGGACTTACATTGGCTAATTTATAAAAATGGGCAATACCTTAAAGAAATGAATAACTAGCATGTAGAAAAAAAAACTAAGCCAGTTATTTTAAAGATACCACCGGATACTATAGCCTAATACATATCATAAAGCAAGGTCAGTGTAAACTAAATACTGATTTATTTTAGGACACAAAATAAATAAACATAAGAAAACTGTTCTTATGTTTATTTAGTCTTTTTTGTTGTTGCTGTTTTTAGTGTTAATTGGTGTCATAATGAGCGATAGCCTGAGGTGGAAACTTCTTTTGGCTTCACATAGCCAATGTTTGCTTCTAAAAATCAAATACACACATTTAATAGATTGTGTGCAATGATATTACACAGATCTTTTACTTAGCCCTAAGTTTAGCAGTTGATTTTACAAAGGCTTTCTCTGACCAATTGTTGTCAAGATACCCAGAAACTCAATATTTCTTTTTATTTATTATAGAAGTTTTCTGACTTTTTGTCCTCATGAAATGAAGGCAAAGTTGCTCATGTGATATCTCAGCATGATCTTATGATTTTATTTTCCCTGAAAACACTTGCATTCAATCCCTAGTTCTCCCCATCATGACTTGTTATAGGCTCTGAGTATAATACGAGCCATTGTAGCAGCTATTTTTGTCCTTATCGTTTCTGGCGTGCGTCAGTGATGTTGAGTACAGTGCTTTGAGATTGGAAGAGACCTGATTGATTGACTGCTGGACCTGCTGTTTGTTCCCATTGACAGCTTTATCAGCTCCATCTGTGCTCAATTATTCTGTCCACTGAGGTCCATCACAAACTCTGTCAACAGATGCAATACATTACACCAGCGACTGGGATCAGGTTGCTTTGCTGGATCTGATTCGGAAAGGAACTTGACCCTTAAGCACAACATCCTCACTCCTCCTCTCTCTCCTCTCCTCTCCTCTCCTCTCCTCTCCTGTCCTGTCCTGTCCTGTCCTGTCCTGTCCTGTCCTGTCCTGTCCTGTCCTGTCCTCCTTTGAACTCCACAGTGACACTTGAGTACAGTGATTCCTGTGCCATTTCCTTTGAGTGCAGGAACTACCTCGCCCTACCTTGTTCCAGTAACGGGAGCTCTTCCCTGCGACTCTTGTTTCTGCAGGGTTCCAATAAGAAAGTGCCTCCTGCAACTCAGGTGATGAGGGTGAAGCAGCCGGGGTCACACTCTGCCGCTAAGAGGGAGAAGAGGTTCAGCACTTCCTTTTTCCCTCTCAGTGCTAACAGAGAGCTACAGAAACTACTTACACTGGCAGGTATTTCTCCTTCACTGTACAGTATCTCTATAAGAAGCTATCACTCTTATCTTCAAATGCAACTTCACTAAATGTTTCTCTTCTGTGATAACTAATATACATAAGCTGTTACTCTTCTCATGGAAAATGCTAGAATACCTTTATCTATGATTGTATGTTTGGCCCATATGGATGAAGGGAATCATATTAACAATTCATAGCCTTGGTGGATCCTCATAACCGCCTTTTTAACCTTGAGGTCTTTACTCACTACATAATTTATAGCTAAGCAGACTGCCCATCAGCTTCATCTGGAATGCAAATGATGCGCAATCAGCTGCATCTCCAGGCGTACCTGGAGGAAACAGATATTACCCCTGGAGGGCTCGCTTATGTAAGATAACTCTGACTCAGACTGAATTGACAGTTGTGGAATCTGGGCCATCCAATAATAACTCTAAATGTAAGCCCAAATCAAACATGAACACTTTGTGTTATGATGAATCGCACACGTTGAAGGAGCTGATGCGATAACATTTCACTGGAATTGTAGCTTGTACGATTTCATGTGACAAATAAAAGTAATTGATCGATTGAACTGTAAACTCTGACATGTCGTGGAGCATCAGGAGTCCTGCGTATACTTCAATGCTGCACTTTAGCACAAGCTTATTTTGTAATACAGCCTGATAAAACAGCAGTAAGAATAACTGTGATGGGTCAGTTTAGTTCGCCAAACTAACCATAGTAACTCTAACAAGCCAACTTGTCGCACTGTGTTTACTGAAAATTTACTGTGTTGATTGACTTTATTAGTAATCGCCACTGATGCCAGTTCTGAGATGAGACAGTGAGGTTGAGGTTTGAACATTTACATAAATCTTTCATTGCTTCTTTGTTTACACACAGCACTACAGGCAGGATCTGGCCTAAGTGGTTTCCTGTAAACTATACCCAGCTATTCTTTGTTCTCAAACCTGAATGAGCTAGGTGACACTTTGGATAAACAATAGAGATGGACAGGCCACAGGATTTGCAAGTCGAGGGATTTATGGCCACCGTTGACAATGTGGGAAAATGATACAAAAATTACAAAATTAGCTTGGTGTTTTAGTTAAAGAAACACTATTACTGTGAGTTTTGAGAAGAAGTTGAGGGGGAAAGAGTAAAAATAAGAGAATAAGAAAATAACCTGCCTGACCCTTCAGTCGACCGCAGTGACCTGAAGAAACATGCACGCACATGCAGGGCTCTACAGTAGAGGTCAGATGCAATTAGAGCTGTAACAATTACAAATTTTGTTGTACAATTAATTGTCTCAGAAAATATGTGATTAACAATGTAATTGTCTTTTAGTCAAATTTAAAAATATTTATTTATTTATTACTTTTTTAAACAAATTACAGTTTTGAATGACGTCTAGATACATCTTTTGGTTATATCACTGTTAAGTGACCCAGATAATGTAGTAACACAGGTACACAGCCTATAAAGTAAACAACACCTCTTTATTATCATAAAACATTTATTCTAACTGTATCCCCCTTGTCATTTTTGGTGCTATAAACATGTATAGGGACAGGTGTCAACAACTAGCATAGCTTTAGCTCACAGTCCGACCAATAATTAACCTACTTATATAATTACAATTTGGCATATCTAAACAAAATCAACATTTACCCTCAACAGTCATACCCCTTAAGACCTTAGGTAATGTTAGCAAGTAATTGCGGTTTTACAAAGAAACTGCGGTTATGTAAAGGAATTGACAATCAGACAATTATGTAATATTTGTTACAGGCCTGGATGGAGTCAAGATAATTGCTTGCCAAGTTCCGCTTACTTGGGTGAGTGACTGTTGTACTGTTGTTGTAGTATGTATGTAGTATGTCTCAGTATCTTTATAATGTATCTTTTTAATGAGACAAGTACACTATACATTTGAACTATTCTGACAATCGATTAATTGGTTAAAGTCATCTTTTGAAGCGAAAAATGCCAAATATTACGCAGTTAAAGCTTCTCCAAGTGAGGATGTTCTGCTTTTCTCTGTTTGATATCATTACAAATTGAATATCTTTGGGTTTTGGACTGTTGGTTAGTTTTCAGTTTTCTGACATTTTATAGACCAAATGATTAATTGATAAATCAGCAGATAAATCAGTAGTAAAACAACCATCTTTAGTTTTAGCTCTAATTTGAATAACAGCTCACCAGAAATATATTTAGTTCAGACATTTTGCATGGGCCTCCCTGTACAACATTTTTATTGTGTATTGTTAATTGATTCAAAGTTTTTCCAAACAGGTCCCAGTCCAATATTCTTGACCTGCAAATGTAGGTTTTATCAGTTGATATATATATACATTTTATCTCACTTTTTTGTCTTAGATTGCGACTGTCAACGGAGCCTGTCTTGCTGGTGTAGGCAAAATGTTGTCAGTGGGGCAACAATGCATGTTTGATGCACGTGTTAGTAAAACATTTAGTGATGGGCTTGTGTTACAGACAAATGGCCCATCCCGTGCTGCCATCTTCTGGCTGAAAATGGGAATTCTGTTGTTTCCTTGGCTGAACTTTTATAGTATGTTGAGAAGTATGTTGAGCATTTTCACAGTATTTTAATATAATGTCTAGCCTTTTTATTTGCGTTAAGCTTTTGCCATATAAAAGAATAAGGCTGTCTTTGTTATTCTGTATTGGTTTTACTTTCAACAAATCTATTGAAAAGACCAAAACCAAAAATGTGTTAGTCTCCCAACTCTCAATGAGTTCTCTACTCTGTGTGGCACTCAGCTGTTCCTAGTGAAGACATGGATCTCTAAAAACATATTGTTTCATTTTTTTAAAGGGTTAATTAATTTCCTAAAACAACTGTCCTACCAGTAGGAAGTAAGTGGCAGCTTTCAGAAAATACCAGCGCCCGTTGTCATGGTTGTGGAATGTAATGGCACCTCTTGGAGAGGCTTTGGCCCCTCAGTAAGAGAATGCCAAGTAATACACTTGGCGTCCTCTCCCTCTCCTCTCCTCTCCTCTCCTCTCCTCTCCTCTCCTCTTCTCTCCTCTCCTTTCCTCTCCTCTCCTCTCCTCTCCTCTCACCACCTGGGTTCTGCCTGTCAGGAAGTCAAGGATCCACATGCACAGTGAGGTGTTTAGTCCCAGGTGCTTGAGCTTTGTGACGAGCCTGGAGGGAACTATGGTCCAACAATCCTCACACATATATTTCCGTCATATATCTTTAAAACATATGCTATTTTGTGCACACGATTGATAGGCATTCAAAGGCATTCAGACCTCAAATCTTCACTAGGATTTGTGCTTAGTAAGTGGTAGGACAACTGTAACATGACATTGTGTGAATCACGCCGTGCTCATTGGTAAACTCTTAATCAATTAGTTGTTAATTGTCTGATATCACTAGTTGTTTGGAAAACAGCAGGACCTGACGGTATCAGTGGTCGGGGGTCATCAAACTGTGCTGACCAACTAGTGCTGATGTTCACAATGATATTCAACCTGTCACTGGCTTAGTCTATACCCACGTGCATCAAGAAGTCCACCCTCATTACCGTGCCCAAGAAAACAAGACCAGCCTGCCTGAATGACTACCAGCCAGTGGCACTCACCTCTGTAGTGATGAAATGCTTTGAACGATTCAAGGATTACATCTGCTCCTCACTTCCCAGCAAAATGGACCCATTACAGTTGTACCATCCCAATGGAATAGATCAATGGAAAACACCATAGCACGCATCCTTCACACCACCCTATGTCACCTGGAAAAGAAAGGAAGCTATGTGAGATTGCTGCTCATTGACTAAAGTTCAGCATTTAACGCTATAGTTCCCTCCA